>NC_136138.1:812500-1135000 GCF_965212315.1 Lampetra planeri | reverse complement strand
CAGCTAGCTGATGAAAGTTGCAAGCGAGAATTTCATCATTGCTTGCAGCTGGGGTTGGCATCGTCCCCCACTCCACCTGATGTCGAGGGTAAATGGGCGAGGTTTAAGACTGTGACTCATGCAGCTGCAATGGCTGCTTTGGGTACGCGGTCCAGACCTCCCCAGAAACCCTGGCTGACGGAGGAGGTGTTCAGGTTAATTGAGAAAAAGCGACAGGCCCACTCTCATCGCCTACAGCATCCCACGTCAGAGAATGAGGAGGTTTACCGCAGCCTTCGCTCGGAGGTTCGGAGAGCCGTAAGGCGCTGTAAGGATGGGTGGTGGTCGCGGGTTGCTGAGGAGATGGAGTCTGCCTCAGTGGCCCGCGATCACAAATCACTATTTAACTCCATCAAAAAAGTAACCTGCAGCGCCACACCTATTACCATCATTAGAGGAAAAAACGGTGATCCAATCTCCGACCCCCAGGAACAGGTTTGCAGATTTGCTGAGCATTTCTGTGAGGTCCTGGGGGAGGGAAAATCTCTCAGCCAGGAAAACATCATGGCACAAAGTGGGGATAACCCTGCTGAGGCTGCGGTGCCTCAAATATTGGAAGAGGTCACCCCCTGTGAGTGGCTGGCTGAGGTACCAGCAGTTGAGGAAGTACTGAGGGCGATCCGGAGTCTGAGACCAGGGAAGGCACCGGGCAGAGATGATCTCCCAAGCGAAATGCTGAGGGAGGGTGGCGTTTGTGCACAGACTGCCCTATATGACATCATAACAACAGTCTGGACCACTGGACGGGTTCCGCAGGACTGGAAGGATGCCCTGGTGGTCCCCCTCTTTAAGAAGGGGGACCGTACCGACTGTAACAACTACAGGGGCATCTCACTCCTCAGTGTGCCGGGTAAGGTCCTGGCAAGGATTATTCAACACCGCCTTGCTAGGCACGCTGAGGAGAGGCTTGCGGAGCCCCAATGCGGTTTCAGGAAAGGGCGGTCCTGCACAGATGCCATATTTTCTGTCCGTCTGCTACAGCAGAGGTGTAGGGAATTCCAAAAAGACCTACATCTCTGCTTTATTGACCTGGTCAAGGCCTATGATACCATCAGTAGGACTGGGCTCTGGGTTGTTCTTCGTGCTTTCGGAGTCCCTGACCCTCTGCTCACGATCATTAAGGACCTTCATGATGGTGAGCGGGCCCGGGTAAAACTACGTGGCCGGGAGTCGGAGCCTTTCCCTGTACACCTTGGGGTGCGACAGGGATGTCCTCTGGCTCCCACATTATTTAACATCTATTTCGACTGCGTAGTTCGTGAAGCCTTCAATAGCTGTACCGGGGGAATTACCATTTGGTACAGATATAATGGGAGGCTGATCGACGCCCGGGTGCGATCAAGGGATGGCTCCCTATTGGTCAACCACGTTATGTATGCCGATGATTTGGTAATAGCTGCTCATTCAGAAGAGGAGTTGGAGACGCTGCTGCTGAGACTGGAGCGTGCCACTAAGAGGTGGGGCTTTACCATCAGCCCCACCAAAACTAAGCACCTGCCTGGGTATTTTGTACCATCGGGCACTCCACCCCCACAACTCCCAATCGGTGATGGGGCAGTTGTGGAGAGAGTGGAGAGTTTCCCATACCTGGGCAGTGTGCTTATGACCGGCTCCAGTTTATCAGCAGAGGTCTCACTCCGAATCAGTCGAGCGGCAATATCTTTTCATCGGTTGCGTAACGCTGTGTGGAAGCTACCTGGTCTGTCGCTCCGCACGAAGCTTCAGGTCTTCTCGGCCACGGTCATTCCCTCCCTTCTCTACACTTGCGAAACGTGGACCCCCCTAGTGGAGCATCTTCGCCGGTTGGAAACATTTAGGCTGGCCTGCCTACGATCCATCCTGGGTTTAACCAGGCTGGATTGTGTGAGGAGCTCACAAGTCCTTGAAAGATCTGGGCAAAGTCCCATCAGTGAGCTCCTCCGGCAGGCAAGGCTGCGTTGGCTGGGTCATGTAGCCCGCATGCCCAGCCACAACGGAGGGCGGAGGAGCGACGCTCACAACAACGAGCGGAGCGCCGGGTGGCTAAAGCACAGCAAGTTGGCACAGTAGGGGGCACAGGTGGTGGATCAGCCAGTCATCTCGGTCATCTCGGTCAGTCGACCCGTGGCACCTGGGTCTGCCCCGTGACCTCCTGCCAGCGGGCGTTCGACACTTCACGTGGCCTCAGGGTGCACATGGCCTGGCACAAGCATCGTGGTGACGTCACCGCCACTTAGTGGCGAATGGCGGTTGTTGTTGTTGTTGTGTGTGATGTTCGCAGATTCAAACACAGTTTCGATGTCCACGACTGTTGCCTTGCTATCTCGAACGATGGGATCGAATTCAAAGTTCTACCGCTGCAGAAATGTGTGTCGTGTTGTAATGCGTTTGTTTGCGGCGAACGTAAAGTCACCCGACGCTCTAACGCGTTATTGAATGACCACTGATCTGGGGGAAGCAGTAGTAGACAAATTTAAAGGTTTAATTTTGGTGCTAAATTGAAAAACGTACGTCAGGAAGCATGATTGGAATATGGGGCGCGTGCAGGGGAGTGGCACCTTTGATACATCGCGAAATGTTTTTGTATTATTGTTGAAAACAAAATTCCATTCGACAAAGTGGGTGGAATAACAATAAGAAATAAAGACTTCCTTTGGACACGTCCTTATCCAAAGGACACGTCCTTTTCCATTTTAACAGAGCGAATGTCCCACCAAAAACGAGAATGTGTGAAGGTTGTTTTTGTTTGGTAACCAGTCGTCGTCAGTGGCGTGTAAATAAATGCAACGACGCAGCCATGCAATGTGCTGGCTCACAGCGCTGCTGGCAGAAGGTGCATCCACCAGAGACAGCTGCTGGAGTGCATTGGGACTGCTCCTGCACTCGATCACGAGAGGAATTGTATCGATGTGTTGTCTGAACCGCTTGAGGATCGCAATGACAAACATATATTGGGAATAGAGGGAGTACAGATTTGCTTCATGTGCTCAGTTCAAAGTGCGGTTTCAAAACCGCGACCGGGAATGTTTGTCAGCAAATCTGCTGAGGTTCTTAAATCCAGATTGAAAACTAGTTCCTTTAGAGCTGCTTCTGCGTGTGTAGTTTGTTATCCTTCCCCCGCACCTCCGATTAGCGCGGTCGGATACGTACGTGCGAGAGAAGTCCAACAGACTTACAAACATATACGACCAGTTTCGGTTCAAATAGCATACGCACCAAATCTCTGGATCTTTATCTGAGACGGGCATGCCCAGCTGTCCTTCGGACCTATATTTAAAGGTGTTACTGTTGCCCCTCACAGCAAACGTCACCTGGGGAACGAACTCAACTACTTTTATTTTACCATGTAAGTCCTGCTGAGCTACACAGCTCTTTGTCAGAATCTCCCTGTTTACATTAATAGCTCAACGAAGTGGCTTATCATGTGGAAATGTATATCAGCCAAATACTGTAAACGCGTAATGTTGATTCTAAAGGTGGAGGTGAAAACCGGAGGACTCGGAGAAAAACCCACGCGACTGTGTCGTTAATGCCGACTTGATGCCTTTTAATAGGTTTCTATTTGGTGTTTGAACATCTAAACACCTCCTCCATTTATGGGTTCCGTAGATACGCCTCAGACTGTTGACTGCTTGCTGTTTTGGGCCTTTTTGGCCTGTGCTTCGTAACTGTACAAAATAAAAGACCGACCATTCAGGTTTTTGCTCGTCGCAAAGCGGAGTTGCTCGCGATGGCGCTGAGGACGTGTGTGTGTGTCTAGAGCCCTGATGAATGCTGAGTGCCATTCAGACTGTTGTTGAAACCGGCTGGACATCGATGTTGTGGGCAACGATGGCGAGATGTTCACTCCCTCGCAAGGGGTCGTGGGTTCGATCCTGATCCCGACCCCGACGCCTGCTGTATATTTGGAGTTTCATTAATCTCTCCCCCTGCTACGCTTGAATTTGTCTCAGGGTCCTCCGGATTTTCCCTCCACATTTAGAAACACGCGTTTAAAGTATTTGGCTGCTATACATTTCCACGTGATAAGCCATCTTTTTTTCGCCAGGTCCCTTCTCAAAAAGAGCTATATAGCTCTGTGGGTCTTACCTGGTTAAATAAAAATAGTAAAGACATTTTCTCAGTTTGACATTTCGAGTAGGGTGCTATATTTTCCCTGTTTTGGAAATATCAACAAGCACGAAACTAGATTGAAAAACAATTAACTTAATTGAGTTGCAAGTTACTTTTCCATAGAGAAGCAGCGTTCTTATATTTTGTAGTTGTATCATAATACAATCTGCGTTGATAAAGTGCAGATAGCGCGCAAACACCACATCACCACAACAAGATATTACGCGTCAAGGTGCGATCGAACGTCAGGCAAAGCTGCGGTTGGCGACTGCTCAAAAGTCCGAAGAGCAAAGTCAATCTGCGCACGATTGTCGAGATAGTTCATAGAAATGCAGAGTGGCAGAAATAAACTCGGGGGTTCATGTCGATGCGTGGAGGGTAAACTTTTAGTCTCAAATTTGCGAATCAGAGACTGCCCAATGTTGCTTTTCGTTATTTTTTTGTTCACGGGCTAAGAGTGTTTTACAATGTCCAAACTCGAAAGCGAGACGCAGCCAATGCTGCAAAGTCTACTAAACCATAAGGTGCCGATCTCTTATCCTACTTGCGTCATCGTCGCGTGCTGTGCAGCAAAAGGTGTCGCCTATGACTGAGAATATTGGTCACATGAAATAGCCACATGTGTCAGACATGACCTACTCAGCGAACCACAACACACTCCAGACTTCGGCCCTGGGGGTGACCACCACGCTTCTGAGTGTACGGCACCCGTGCTCTTCGCTGCCCCCTTGGAGGTCAAGAAATCTCAGTCGCTGTGTGTATGTTGAACCACTCTCGCACCGCACGTAGCCGACCGTGCCAATCGAAGGTGGATGCAGTACGTTTAAGTTCCAGGCAAAGAACCTGTTTAAAGGGGCTAACTCTCACTCCGTTTTCTGTCTCTCTCTCGAGAGAGTCTTGCTTGCTTCTCACTTATTTTTATTTCTGAAAAATAGTGCACACATAGAGATCACTGGGTTTTTTTCGTTGTTATACAGTGAGGGAAAAAAGCATTTGATCCCCTGCTGATTTTGTACGTTTGCCCACTGACAAAGAAATTATCAGTCTATAATTTTAATGGTAGGTTTATTTGAACAGTGAGAGACAGAATAACAACAAAATCCAGAAAAACGCATGTCAAAAATGTTATAAATTTATTTGCATTTTAATGAGGGAAATAAGTATTTGACCCCTCTGCAAAACATGACTTAGTACTTGGTGGCAAAACCCTTGTTGGCAATCACAGAGGTCAGACGTTTCTTGTAGTTGGCCACCAGGTTTGCACACATCTCAGGAGGGATTTTGTCCCACTCCTCTTTGCCGATCTTCTCCAAGTCATTAAGGTTTCGAGGCTGACGTTTGGCAACGCGAACCTTCAGCTCCCTCCACAGATTTTCTATGGGAATAAGATCTGGAGACTGGCTAGGCCACTCCAGGACCTTAATGTGCTTCTTCTTGAGCCACTCCTTTGTTGCCTTGGCCGTGTGTTTTGGGTCATTGTCATGCTGGAATACCCATCCACGACCCATTTTCAATACCTTGGCTGAGGGAAGGAGGTTCTCACCCAAGATTTGACGGTACATGGCCCGTCCATCGTCCCTTTGATGCGGTGAAGTTGTCCTGTCCCCTTAGCAGAAAAACACCCCCAAAGCATAATGTTTCCACCTCCATGTTTGACGGTGGGGATGGTGTTCTTGGGGTCATAGGCAGCATTCCTCCTCCTCCAAACACGGCGAGTTGAGTTGATGCAAAGAGCTTCATTTTGGTCTCATCTGACCACAACACTTTCACCCAGTTGTCCTCTGAATCATTCAGATGTTCATTGGCAAACTTCAGATGGGCATGTATATGTGCTTTCTTGAGCAGGGGGACCTTGCGGGCGCTGCAGGATTTCAGTCCTTCACGGCGTAGTGTGCTACCAACTGTTTTCTTGGTGACTATGGTCCCAGCTGCCTTGAGATCATTGACAAGATCCTCCCGTGTAGTTCTGGGCTGATTCCTCACCGTTCTCATGATCATTGCAACTCCACGAGGTGAGATCTTGCATGGAGCCCCAGGCCGAGGGAGATTGACAATTCATTTGTGTTTCTTCTATTTGCGAATAATCGCACCAACTGTTGTCACCTTCTCACCAAGCTGCTTGGCGATGGTCTTGTAGCCCATTCCAGCCTTGTGTAGGTCTACAATCTTGTCCCTGACATCCTTGGAGAGCTCTTTGGTCTTGGCCATGGTGGAGAGTTTGGAATCTGATTGATTGCTTCTGTGAACAGGTGTCTTTTATACAGGTATCAAGCTGAGATTAGGAGCACTCCCTTTAAGAGTGTGCTCCTAATCTCAGCTCGTTACCTGTATAAAAGACACTTGGGAGCCAGAAATCTTTCTGATTGAGAGGGGGTCAAATACTTATTTCCCTCATTAAAATGTAAATTAATTTATAACATTTTTGACATGCGTTTTTCTGGATTTTGTTGTTGTTATTCTGTCTCTCACTGTTCAAAAAACCTACCATTAAAATTATAGACTGTTCATTTCTTTGTCAGTGGGCAAACGTACAAAATCAGCAGGGGATCAAATACTTTTTTCCCTCACTGTATGCATGGCGGTCTGAGATATGTTGTTAAAGGCACCTTGTATATCTAAACGATTCGTATTTTCCCACATTTTCACATGTTTCAGTGCATCGTTCTTGTTTAACTGTAGAATGACCTCTCTGTAAAACTTAAAGCTATAAATAATCTGACCCATAAACAAAGTCATTCATAATTTGGAGACATACCCATTCCAAGTCGCCATATATTTTTGTTCACTCGGACGATCCCAGAATTTGCCAGTGTTTATCGCTTGCATTATGAGATCGATTTGCACAATGTCCATTTTAGGCGGCCCAGCCAATGGCATTCAGCCTCCATTCGAACCACTCTCTCTTTTACCTGGCCGATCTCCACTTCCACTTTAGATCACCAGATTTTCAAAATTCTCCCAGAATGTTAAGTGTGTTATCACACACTGAACCATAAATGCCCAAAATGAAAAGCAACTTCTACGTTCTGGATAATAGGTGTCCATAACGGCAAAACATAAATTCTAAAAGTTGGCAAACCTTGAATCTGTCATGTTATTTGTTTCCTCGACAGATACCTCTCTGGTTCTCTGAATGTCAGGCATTAGCAAGAACCCTAAAATACTGTACATGCATTTGTCTACCAGAGTCTTGTAGTGGTGCATAAAATCAATGTGTATGAATCGCCTATTGTTCAATACTTGTCCACAATTCTATATACGTCTGGAGATGGGCATGTAGGCAAGATCGTCTGAAGTGGTCCACGTTTGTCTAATATGTTAACAACGTATCGGAACGGTTCTTAGACTAAATATATGTTTCAAGAAACATCTTTGCTTTGAGATTTAAAAAATTTGGACTCATCAGTACTGAGAGGTAATTTGTTCTGAGCCTCAACCTCAAGGCGGACCAAGTCGACGTCGAAAGGTCCGAAGTGATCCCGGAGGGGAGCTGAACGCCTCTGTTGTCGAAGCTGCCACTTCCCCCAGAGTCGAGCCAACCGCGGCTGAGCGAGTCGGCCCTGGCAACCGACGACCAACCGCCACGTGGGTCACCCTCACGCGGGTCAAGTGAGCAGCCCAACTTAAGCAGGCTCCAGGCCTCCTCCATGAGAGAATGGAAATCGGGGGAAATCCATGGCGGGTTCACCATTGCTACTGCTGTGGTGTCGTCACAAGGCACTTGTTCGTCTTCTTTCGTATGGGCTGATGTTAGACGCAAAGGAACAATTATAATTTAAAATCAGGTGGTCAAGCCAGGATAACCACGTTAGGAGCAGCGGAGTAGTGTGCCATCGCTGCGATGTCTCCTTCGTATTTGTGGATCGGGCACCGCGTCGTTATACATTGTACTTCTGACTTACCTCGAAACAGCCGACTGAAATGTCGCAGTTCCAGCCCCAAAAAACTGGCGTCCGCCTCCAAGATGAAGTCCAGAGGGGGGTTGTGGGGGGTGGGGTCTCCCAGTAGCAACCCCCAGTTGGAGCTTCCGCTGATCGGTCCACCATGACGTTTCGATCGCAACACAAGAGACCGTCTTCAGCTGAGAGTGTTTCCATGTTTCTTTCTGTTGCATCTGTCCTCCTTTGCTCACTCCCACTGTGCTACCTGCTGCTCTCAGTGTTCAACTTGCCAGTTGTTCCCACATTTCATTCACGCCCATCCTAGGCCTTACACGTTTTAAGTTCTCCACAGCTTGCCTGCAGAAGTTGTCTTTCTCATTGTTTAGTCGCCACCAATTCACCCTACTACAGTTCTTTTGTCTCACCTTTCCCTTCATAACTCCTTTCACGACGCAATCTGCCCCCAGTAGTCTGTGTTGTTGTCCAGTCACACACTCTCCAGGGATCACTTTGCAGTTCTCCACTCCTTTCAGGCGCTTCCTCCTCACCAAACTAAAATCGACGTGGCTCCTCACCTCTCAACTCTGGTAGGTCATCAGGTGTCCCTCCTGCTTCTGGAAGGAGGTATTCACCACTGCAAGATCATTCGCCTGGGCCATTTGAAGAATGTCCTCTCCTCACCCATTCCTAATGCCATATCTGCATCATCCATGGTTGCTTTCATATTCGTCCTTACCTCTTTCTACTCTTCCATTTAAGTCTGCGCCCATCACCATTGGTTCATCTACCAGTAAGCTCTGAAACTCCTAGTCTAAGCTCTCCCAAAATGCATCCTTCTCTTGTCTACTGCAGCCCATATGCGGGGCATACGCACACACATTTACAACCCCACTGTCCAGTACTCGTCTATGATCAGTCTGTCATGCACTATTCTGACTTCCACCACCTTAGTCTTAATCTTCTCACTCAGCACAACTCCAACCCCATTTCGCAATGCTGTGGTTCCATGGTATAACAATTTCGAACCACGGCCAATCTCTTTCGCTCTTCTGCCTTTCCATTTTGTTTCCTGGATGCACGCGATGTCGACTTTACACCTTCTTAAGCAGTCTGATATTTCCTGACCTTTTCCTGTCATTGTTCCAATATTCCATGTGGCCAACCTTATATTCCTCTCAAGCATACTTCTGCTCTTCACATTTTGTTTCTCCATCTTGATATGTGCAGGCAACGTGACTACCACCACCCGGGTCTGCACTCCCTGCAGCAGCAGAATCATTGGATCCCGAGATTCGTCACACCCTCTGCTCACCTAAGGGCCGCAGGGGACTGAGGACCACTTGTTTGCAAGGACTTTACATGTTTTGGCTTCAGGGTTTTACGGTTGGTTGCCACCAGGCGCCAACCCTCCTCCTTTTATACTCTTAGTTCTTTCGGTAAAGTCACGTAGGTAAAAAAATGAAATTAAAATTAATAAAAATAAAACAATAAAAATCACGACGTTTCGGAGGCAACACAAGCTTCCATCTAGAACCTCCTCCTTTTATCCTAGCTTGGGACAGGCAGAAAAAAAATGTTCTGACAGAGTTAGAATCATTTAGAATCAACGTGCGTTTCGAGTATATGACTGGCATAAATTTCCACATGATACGCCACTTCGTTGAGCTATCATTTGTGGCCAGGTGGCTTCTGAAAAAGAGCTAAATAGCTCAGTGGGCTTTACCTGGTAAAAAAAAATAGTTTCATTAAATGGTTTAGTTTATCTCATTGGCACCTGGGTCTGTTCCGTAACCTCCACCAGCGGGGCCTTCAACACTTCACATGGCCTCAAAATGCACCTAGCATGGCACTTATTGGTCTACGGCAGCTGCTGTTGTTGTTGTTGTTGACATCACGGTGTTCACTGGTGCCGCCTCGGCTGTCCCAGGGGCTCGTCGGTGCCGCCCGTAGCTGATTGCTGTCCCCTCGGACTGATTGGCCCCAGGGCTGGGCCGTGCCTTTGCCCTCTCTGCCTATCCGCGTGTCCGCGCGGGAGGGGACGGGGACTCTCCGTGTCCTCGTTCCCCCTCTTCACTCCCACCCCACCCTTGTTGTCCCGACTTTTGAAAAGTGTCTTGAGATGGAAGTTGCGTTCAGATGCTGTGCGCGATTTTAAATGGTAACATTTGTTGGGAAATGAATGAACGTCGAGTTTATGTGAATGCAACTTGCCATAATCTGCATTGTGGATGCAATTGCGCTCATTAATGGATGTGAACTTAAATTGTGTCGTGGCAATCGTGGATTTAACGGCTCAAAGAGCATGTTTGCGCCATTCCACGTGTCGCCGGGTTGCTTAAAAACGTTAAAATGTTCTCTTAATTGCCGAACGTGTGCTCTGTGATGAAAAATGTCTGATCGAATGTGATTAATGCTGGCCAGCAGTGATCACTCTCGTGTGAAATGGCGTGGGGGACTGTGGCGGTGAGGGGTGAACGTTCAAGGGCATGATTTAGAGTGGAGGCATTTCTCACAACAAAGGTGTTGTTCCATCGGCATTCAGGTGTAAACACAAGGCGATAACATTATCTTTATGACAGTGTCTACAAGCGGAGATAAGGGGCCGTCCATAAATAGCGTCACGCGATTTTGGTCGATTTTTGACCCCCCCTCGTCACGCGGCATCACAAAAAGTCACAACCCCCCCTCAAATATGACGTCACAAAGCTATGCCCCCCCCCCCCAAAAAACATATTTCCATTTTGAAAATAAAACATGCTTCAAATCACTTTAAACTACTGTCATTGTAGTGCGTATTTAATGTGGCGCTGTACTCTGATGTTGTAGGAGAAAACATGTATTAAAAAGGCGTTGGAAAGCTGAAATTTAGCATGAAATTAATTTGAAAATAGTCATCGTCTAACTAAAACTGCAGATGTTAAGAATATTTATTGAAATTATTTTATAATTATAAAATATTAAAAGTAATTATAACTATAAAAAATGCTTGAAACTTTATAGTAGAACGAAGCAAAATGGAGAGTACAATTTTAAGAATCACATATTCATTCCACAGAATGAAAACCCCTGGTAGAATCGTTAGACTCAAATGTTTAATAACAATCATAAAAAAATACAAAATGTATGCATATCCATTCTCCCATGGAGAAGCAAAATGCTCCTTCATGGAATAAATAGGGAGAGCATGGATCTCTTCATCCTGTGGATTGGATATTCCATTCAGATCAAGCTCTTCTTCGTCTATCCAATCTGCACTCTCTACATTTTCTTTGTTCACGATTACAACCATTAGTTCACGTTGCCAACGTGCAGCGGACTCTCTGTGGTCTGATGCGTTTTGGCGGAATAATAATTGATTCCTGCTTGTGTGATATGACATTTATTGACGGACAATACAAGTCATATGGAATCGACCGATAAGGATTCTCCTACGTACAAACTAGCCCGTTTTCTATCAGATACTCTGCTCCCTTTCACAGGCAAGACCTCTTCGGCAGTACTCAACTCAACCCAATTAGTCTCTATGGTTAAGGACATGGTACTATCTCCTGATGACATCCTCGTCAGCTTTGATGTAGTATCTTTGTTTACCAAAGTCCCAGTACCGGACACCCTAACAATAATTGAGGACTTAGTCCAACATGGATTGAATTCTGATGCACCTGCGCTGGTTAGGCATTGCCTCACCAACACCTATTTTACCTGGAATGGCACCTTCTACAAACAGAATGAGGGTACCCCTATGGGCTCCCCTTTGTCACCAGTTATAGCCAACATGTTCATGGAAAAGTTTGAATCAGACGCCATCCAGACATCCACCCTGCGTCCTTCCCTGTGGAAGAGGTATGTGGATGACACTTTCGTCATCTGGCCACATGGCCTCCCAGCATTGAACCACTTCTTGGACCACATCAATTCTAGACACCCATCCATCAGATTCACCATGGAAGTGGAGAAAGACGGTAAACTACCATTCTATTCTTGGATATTCTGTTTGAGAGGAGGCCTGACGGATCATTGGGACATTCTGTCTACAGGAAAGCCACCCACACAGATTCCTACTTGAAACCGGATTCCCACCACCACCCATCTCAAAATAATTCTCTCATCAAAACGCTATACCACATAGCCCATGGCATTTCTGACAAACACCACCTGACCGGTGAATTAAGACATGTACATCGGGCCCTCAGGATGAACGAATACTCTGACCGTACTATCCGCCAAGCTGTCTCTCCCACCACACAGAAACAGCCACATGAAACTCCGACCAAAACCATCACGTTACCATACATTGCAGGCGTGACCAAAAAGATCTCCAAAATTCTAAACAAACATAAGATCCAAGTCCGATTCAGTACAGTGCATAAAATCCGTGATCTGATTCCATCTGTGAAGGATGTCGTTCCTGACTTACAGTATCCTGGAGTCTACAAATTGAGTTGCATTTGTGGTGATTGCTACATTGGAGAAACGAAACGTCATGTTTCTGATCGTGTCCGCGAGCACAAGTCAGATCTGAAACACGGCAGAACTGATTCTTCTGCCGTTGCCGATCATTGCTACAACTCGGTGGGCTCTCATGAAATTGTCTTTTCCGAGACCAAGGTTCTTAGCAAACCTCCCGGCTACCATCAAAGGTTTGTACACGAAGCCATACAAATATACAAACACAGACATAATTTCAACCGTGATGATGGGTACAAACTTAGTAATCATTGGAAAGATGTTATCAACCACGCAAAAAAGACTTAATTACAATTTTTTGGACCATCTTACCTGACAGGCACTATTTTACTTTACTTTACCGAGTGTTAACATCCCCAGTTATTTTTTAACAGTACTCTCTTCATTGTTCAGCCAGCATTGGTATAAACATGGGCATTTTCGTTCTTTTGTCTATCATGTGTATCAGACCTCCCCTCCCCCTCTCTGTCCATTGTGTTGGCGTGTGCAGTAGTTTGTCGCTTGCGCACAATCGCTTCCACACCGTCGCCCACCCTTTTGGCCCCGCCCCCCCTCCCTCCCGATACGTTCCATTCATTGGCTACCATATTCTGATGAGCTCCCCCCTCCCTCTCCTCCCCCCTCAACTCGCTTTTAAGGGATTACATCTTGAATCATTGCCTCACTTGATGCAGCTAATCTGGCTGTGACGGTCCCACTTGATGACGGAGACTTGTGTTGCCTCCGAAACGTCGTGATTTTTGTTTTTATTTTATTTTAATTAATTTTGATGTTTTACCTACGTGACTTTACCGAAAAAACCCAAGAATAAAGGATTTGAAGGGCGAGGAATGATGTCATCCACTTTCAAACTTTGTGCTGCAAACAGAGATGGGAATTTATGAGATGCTCCGTCTGTTGTCCGTTCTGGAATTTTAATGCAGGGCCTTTTTACATTTAATCGGCTTCTGATGGGGCTCCACTCCACGCTGGCTTCGTTCCAATGATTGATGAGGTTGGTCCTAGCTGAACTGCAGTGGGACTCATGCTTGCTATACCTCGACGATGTTATCATCTTCAGCCGGATGTTCGAAGAACATCTTGATCGGTTACGTGCTGTCCTTCTCATAATGCATGCAGACATTCTCAAATTTAAGCTCCAAAAATGTCACCTCCTGCAAAAATCCGTGCGGTATCTCGGTCATATTGTCAGTAAATTGGGCATTGCAACGGACCCCGAGAAAACAGCGTGTGCTCGGACTTGGCCGACCCCCACGATGGTGGGGGAGTTGCGAAGTTTTATAGGATTCGCGTCTTATTATTATCGCCGTTTTGTTGCCGGGTTTGCTACCATCGCGAAACCGATCCACGCCTTGACGGCTAAGGGTCAGAAGTTTCATTATTTTTTGCGCATAAAATACTAAACCGTGCACACGATATACTGAATCGTGAGGGGTTTTAAAAATTGCATTTCCATAAGGGAACTCCTTAGTTAAATCAAAGATCCTAAATGGTTAAATTCAGTCACTCATGGTTCATAGTCGGACAATGGCGAAAAGAAGCATGACGCCATTTTCTGGGTACAAATAACTCAAATTTCATGGAGGAATGATTAATAATGGAGGACGTGTTGGCTATTGTACGTTTGCCGAAATGACGTCTAAAAGGTGACCTTAATACATTTAAATAATCAAAAAGTTAATAATGAAAAATTAATTAAAATTAGTGTTGTTATAACAATTCTATTTTATTGAGTAGAACGTGTTGTTTATATTTATTTAAAGTTGCGCATTTTTACGTGACGTCACATTTCTCAAACCCCCCCCTCGTCACACATCGTCACAAATGTCTGACCCTCCCCCCCGCCCTTAGGTGCGTAACGTCATTTATGGACGGCCCTTAAGATAACACTCAAAACATGCAAACTAGATTCGAAGCTTTCGTGACTGCAGGAATTACTCTTTGGTTCTTTCGGTAAAGTCACGTAGAAAGAAATGAAATTAAATAATAATAATAGAATACGACGTTTCGATTGCAACACAAGCAACCATCATCAGGTACAAATGAATGAGAAAACAAACATAGTGAACTTGGAAATATAATGCGATACAACACAGAGAGTCGACTAACACAACAGTCAACGCCCCACCTGGTTGATTACGTTCTTCCAAAGATTGCTAAATTTGAGAGAGAGACAAAACATAGACACGGAGACACACAGCCAGACACACAAGCAGAGATAGACTCACACAGAGACAAACAGAGAGAGACACACACATAGACACACAGAAAGACAACGTCTCTGTGTCGAGGCCTTATAGAGAGAGAGAGGGGGGGGGGCAGAGGGGGAGTTGTGTGGAGTTGCTGCCCGCAGCGGACGGACGAGCTGGACACTGCACTTCTACACAAACACGCACGGAGCATTGTGCCTCTCTCTCTCTCTATTGTGCAATCGTACTTTGTCATGCTGGTCCATTGTTTGACAATCGAGTTCACATACGACGACTATACACGCGTATGTTTTGTGCCATCAATATGTACATCTCGACGATATCCACATTTAAACTGCAGTGTCAGCTATATACGGGGAAATCTTGCCCAACGTGGCTTTATCGAGTTCTGGTTTATGTAACAAGGGGTGGGTGGGGGAATGATTTGATCTCGGCTATATACGCGGTTTGACGCTGCCAAGATACTCATCAACGCGTTGGCAAGTCGCGCCGTTAGAACCATTCAGTCGTGCCGTGGGAGTGCTGCATGGGTTGGATGGCGTGTACGAGTCGACTGTGAGAACGACGCATCCACCCTTCTATGTTGTTTTCTCGTTTGTGTTGTTCAGTGCGTTTCGGTGTGACGATGTAACACATTTTCGCGCAGCGCAGCGTGCATCTCGCCGTCCACTCTCGTCACGGACTTCGGTGACACGGACGCCGAGATGACTTTGAGGGGCCATTTGGGGTCCCCTGGGGCCGAGTTGACTCAGTGGAGAGTTTCGAGGACACGGGGGGGGGGGGGGTGAATGGGCGGCGGTGATGCACATTCACCAAATCCCCTACAAACAAAGATCCACGTTTATCATTAACGCCGCTGCCACAAAACTGCCGCGCGTCGAGCCCTTGCGGCAGGCAACGCCGTCTCTGCCCAGCAGCAGTTGGATGGGCAGGGAGAGGTGCCCGTCCAGAGTTGGAGATCACACACACACCCACCATGCACTGTGGGGCCCCGTCCAGAGCTGGAGATCACACACACACCCACCATGCACTGTGGGGCCCCGTCCAGAGCTGGAGATCACACACACACACCATGCACTGTGGGTGCCCCGAAACAAAAACGTAGAAGTTGAGGAAAGCGAATGGGTTCAATGTTTTTTGTTTATTTATTTACATATCTCGAGATATCCCAGTGGCCTAGGTAACACGACTTTTCAACAACCACAACAAATGTCATGTGGCGAGATGCCGCCGCTGGCGAAATGTTAACTACCTCGCCAAGTATTCAGGAGGTCGTGGGGTCCATCCAAACTCTGACGTCTGCTGTACATTTGGAGTTTGCGGTGTCTCTCTCCCCGTGGTCACGTGGATTTCTTCCTGGGTCCTACGGGTTTTCCCTCCACCTTTAGAATCAACATCATGCGTTCAGAGCGTTTGGTTGCTGTCAAATTCCACGTGATAAACCACTTTGTTGAGCTATCATTTGTAATAAGTTTGCTTCTAAAAACACATTCCTGCGGAGGGAGCTGGTAGGAACGTTGGGTTGCTCGGTCAATGCCCAGGGTCAACGGCGGCGTGGTGTATTCCGCAAATATGCCCGACTGTGAGGGCGGGCACAAGCCGGCGTGAGTAGGTTAAACGTTGAGTTTTATAAGGGCACCACGGGGTGACCAGCCCCTCCCAGCCCCACCCCTCCCACCCCTCCCACCCCTCACCCAGCCCCTCCCCACCCTCCCCTCCCCACCCAGCCCCTCCCTGCACGACGGACACAATAATCCCCTGTGGGTTGGTGTAACCAGGAGGTTCCTACCAGTAAAATACTTTATAGCTCAGTGGGCCTTACCTGGTAGAATAATAAAGTTTAGTTTTAGTTGTTTAGGTGATGCAATTAATCTTTTATTTTTACAGTATGTTCTTTAATATAACTATCCGTAATTTAACTCACATGCTAGTTATTTAGGTTTTAAACTGTTTCGCTGTATTGAATTCATGCATTTTGCAAATAATAAAGGACATCTGTATCCTGTTTGTGACTAGGACACGTTTTTCGAGTGAAGATTTCATTTTCATTCATCATATTCATTTTAAAATCTACTTTCATCTTAGTAAATTACGCACTTGACCCTGTTGATCCATAAAACCCTTATTGCGAAATCTCCGCTATACTTAGCTAACTCATTAACCCCATTGTCAAACCTAAGACGTCCATCCATTTGCCTTTTAACGATCCCTCTCACAAAAATTGGAATCTTGACTTACAGCTTTCGTGACTGTGAGGAATTCATATTCGTTGGGTCTTTCGGTAAAGTCACGTAAATAGAAATACAAATATCACGACGCTTCGATCGCAACGCAAGAAATCGTCATCAGGCGGAAGAAAGAGCTCTTTATTTTTATTTATATCTACGTGACTTTAACGAAAGACGCAAAGAATAAGAATTGGAATATGTGACAAAGCCTTTGCCATTGCAGCAACACATTTTTGGAACAACCACCTTGTTTCCTCCCTTAACATCGCAAATCTTCCTTCAAATAATAACATGAAGCAGAAGATTCGTGCTGGGTACAACCTCATTTGCACATGTAATTTGTAACTTTGATCCTTACCCCTGTATCGATAGTTCCATTTTAACTTACAATTTTATTGAGGGACTATGTTGTTGCCTTGGTGTGGTCTGGCACTGTTGTTTTTGTGTGTTTTGCTGCCTTATCCAAGCTTGCATTTGGTGTTGCAAAAATCGTCAGGAATTTATGTACTTATGGAATTTGTCATTATATACTTTATTTATAATTAATTAGTGTTATGACTTACTTGGCCTAAACTTTACACTCCTATCGTTGTTTGTATTGTTGTTGTAGCAACTTTTTGATCCGCCCCCCCACTGGACATCTGTGAGTGAAAGGGCTTCAAAGCTCATCGGATTCCTCCTGCAGTCTCAATCACGATTCTGAGCTTTCATCAATACACGGAAACAGTGTGACACCAGTTGAGGGGTTTTACATTGTTTTTCATTTTAATGTTTCACGCCGCAAGCTAAATGAGATATTCTCCTGATAATGCAAAACAATAATAATAAACGCTAATGAGCCAGACGGTGACGGGAATCCTGTTAGACCGGGGATGCGGCAACCTTTGAGAGAAGAAGAATACATACATTTGCTTTGTTTTTGTAATTTGAACAACTTCGTTAGAGAGCCGCACCGCCCGCAGAGAGCTACTTGTACACAGACTCAGCAGCAGCGGCGGCGGCAGCAGCAGCAGATGGCAACATCCTGACTCAAGTGACAAAAGCAGCTGATGAAATAAAGCGCGTCCAATTCGCGTTTTGTCCCCCTGAGTTATTCTTGAACAATTCAGTTTGACTGCTGTACATTATATCACCACTAAAACATTACATAGCGACACCCCATTCCCTGCCATATTCAATCAATTATCTTTACGTTCAATTACGTTTAATATTAATGTCGGGTTTCTTTAAATGACTGCCTGCAATGGGGCAGCAGCCAAAGAGCCCCAAGGGGGCAGCAGCCAAAGAGGCACAAGGGGGCAGCAGCCAAAGAGGCACAATGGGGCAGCAGCCAAAGAGGCACAAGGGGCAGCAGCCAAAGAGGCACAATGGGGCAGCAGCCAAAGAGACACAAGGGGGCAGCAGCCAAAGAGCCCCAAGGGGGCAGCAGCCAAAGAGGCACAATGGGGCAGCAGCCAAAGAGACACAAGGGAGCAGCAGCCAAAGAGGCACAAGGGGGCAGCAGCCAAAGAGACACAAGGGGGAAGCAACCAAAGAGACACAAGGGGGCAGCAGCCAAAGAGGCACAAGGGGGCAGCAGCCAAAGAGACACAAGGGGGCAGCAGCCAAAGAGACACAAGGGGGCAGCAGCCAAAGAGGCACAAGGGGGCAGCAGCCAAAGAGACACAAGGGGGCAGCAGCCAAAGAGACACAAGGGGGAAGCAACCAAAGAGACACAAGGGGGCAGCAGCCAAAGAGACACAAGGGGGCAGCAGCCAAAGAGACACAAGGGGGCAGCAGCCAAAGAGACACAAGGGGGCAGCAGCCAAAGAGGCACAAGGGGGCAGCAGCCAAAGAGACACAAGGGGGCAGCAGCCAAAGAGGCACAAGGGGGCAGCAGCCAAAGAGACACAAGGGGGCAGCAGCCAAAGAGACACAAGGGGGCAGCAGCCAAAGAGACACAAGGGGGCAGCAGCCAAAGAGGCACAAGGGGGCAGCAGCCAAAGAGGCACAAGGGGGCAGCAGCCAAAGAGACACAAGGGGGCAGCAGCCAAAGAGATACAAGGGGGCAGCAGCCAAAGAGACACAAGGGGGCAGCAGCCAAAGAGGCACAAGGGGGCAGCAGCCAAAGAGACACAAGGGGGCAGCAGCCAAAGAGACACAATGGGGCAGCAGCCAAAGAGACACAAGGGGGCAGCAGCCAAAGAGACACAAGGGGGCAGCAGCCAAAGAGACACAAGGGGGCAGCAGCCAAAGAGACACAAGGGGGCAGCAGCCAAAGAGACACAAGGGGGCAGCAGCCAAAGAGACACAATGGGGCAGCAGCCAAAGAGACACAAGGGGGCAGCAGCCAAAGAGACACAAGGGGGCAGCAGCCAAAGAGACACAATGGGGCAGCAGCCAAAGAGACACAAGGGGGCAGCAACCAAAGAGGCACCGCGTGCGGCTCCAGGGCAGCAGCGGGTTGCCGACCCGTGCGTGAGACAGATCCAGCACAGACGTCGCCACCTGCTGGACAGGTGAAGAGGCAGATGGAGAGGCGCGTGTCGCCTCAAGGCGAGGCATTGGCCATGAGATGAGATCATTGAATTGTACAGCGATAGAAACGATGCGTTACATCTCAGCACGGGTAGCGATGGGATTTTAAAAAACCCTTACGAAAGCTGGTAGCGAGAAAAGCGAAGTCCGTAGCCCACATATTTTAAATCCGAGGGCCTGAGCGATATTTTTTATCGATATTATTATCGATATTATGACCACAGGGTGAACACGGGCGCAGTTATTGGATTGGTCAATTTCGGCGACATCGGCGATTCCGTTGGAGTCCGATTTTATTGTAGCGCTGCATCACGGTGGCGATGGAATGTTAACTACCTTGCCCGGTATACAGGAGGGCATGGGTTCGATCCCGACCCCGACGCCTGCTGCTGTATATTTGGAGTTTGCGTGTCTCTCTCTCTCTCCCCGTGGTCGCGTGGATTTTTCTCCGGGTCCTCCGGTTTTTCCCTTCGCGTTTAGAATCAACGTCACGCGTTTAGAGAGCATTTGGCTGCGATAGATTTCCACACGATAGGCCGCTGTGTTGAGCTATCATTTGGTGCGTCTGATAACGATCCATGCAGCTCAGTGGGCCTTACCTGGTGAAATAAAAACAAGTCACAGTTTAGTTTTAAATCCTCAGCCTGTACATTTGGGCACGAATTGGTTCCCCGTTTCACCAACTCTCACCGTTCGCTGCGGCGGTGATCGTTCTCGATCACATTGCACTTTGCGATCGATGATTTCCAATCCAGCACAAGCCAATCGCATCCCATTGATTGCACGACGGTGGCCCTCGTGTGTTTGTCCAACTAATCAACAGAATATGCGGATCGTGATGCAAATAATATTGACCATGGTGGCATTCGCACCCCATTGATTTAAATTAAAAATGCGTGGGGTTCGTCCTCAGGGGTTCGCATACTTGAGGATCCAAGTGGAATGCAAATAAACGGGGAGGGAAGCCACACACCCGCCTGTACCATCATGCACAGAGGGGAAAAGGTATTTGATCCCCTGCTGATTTTGTACCACTGAGAAAGATTTTGCCCACTGAGAAAGAAATAATCAGTCTATAATTTTAATGGTCGGTTTATTTGAACAGTGAGAGACAGAATGACAACAAAATCCAGAAAAACGCATGTTAGAAATGTTATAAATTGATTTGCATTTTAATGAGGGAAATAAGTATTTGACCCCTCTGCAAAACATGACTTAGTACTTGGTGGCAAAACCCTTGTTGGCAATCACAGAGGTTAGACGTTTCTTGTAGTTGGCCACCAGGTTTGCACACATCTCAGGAGGGATTTTGTCCCACTCCTCTTTGCAGATCTTCTCCAAGTCATTAAGGTTTCGAGGCTGACGTTTGACAACTCGAACCTTCAGCTCCCTCCACAGATTTTCTATGGGATTAAGGTCTGGAGACTGGCTAGGCCACTCCAGGACCTTAATGTGCTTCTTCTTGAGCCACTCCTTTGTTGCCTTGGCCGTGTGTTTTAGGTCATTGTCATGCTGGAATACCCATCCACGACCCATTTTCAATGCCCTGGCTGAGAGAAGGAGGTTCTCACCCAAGATTTGACGGTACATGGCCCCGTCCATCGTCCTTTTGATGCGGTGAAGTTGTCCTGTCCCCTTAGCAGAAATAAACCCCCCAAAGCATAATGTTTCCACCTCCATGTTTGACGGTGGGGATGGTGTTCTTAGGGTCATAGGCAGCATTCCTCCTCCTCCAAACACGGCGAGTTGAGTTGATGCCAAAGAGCTCCATTTTGGTCTCATCTGACCACAACACTTTCACCCAGTTGTCCTCTGAATCATTCAGATGTTCATTGGCAAACTTCAGACGGGCATGTATATGTGCTTTCTTGAGCAGGGGGACCTTGCGGGCGCTGCAGGATTTCAGTCCTTCACGGCGTAGTGTGTTACCAACTGTTTTCTTGGTGACTATGGTCCCAGCTGCCTTGAAATCATTGACAAGATCCTCCCGTGTAGTTCTGGGCTGATTCCTCACCGTTCTCATGATCATTGCAACTCCACGAGGTGAGATCTTGCATGGAGCCCCAGGCCGAGGGAGATTGACAGTTCTTTTGTGTTTCTTCCATTTGCGAATAATGGCACCAACTGTTGTCACCTTCTCACCAAGCTGCTTGGCGATGGTCTTGTAGCCCATTCCAGCCTTGTGTTAGGTCTACAATCTTGTCCCTGACATCCTTGGAGAGCTCTTTGGTCTTGGCCATGGTGGAGAGTTTGGAATCTGATTGATTGATTGCTTCTGTGAACAGGTGCCTTTTTATACAGGTAACAAGCTGAGATTAGGAGCACTCCCTTTAAGAGTGTGCTCCTAATCTCAGCTCGTTACCTGTATAAAAGACACCTGGGAGCCAGAAATCTTTCTGATTGAGAGGGGGTCAAATACTTATTTCCCTCATTAAAATGCAAATCAATTTATAACATTTTTGACATGCGTTTTTCTGGATTTTGTTGTTGTTATTCTGTCTCTCACTGTTCAAATAAACCTACCATTAAAATTATAGACTGATCATTTCTTTGTCAGTGGGCAAACGTACAAAATCAGCAGGGGATCATATACTTTTTTCCCTCACTGTACATCTGCAGAACGTGAAGCACCAATGGCATCTATATAACATCCTTTTAAAAAATACTGGTATAAGAAGCGCGGTACATTATTGTAACGCACATTATTCTGATCTGGTCAGTAACAAATAAAATGTGTCATCCACCTGCTTCATGAAATATTTGACCATCGTGCATCATTGCCAGGTTTATAGGTTACTAACATGAGTTCCTTTGCACATCAATAATCCTTGCATCCTAGCCAGTAGGAAAATCGGAATGTTGTTTCTTCTTGCGATTTTCCGAATAGATTATTTAAAAGATGAATGGTTGTTCTCTCGTCAATGCGTGTTCTGTCTTTCGTATGGATAGAGTATCAACTGAAAATCGATGTCTAAGTTGTGAATCCAGCTTTCGGATTCAGATCTTAGCGAGTGTGAGACTCGTTCACAACGCGCTCCACTCAACACACGAGCTCCACCCCCAACACGAGCTCCACCCTCGACACGAGCTCCACCCTCAACACGAGCTCCACCCTCGACACGAGCTCCACCCTCGACACGAGCTCGACCCTCAGCACGAGCTCACAACGCGCTCCACTCTCGTGGTACCCGGCGGCGGCATTTGGATTCCGAGCCTCTCGCTCCGACGTCCTCGCGGTGCCGGTCTGCATGGCGAGAGCAGCGCGCGCGGACGCTCTGGAAGCACCCGGCGGCGGCTTTGCCTCCATCGCCAATCTACCGGCTGCGCGGTGTCAGAGTGAGAAGCACTCGACGCCACGTCCCAGATCCAACACAAGCGCAGTGCAAGGAAGATCGTTGCAATGACGGATCACAAAACAACAACGACCATATCTACTGTTAGATATTTGTTTGTGTTAATATGGTCACGTGTCGCTTTGTTATGTACATAAATTCCATCGTCTGACAAAATGTAACATTTAAACTTATGCTTATTTTATTCAAAATACAGTTAACAGTAACATGCACATTTGTAAACCAATTCTGTTCTACAGAGCATGACTGAAGTACCTTCATGTGCTCTTACCAAGTTATAAATTCATCTAAGAAAAATAGTGTAAGTTGAGAATATATGCCCATAACGGGTAAAGTACATGGCCCATAAAAGCTATTATGTGTTCTGTTCATTAATCCACAATGTAATATGCAAGAACCTTATCACAATGCAAAACAGTCATACTGCTCTATTTCAATAGGACTGACATGTGCATTTAATGCGGGAAACAGCAGATGTCAAACAAATATTAAGTTAAAATGGTATTCAATCAACGTAAGTTGATTATGAAAAATATGAGCCATGCATCTTTGTATCCTGTCACTTGTAAACTAAGTCTTATTGGCAGGCAGCACAAAATGGGACTGAACGCAACGTGGATTTCCCATGAACTTCTAAATCGCCATACAAATGTACTTTCCGGCAAACCAAGGGTCACGAGGCTTGAAATACATCCCTCGGTTGTCATCCAAGCAAGCCAAAACATGTCGCCACAACCACGTCGATATTCTAAGCCTGCCAACTACAAGACATTGCAAAACGAATGCTCTTCACAATCAAGACGAGTCGTGAAGTCAGAAGGCGAGGGCGGATGATGCTGCCGCGTGGCTCGGAGCAGGAATGTTGTCGCCACACTTCACGACTTAATTCGTCACAAGCGTAACGTCAATTTTCTCTTGAAGTTCATATTATACTGACACAAACCCCTCCGTCTTCTCCACGTGAACGTGTTGGCGGTACCACCGGTGGTGTGTGATTAAACAACAACAACAAAAATCGCTATCGTTTATTTTCCCGCGATTCTCAACCCCGGTCAGGAAATCTTGCGGGGTGGTGGCAGTGGTGATGTTGCGTCCGAATCAGTTCTCGTGATGTCGAAGCCGTGGGAAAGCGAACGTTTATATGAGCGGACCGAACACGAAGGTGCACGGTGTGTTGCCGTGTAGCAGCACCCAGCCCTGATGACGATCGGCCGATCCGTGTTGTTGACGCTTCGTGACCTCGACAGATTTGAGTCGTGCCCGAGGCTCGGTCGGACAATTCCTCAATTCAACTCGCCGGACTATCCATCGGCGGATCAAGAAGACGACGACGAATAAGATGATGCTCCAGTCCGACCTCGGGCTCATAAGGCAACGCAAGGAAGCTGCTGCTGCTGCTCCAGGCGAAACCCTCCTCCTGGTCGGCCCAAAAGGCCCTGGAACCAAGTCAACGGTCAATATTGACCTTTTTTTAGCAAGGCTCAGCCGACTGAATAAAACTTCGAATCGCGTCAAACTTTGCGACAGGATCAATTAATGACTGATAAGAAACAGATTTTCTGATTAACATTCTGATTTCAGGCTGTTTCATGAGGACCATTGGGTGCTATGCTGCACCGGTGTACCGCCAATACGTCCAGAATATCATTTGGAAAAAACCTGTACCTTGATCTGTACCTTTGCTGACACAAGCACTTCTAATATTTTCTTATTTCTATTCAATGTTCTGAAACGCCAGTGAAAATGTGAGCCAACTCGAGTTACAGGATTCGCATTGTAACCTCAGTAAAACATGATTGTAACCAATCCGATCAATTTTCACAACGTTCTATCATTTAATCGCTTATATATATGAATATAAAAACACTTGTTTGCTTTACATATTATAAATATTCTTCAACAAATTACTATAGGTAATGGTTGTGCGCGCCAAGTTTGACGGTGCTCAGAAGCCCACAACTTGCAGGGCTACACCAATAAAACGTAACGCCAACACTGTTATTTGCTCACCCACGAAGATACCAGCACCCTCAATGTTCATCGCATGGCTGGGTGGGGGGATCGTCGATAGGCCCGGGAATTCATTCACTGGTTGTGGCTTCATTCATTCTATCGCGATCCGTGCTGATGACAAGCAAAGCCGAGATGCAAGTTTGACTTGTCAGTTCAAAAGTAAAACCAAATATGTTCTCTGCCTCCTTTCACTTTGTGTGCTGATGTAGTGGTACAGCAGAACCCCTCTTCACGACTGATCGCTTCACGACGGGCCTCTATAGAGACCAATGTGTTCACTTACCGACCATTCCCCTGTTAACGACGGGCTGTTGTAAGTACAGTAAATATTAATGAATGCATTGATTAACCATGTTTCTTTTAATATTATGTATTTATAATGTTTGTATTTTTATGTATCAATATACATTGCTTAATTATTATAAAGTACGTTTTTGGGGTGACAAATTAAGCCTTTAACATGGATTTCCTAGTACTTGCTTTAACGACCAAATCACTTAACGACCGAGTTCGTGGAACCAATTTCAGTCGTTAAGAGGGGTTCTACTCTATTAGAATATCACTCGGCCGCCCGTCACCTGACCTGGTGACTCGGACGGTGCCCTCTCCATGACCTCAGGTGGAAGGCACCACAACCCAGGGCATTCTAGGGAAAAGGTGCCCCCTCCCCTCCCCCCCGAATAATTCCACTCCACCAGCCACCTCTTACTTGTCGTCTTCAGCCATGCTGGTAAGTCCATGGAAGCATTCCCGCCCCCCCCGCTCCCCAGAGAGATCAGCACGTAGCACCGGTCTGTAACACTGCAGCTCGTTTTACAGAATACTGCACACATGTCGTCAGCATGTGAGACACGAGTTGTGGTGCACCCACCAATTATTAAGCATCTGTAGTGCACCCATCGCTTGCACTATTACGCACAGACCTTTAAGTTAGGCGTATGGCATCCAATGAAACGTCAAGCAGCTGTTACCAACGCAGTAGGAAAACGCTATTCTTGTATTATGACTTCAGCCATTCAAATATACATGTCACGTTTAAATGGTTGTTTTGGATTGTGAAAAAGCAATATCCCAATTGTGCAACTGGCATTGTGGCAGAGCTGTAACCAACATCATTATTTTGGTGAACTGGTCGAGAAGCCACAGAACTCAAGCTCCTGTTGGCCTTGTCCCCTCGTGAGGGACAGAGGAAACACTGCCACCAGCCCTCACCTGCCCTGCAACGACAACAACAACAACCACCACCACCGTCCGCCACGAAGCGGCGGTGATGACACCACAGAGCTTGTGCCAGGCTAGATGAACCTTGGGGCCATGTGGAGTGTTGAAGGCTCGCTGACAGGTGGTCACGGGACAGACCCAAGTGTTACGAGTTAACTGCCTGAGACGACTGACAAATGCGCCAGCCTGCCCGCTCTCACCTACGCATACTAAAACACCGTGACCAGACACAAAACCCACTCAACATGAGACCCAAAAGATGATGATTTTGTCACATGCGTGTGCGTATTGAAACATATCGAGTCAAGATTCTTAGAAGAGAACACCTGAATTCATGTTAGCTGACTTTGTCTGAAATGCTCCAAGGCAGGAATTTACAAGATTGTGCTTTTTAAGTTGTGCAGGTAAATGGGAGGCTTACTCCTAGAAATAGTTATCCTTATGAGACTGCCCCAAATGTTCACAAGATGTTGTAAGGGTCATTTGTTGACCAAGCTACGATATTTGATGTGAGATTGTGCTTTCAATAATACTCTTAAGTTGTCTACAGCTAGGGTTCACTGGATCTTGGAAGCTGAGCAGGTTTAAGCCTGGTTAACACGTAGGTCGTCGTGACCAATATTATCCATTAAGGTTTTTTGGGGGGTAAGATCGCATGAATATAATTGTGTCGTGAAACCCACCACCAACCGGCACAGCCAATTGGTAAGGTTTGTCACGTAAACAAAACATGCAAATTAGTTACTAGTCCAACACTCCGCTTGTGTGTTGGAGAGTAAACCCACAACGTTCACAATTTAAATTACAAACCTTACTAATTGGCTGTGTCGGGCGGTGGGGGGCTTAACGACACATTTATGTTTACACGATCTTACCCAACAAAAACCTCTATTATAGGTTGAAGCCTGGTTAAAAGGTGAATGGGAGATTTCCTGTGAATTCCAAGAATTGTAAGGTTGGCAGTACAGAAAGAGGTTTTAGAATCCATCTGTCTAGAGCTTGGACAGGAAGACCCTGGTATGCGCAGCGCGTTTTCTCATGTTTTTTGTTGTTGTTCACACTCATTAATGGAACTGGACAAACATCCCTATGCAGGGACCTCTCTTTAAGGAAATATTCTTGAGACTCGGCGAGGCTTACCTGGATAAAACTAAGGACATCATTAGTATTGTTGTTGTAATGGGACTGTATGATTCTCTCCGGTATTCTCTGAAATATTAACCTTGTGACTTAATACTACTTTGACGAGAGCATTTAGTACTGGACCGCCATGACACCCATACACCACGGAAGTGGTAATCTAAGCATATTTACTTCATATTCTTGGTTCTTTCGGTAAAGTCACGTAGAAGGGAAATAATAAAATAATAAAAATATTAAACAAAATTATCACGACGTTTAGACTGCAACACAAGCAATCATCAGCGAAATCGCTGTCCGTGGTGCTGACGTTAAGAAAAAAACGCCACTTTTTTCAAATTTTCTTGTTGTGGATTTCATAAACGTCGTTGAGAATTTAATTGTTTTATAATTTTATTATTTTATTATTTCCCTTCTACGTGACTTTACCGAAAGAACCAAGAATATGAATCCCTGCAGTCACGAAAACTTTAAATCAAAATATTTACTTCCTTTCACGGTATAAAAAAAAAAGCGTTTTAACGAGCGTACGTCGAAACCTTTGTAGATGCGTATCAGTCCACGTACGAGTTGTAACTCCCAGACACGCATTGTGCTCTTGTGCGTCAGTGGTTCACCATGAACTGCCCGAGAAGAAACGCTCACGAAGGTTGGGTGGCCATAGGCGGAAAAAATGTGAAATGCGCACAACAACAATTTCAGACAAACCTGACTATGTACATTGGATAAAACAGCAAAATCAATCTTCAGACAATTTTCGAATAAGCCGAGAACAAATTCCCACCCCACATGCCTTTTTTTTTGGAACATTTAAACGACGGTTTAATAGTTTTCTTTTTTAATGTACACGAGCTTAATGGAGATACCACTTGCACAAGAACGACGAAAAGTCTTTTTGAAAAGGCGATGACAAATCAACGATGACGATGATTAAAAACCCCAGCATGTCACAGCATGGGGTTTGCAGGTGAGAAGCCATGCTGTGCCACGCACCACGCGCCACGCGCCCACCACAGTCAGGGGCCCACGCTGCGCGGAGACCTCTCGGGCTCGTGCGTGCGACGGTTGCGTCCCTTCTTGCCGTCCTGGAGGTGCTTCCACTTTGCGTGGCCGAAGCCTCCGTGGTGCCGTCCTTTGCCCTGCCGGCCGCGGTGCCGCCGCTCGCGATGCCACACCTGCTCGCAGAAGTCGTCGACGCCGCCCAGCGTCGGGTGGTTGATGAGCTGCATGAAGTCGCGGTACCACAGCCGGCGCGACGGTGCGGCGCCCGGCAAGGACGACGGCGGCGGCGGCGGCGGCGAGGAGCCGGCGCCCTCCGTCGCCTGCGCGATCCTGGCCCTGGACATGGCCTCGTCCTCCTTCCGCAGGAGCTCTTCGAGTTGCGCGGCGTCGATCACCTCGAGGCGGAAGCGCCGCAGGGTCTGCGCGAAGCCGTGCTCCGAGGCTCGGCACAGGTAGGAGCCCGTGTCCCTGCGCAGCGTGCCGCGGAAGAGCAGGCCGTGGGCCGTCTTCACCACGCGGTCGTCCGGCGTCACCTGCGGGGGGGTGGAGGGGGTGGGGGCAAAAGGGCCGCGTCAAAAGGAGACGCGGGACGCACGACGCGGCGGATAACGACGCGCGGAAGGGGGCCGCTGAATTTCACCGGAGACCGTCGATGCAGTTGTGTTCACTCCTTTCTCTTTGAATGCTTGGACGGAACTCAGAGAGTAAAACACAAAGCCCAATCGCATCCTGATCGTGATGTCTCGGATAAGAGGTTTGATGCTTAACGCATGTATGACAGGTTTTTTTACTTAACAATTGATTTTTAAACAGTAGCTCTAAAAATAGCCCCACTTCCTCCAGGTGTGGTCATTAATTTGGTATTGCTTCTGCAGGGTTTATTACAAGTAAAGTTTTCTCGCACGCATCAATCAGTTCGTGCTAATTTGCAATGAATGAGGTCACGAGGCTCCGTGGGAGAAACCCCACGAACGAGGACATTGCCAAAGTGCGTACAGTGTGTACAACAGGTAAGAGGAGCAGTACGGTACAATACAACATTACGGCACAATACAGGATGTTTTGGTTCTTAACTACGGTATGATATTTCGGTACAGTATTTTTGTCATCAGGAACGGTACGAAAGTACAGATATTGTTTTATGTACCCTTTCTGTACCAACTCAGGTGACCAATTATTTTCTGCTAATCATTCTACTATATTGTCTACAATAATTTAACAAGTCAATTATCAAAAACTAAAATGGCAGGCAAGATTCCTTTCTCAAAATGCCACTTAGCGTGGATAACGAATGATAATTTTAAGCGTTTTCAATTGACATTTAAAAATTATGCAATTTTGGATTTAAATGTGTTTTTTGTCAATTCTAACAAAACAATCAAACATGTTAACAGAAGATTGTTTTTTTTAAGAGCAAGAAGCATTCAGCAAAATATAAATCAGGCAAAACAATATACTATAAAGCTTGCTTGTCATCTATCCCTTATTTTCTTTTCTTTTTTATGGTATAAGGTACGAAATCTTACCGTACTGGTACGATACGAAAATGTTCTCAAAGGTACGGTACAAAAAATCTGAAGGCACGGTACAAAGTTACGGTCTGGTATTTTTTCGAGGATCAAATACAAAATATATATCTCCTACCGCCGCACCGTACTGCCAAGTGCTACTGCACTCATGATTCCGAACCAGGAGCCCTGATTAACTTTGTCATTGAAGCTTTAACATCTCAAAATTCACACGATCTGATTTGCAAGGCGGGTGGAAAAATACCAACCTGCTACCCACACCCGCCTGGAATTCACCGTTGTGGATTTGCTTCCCCGATGTTGGTCGTCTATTGTATTTATTCTTAGCACGTAATTAACGTCTTCTCAGTCTAAACATATAGATTTTTTATTCAGTTTTTTCCCTCTTTGCTGTTTGTTAAGTTTTTTTGCGATGTGGGTCTGCTGATATAATAACAAATCTGCCTCCAAATGTTCACACTCTTGTTGCTTCCATTTAGTTTTCAAACCTTGTAAGTTTAACAAACTTTATGAATTATTATTTGGTTCTTTCGGTAAAGTCACGTAGATCGCGTAAGTATAAATGCGTCGTAACCCTCCACCACCCAACACAGCCAATTAGTAAGGGATCTGTCACGTAAATAAAACGCCAATTAGTTACTACTTCAGCCCACCGGTGTGTTGAAGAGTAAATCCACAACATTTACAATTTGAGTAGTACGACGTTTCGCTGGTAATTACACCAAGCATCATCGAGCAATTTGCCAAATCGTCTGATGATGCTGGATGATGCTGGATGTAAATCCATTACTAATTGGCTGAGTCGGGTGGTGGAGGGTTACGACGCATTTGTAGTTACGCGATCTAACCAAAAAACCTTAATTATAAACTTTAGAAGATTAACTTTTCGAGTGATGCCCCTCAATATTAACTATATTACTTTATGCCATATTGTAGCAGTGCCGATATATTTATATCGCTATTTTGGTGACTAGTTAACGATAGTTTGAACAACTGCTTTGTGAGGAATAAAATATTCTCGAAACCGATGGTTTAACATCTCCGACTGGGAGCTTTCACAAACACCCACAGTTGCACTTTACCTTTCTCCACCACAACACCAAACCGTACCACTGCTCTATTAGCACCACTGACGCTGCATTGACACAACAAAGTCTCACTGAAGAAAGCCCAAAGTACCGACGTATTCATTCCCACTCACTGACGGAAACACAACCCGCACGTCGAAGCTTCATAGGCAGCTGCTGCCCGCGACGCTCTCCACGCCAACGTCACTAACGGGGAAGATGCCTGCCAACGACGCTGGTGGTGGGGAGTGGAGGCGGTCACCTCGTTCTTGGCGGACTGGCCGCTGGGCTTGCCGAGGAGCCATGAGACGTGCGCTTGCTGGGACTTGGGGAGGCACTCCAGCAGCAGGCTGCTGTTCTCCACTCCGTACACCAGCTGCTCCTCCATGCTCTCTGCATCCCCAGCCACTGAAGCCACACACACAGCACTCAAGCAGGCCGCTTGTTGTTGTTGTTGTCGTGTTGAGTTTGGTGTCTCCCCCCTCCCACCCGCCGCGCTCCTCCGATGAGCAATGGTTGGCTACGTGCGGTGCGCAGGAAGCTCAACGCACGTACATCCTCCACAATCGCGTTCGTGGTTATTTTGCGTGATGTGTTGTGTGGTTTCGCGTCGGACTGGGAAACCGTTGTCTGACAGAAGTGGGGAACCTTGCCGGTGAGACAGAGAACGTCATAACCCCGTCCAGAGTTTGCACGTGCTGAACCAATTGCTGGTGAAAGATTGGATGTGTAAAAAAAACGAATTTATTTTTGTGCCGAGGGATTGATACTGGAAGGAGGTGTATTGTCTTGCATAATTATTTTGTCTCTGGAGAAAGGACAAAGCCACCACTTTGTGCTTAATAATACGAAAAGCAAACTTGCTGTGTTTGAAAAAACAAAACATGTATGACACATTTTATTGGAAAGACGGTTATTCACAAAATGCCCATGTGAGTATAAAGACTAGCTCTGTGCCCTTCTCTGGAATCCCGTGGATTTCTCAATAACTTATGAGACGTCACAAATATATAAACGCAAGTTTTACTTTTAAACATCACATTATCTGAAAATCTGCCGGAGCAGGAGCAGCGCAAGGCTGCTGGGCCCTGGATCCAGGTGCTCGCGGCCGGCACGACGAGGTCGCGAGTAATCATTGTTTGAAGCGCTGTCGCACACTTACGTGAGTAGTACTGGTCGGAGCACTGCGTGAGGGGGTCTCCGTTGCGAACGTCCTGCCGCCGTGACCTCCTGCTGCGAAAGCAAAAACCGTGATGGTAATGCTCACAGCTGCACAATAGCATCGTCATGGGCGCCCCGGTGGCGAGATGTTAACAACCTCGCCAGGTATACAGGAAGTAACGGGTTCGCCCCCGACCCTGACGCCTGCTGTATAATTGGAGTTTGCATGTTCTCTCTCTCTCCGTGGTAGCGTGGATTTTTCTCTGGGTCCTCCGGTTTTTCCCTCCAAATTTAGAATCAACATCACGTGTTTAGAGTATTTGGCTGCTAGAAATTTCCACATGATGATAAGCCACTTCGTTGAGCTATCATTTGTGCCAGGTCACTTCTGAAAAAGAGCTATGTAGCTCAGTGGGCCTTACCTGGTTAAATAACAAATATTTACAATAAATGTGTAGCTATACAGTCTGTTATCCTGTAACGCGGTAGTTGCATTCCTGAAGAACACCGCGATGTGGAAAAATCGCGTTATAATAAATAATATATAGTAGAGGGTATAAAGCACAATACACGAAAACACGTGAGATGCATATGCAGGTTGAGCACAGACTGAGGCGAGTGGGTAGCATCTACAAGCATCCAGCAGCATCCCAACGCCTTGCGCGATGCTACGCCGAGGCAGCCGCACAAACCGCTTATTCCTTATCGCGCGACGTAGTCCGCTCGATTCGCGCTCTACATCCAATCCGCGTTATGAAAGCCAACACGCGTTTGCAGCAGAACTGCCCGTAACGTCACAGGCAGCTTGAGGACGCGGCGAGAGCGTGGCGGCGGCGGGCAACCTGCGCGAGCTGGGGAAGTATCGCGTGCAGGAGGCGCCGTCCCAGGCGCAGTAGGGGTCCCGGGCGAGACAGCACTCGGCGCAGGCCTTGCCGTACACCCCGCAGCGGTGCAGCGCCAGCTGCGTGAGCCCGCCGCTCGAGCCGATGTAGAGGTATTGCTGTGGTCAAGGGACGGCAAGAAGAGGCCGCGTGCGCGCTGTGTGCGATGTCCAGGCTCTGTCGTGCCATGCTCAGTGGCGCATCCAAGTGGGGGGCGACTGGGGAGATGGGGGTGATTAACCCCCTCCCCCCCCCCCCCCACGAGTATTGGTGTTTTATTGATATTTAACGGAGAATTTTTTTAAAATATTATTTTGATAATAATGGAGAGGCATTCACAAGGGGGCCCCATACCTGGGTCAACTCCCCTTCCCTATTCCTCAGTTTCCGACTCAGGTGTTCTAAAGCTGCGAGGACGAATCGGGAGTTATGCCAAAGGGTGAATGAGGGGGGTTCCCGTGGTTCTTCCAGGAGCTCAGGATACAATGTTGGGTATTATCTCGGTGCCACACATCACGCTCTACAGATCGGTAATTTAAGCACAGAACGTCCTCATGGCGGGGCAGTCCCCAGAGGCGTGGATGCAACGTTTAGATGGTGCCCAGGGGCCACCTGGGCCAGTCGGGGGGTTTGGTTGAAACTCTTTTTTTTTAAACACTCAACTTCGTGTGCGTTGTTTTTTTCATTTAAACTCGAGCAACGTTCGCTCACGTTGAAGCCTATTTACCGACTGTTGAATCCGTTTACATTACTGGCAGCAAGCAGTAGTGATTAAAAAATGTATAGTTTGTGAAAACAACATTGAATCGTACACAGGGCACTTTTGAAAATGCGTTAGGGAACTCACCAGCTTTGATGAGATTTCCATGCTCAAGATGGGTTCAGGTTCCTAAGTTGAAACACACAAATGATGACTGAAATGAGTAAGTAAATAAACACCACAATGCATTCACAACCAGCACAAATTTGTGTTTACGTTGAATTATAGTTTAACCAAAGGCCTGCGACCACATCTCCTCATGCGTTCTGAGGAGCTAAGCAGGCCTGAGCCTGGATAGTGCTTGGATGGGCGACAGCATCAACAAACAGTCTGCTGCTGTAGGGCTGACAGGTTGCTATAGGGCTGCTATGGGGTTGTGAGATGACGCGGTGGGCTTTGGGTTGTTATAGGCTGCTATAGGTTACTGATTGCTATAGGGTTTCTATAGGTTACTGATTGCTATAGGGCTGCTATAGGTTACTGATTGCTATAGGGTTGCTATAGGGTTGCTATAGGGCTGCTATATGGTTGTTATAGGTTACTGATTGCTATAGGGTTTATATAGAGTTGCTATAGGGCTGCTATAGGGTGCTATAGGCTTCTATAGGTTGCTATAGGGGAGCAATAGGTTGCTATAGGGTTGCTATAGGGTTGCTATAGGTTTCTATAGGTTGCTATAGGGTTGCTATAGGGTTGCTATAGGGCTGCTATAGGGTTGCTATAGGGTTGCTATAGGGTGCTATAGGTTTCTATAGGGGAGCTATAGGCTGCTATAGGTTGCTATAGGTTGCTATAGGGTTGCTATAGGGCTGCTATAGGGTTGCTATATGGTGCTATAGGTTTCTATAGGGGAGCTATAGGTTGCTATAGGTTGCTATAGGGTTGCTATAGGGCTGCTATAGGGTTGCTATAGGGTGCTATAGGTTTCTATAGGGGAGCTATAGGTTGCTATAGGGTTGCTATAGGGCTGCTATAGGGTTGCTATAGGGTGCTATAGGTTTCTATAGGGGAGCTATAGGTTGCTATAGGTTGCTATAGGTTGCTATAGGGTTGCTATAGGGCTGCTATAGGGTTGCTATAGGGTGCTATAGGTTTCTATAGGGGAGCTATAGGTTGCTATAGGTTGCTATAGGGTTGCTATAGGGCTGCTATAGGGTTTCTATAGGGTGCTATAGGTTTCTATAGGGGAGCTGTAGGTTGCTATAGGGTTGCTATAGGGTTGCTATAGAGCTGTGAGACAACGCGGTGAGCAGCAGAGGTCAGTGCAGCAACAGCCAGCGCAGGTCTGTGCAAGGTAGCAATAAACCCCATGAATGTGCATCGCTCTAATAACTGGGCCAGTGGCAATTATTAGGTCGAGTGTGATGTCATCGCTACCGGCATTTGCCACCATTTCACTGCAGGGCTACAAATAGAAACTCCGCTCTGTGCTTGCGGCCTTCACCCCTGGAGGTGCAGACGAACCTTGAAGACCTGGATCTCCTCGAGAAGAACCTCCTCCAAGTCCTGCCAGGTCTGGCGCGGCACCGACACCACCTTGAGCACGGTGCCCACGTCTGCATTCGCCACGCGGCACGCACCACACACAAAGACAAAGATCCCCCGTGTAGCCTTAACAGACCGTTGGGGCAAGTTGACGTTAGAGAGCACCTATAAAGGTCGGCACACGAGGGGGCAGCATCACGCACGGCCGCCTTTGTATCCCTAGTGGCGATGTTTACACACCGCAGCAGGTACTCCTTTGCGGCTGAATCGACCTAGGGGAGGCCCAGGACCGGTTCAGATAATCGTCACTGCTGTTGGCCGTGAGCGGGAATCGAACTCCGGTCGTCGGGTTCGTAGCGCAGCGAAGCGCTAACCGCTGCACCACCGCTCCCCCTCCGCACCACCCACCCACCCCATGCCACCGCACACCACAAGCACCGCACACATCACATGACACAATGCTTATATGACACGCAAGTGTGTGTAACACACAAATCGCGCACCCCATTCGTGATTTGACTTCATCACGCAACTACAATGGCTAATTCTTACAAATTACATCACTCTCACTTGAGAGCGGGTAAAGCATTTTACCAGTTGACCCAATGCACAAGATTTATTTTAAATCCCCTGCTGCTGTGCGCCCCAGCAGCATGAAAGGAGCACACAGCAGTCGATCGGCAGGTTATGCATGGTAGGGTAAAGTGTGGGTTACTCTCCCTTCTACCAAGACATCTGTCCGGCGTGGAAGTGTAGGCCAAGTACTCTCCAGACAGGCTCTCTCTGGAGTTGCCTCTAGCGGAGGCCCTTCGACCAGCGGCGCCTTAAGCAAGCAATTCCAGACCCGCAACTTTATCCTCACAGTGGATACGGTGATTCACCATGGGAGTGGCTCAGCCACTGCTGATGGCTTTTGCATCGCCAGCCATGGGAAAGACAGCAAACTAAACACAAAAAGCAGTTCTAAAGAAAAGAGTATTCAATCTCGATTATTTAAAAGTGCATAGCTCCAGTGGCTTCCTAATATCGGAAGGAAGAGCGTTCCAGACGGCCGCAGAAGTGCATCTGAAAGCGCCGCGCGATGACGTGGTGACCACCGCCTTTGTTCGATGGCCAGCCAAAAGCTGCTGCTGCTGCGAGGATGACGGAGTTCACGCGATGGTTTACGCTCCAGGACGAGAACATCACAGAGAGACGACACAGAGAAATGTCACAGAGAGACACACCACGCTCGCCCCACCCCCAGAGAGACGACACAGAGAGAAGCGCCCCGCGTCCCCGCTGACCGGTGGCGATGAACATGACGTCGTAGTGGCCGTCGTCGGCCTCCACGCGGTCCACGACGATCTGCGTGAAGCGGTACCCCACGTCGGTCTGCAGCAGCAGCGGCCGCTGAGCCGCGGGCCGCACCGGGTGCAGCATCAGCGGGTGGCCCTTCACGAAGCTGACCACCTCGTCCGGGAAGGCCTTCGTCGACTCAAACCCCCCGAATATGCGACTCGGGCACTGCGGCGCACGCACAGGTAGATCAGCGCGTGTGTGTGTGAGTGTCATTGGTATTGGTGAGTGTCTGAGTTTGTGTGTCTTTGTGTGTGAGTGTCTGAGTCTGTGTGTGTGAGTGTCTGAGTGTGTGTGTGAATGTCTGGGTGTGTTTGAGTGTCTGGGTGTGTAGACTCAAATGAGTACCTGGTGCCGTATCTAAGTGTGTGTCTGAGTGTCTGAGTATGTGAGTGTGTGAGTGTTTGTGTGAGTGTTTGAGTGTGAGTGTTTGAGTGTGAGTGTGTGTATGTATGTGTGTGGGGAGCGGTAGTGTAGCGGTTAGCGCGCTGCGCTACGAACCTGGTGACCCGGGTTCGATTCCCGCTCACGGCCAACACCGGTGACGATTATCTGAACCGGGCCTGGGCCTCCCCTAGGTCGACTCAGCCTCAAATGAGTACCTGGTGTGATGTGTAAACAACGTCACTAGGGAGACAAAGGCGGCCGGGCGTGGTGTTGGCCACCCACCCCCTCGTGTGCTGTGCCAGCCTTCATAGGTGCTCGCTAACAGCACTTGCCCCTACAGTCTGTCAAGGCTACACGGGGGATCTTTGTATGTATGCGTGTCTGAGTGTGAGTGTCTGAGTGTGTGTGTTAATGTGTGTCTGAGTGTGTGTATGTATGCGTGTCTGAGTGTATGAGTGTCTGAGTGTGTGTTTGTGAATGTCTGAGTGTGTGAGTGTTTGAGTGCATACCTGTCAACCCATACGGTTTACCCGTATTCCTGTACAGGGAAATTTAATTTTCAGGTCCATACGGCGTACAGCCGTTTCAATACAGGCAACAACAAAAAATTATTGTCTATTTGTTTGTGTTTCTCCCTGATGATGGAACTTTGTAGGATGAACGTTGATATTTATAAGGGCACGGGGTGACCAATAAAGTCTTAATTGGTCTGTAATAAGGTAGGCACTGATAAGGGGTTGACATTTACGTGAGTATGTGAATATGAGCGTGAGTGTTCACATGGATACATGCCAGCTTTGTGTGAAAAATTATTCAATGTTAAATGTTTATGCTGCTCTTAAACACACCGTGTAGCTTCCCTAAATTAAAAAAAACGTCAGCGCAAAGGACTATTTACAAAACATCCGTGGTTTACCCAATGGGCTAGAAGCACGTGGTCACAATTTTGAGGTTTATTAAATACATTTATTATCCCACTCAAATTGAATGGAATTCATCAGAAACCCCAAAATATTTGTGCGTCGAATTTTCCAAAGTTATTTTTCCCCCCCACCGGGGTATCCAGAACGTCGTCGACAAGTGAAATGTTTGAAACCACAAATGCCGCTAAACCGCGCATCCCATTAGTCTGCCGGTATGCGTATATAATTCTTGGTGGCTGAACGCCTGATTAGCTGCGTATAGAGTTCGTTCGTGTGTGTGCACGTGTTATTATTCTGGCGATTGCGTTGTTCATGGATAACGAGCGCACGCGAACACACGCTTAGTGGCGAGGGACTCACGGTGCCAGGGCGCGGGTAGGGCACGCGGCCCTGGTACGCCACCCACTTGTGGCTGGGGCCCTCCTTATGGGCAAAGGGGCCCAGGAAGGTGCGGCGGACGTCCGCCATGCTGTACATGCACACGGCCGAGCCCGTGAACACGCTGCTGCAAGGCCACACAACGCACACGCGCACCTCGTCACCGACGTGCGCAGGGAGCACCAGAGCAGCCGTCAGCCTGCTACGAACCGCGGCGACACGGGCTTCGATTCCCGCTCACGGCCAACGCCAGTGAAGATTATCTGAACCGATCGTGGACCTCCCCTAGGTCGAATCAGCCTCAAATGAGTAGCTGGGTGCGGTGTGTAAACATCAACACTAGGTAGACAAAGACGGCCGGGCGTGGTGCTGGCCACCCACCCCCTTGTGCGCCGTTCCGGCCTTCATAGGTGCTACTCGCTTACTGCACTTGCCCTAACAGTATATTATAGGCTATCTTTGTCTTTGTATGTTTGTTGAACTTCTTTTGCACCGTACGTAGCCAACCATTCGAATCGGAGATGCGGGTGAAGGACAACAAACTGAGCACAAGAAGCAGTTGTCAAGAAATAACTTTTCAATCTATATTTAAAAGTGCGTAGCTCCCAGTGGCGGTCTAATATCGGAAGGAAGAGCATTCCAGACGGCCGCAGAAACGCATCTGAAACACTCACACACTCGCGATGTGGTGACCGATGGCCAGCCAAAAGCCGCTGCTGCGAGGATGACTGGAGTATTGATCGACACAACACAACTACGAGATAAATGATTGCACATAGGTGTGTGTTAGTCACGGAGGAAATATCGTTATCACGTTATTTTAACTCGACATTTAAGGCGGTGACGTGGCACAGTCGTTGCGCTTTGTGCTATAAACTCAGTGACTGGATTCCAAGCCATATTCAATGACGTTAAAGTGATATCTAAGTAAGTAGGGAAATAAAACTCAGCTTTATAGAGCGCCATTTCCACAAGGCCTCACGGTTGCTCTACAACACAATGCCGCTAAAAACCCTTAAACATTAAACTAAGAGTAAAACAAGCCTACACAGATGGATATGCAAGGGAACATTTAAATAAGTATACAGAAAATGAAGCCAAAAGACGACAAAGATGAAGACGAGTGGAGCAGGAGCGGCAAATAAGTCCGCCAGCGTCCCCCACGCCCACTCACAGGTTGTCGCCAACCTGAACAGACCCTGGGCCTCCACCCCATCGTCAACCTGCACAGACCCTGGGTCTCCACCCCTTCGTCAACCTGCACAGACCCTGGGTCTCCACCCCTTCGTCAACCTGCACAGACCCTGGGTCTCCACCCCTTCGTCAACCTGCACAGACCCTGGGTCTCCACCCTTCATCAACCTGAACAGACCCTGGGTCTCCACCCCTTTGTCAACCTGCACAGTCCCTGGGTCTCCACCCCTTCGTCAACCTGAACAGACCCTAGGTCTCCACCCCTTCGTCAACCTGAACAGACCCTGGGTCTCCACCCCTTCGTCAACCTGAACAGACCCTGGGTCTCCGCCCCTTCATCAACCTGAACAGACCCTGAGTCTCCACCCCTTCATCAACCTGAACAGACCCTGAGTCTCCACCCCTTCATCAACCTGAACAGACCCTGGGTCTCCACCGCTTCATCAACCTAAACAGACCCTGGGTCTCCACCCCTTCATCAACCTGAACAGACCCTGGGTCTTCACCCCTTCATCAACCTGAACAGACCTTGAGTCTCCACCCCTTCGTCAACCTGAACAGACCCTGGGTCTCCACCCCTTCGTCAACCTGAACAGACCCTGGGTCTCCACCCCTTCATCAACCTGAACAGACCCTGGGTCTCCACCCCTTCATCAACCTGAACAGACCCTGGGTCTCCACCCCTTCATCAACCTGCACAGCCCCTGGGTCTCCACCCCTTCGTCAACCTGAACAGACCCTGAGTCTCCACCCCTTCGTGAACCTGAACAGACCCTGGGTCTCCACCCCTTCGTCAACCTGCACAGACCCTGAGTCTCCACCCCTTCGTAAACCTGAACAGACCCTGGGTCTCCACCCCTTCGTCAACCTGAACAGACCCTGGGTCTCCACCCCTTCGTCAACCTGCACAGACCCTGGGTCTCCACCCCTTCGTCAACCTGCACAGACCCTGGGTCTCCACCCCTTCGTCAACCTGCACAGACCCTGGGTCTCCACCCCTTCGTCAACCTGCACAGACCCTGGGTCTCCACCCCTTCGTCAACCTGCACAGACCCTGAGTCTCCACCCCTTCGTCAACCTGCACAGACCCTGGGTCTCCACCCCTTCGTCAACCTGCACAGACCCTGGGTCTCCACCTCTTCGTCAACCTGAACAGACCCTGGGTCTCCACCCCTTCGTCAACCTGCACAGACCCTGGGTCTCCACCCCTTCATCAACCTGAACAGACCCTGAGTCTCCACCCCTTCGTCAACCTGAACAGACCCTGGGTCTCCACCTCTTCGTCAACCTGAACAGACCCTGGGTTTCCACCCCTTCGTCAACCTGCACAGACCCTGGGTCTCCACCCCTTCGTCAACCTGCACAGACCCTGGGTCTCCACCCCTTCGTCAACCTGCACAGACCCTGAGTCTCCACCCCTTCGTCAACCTGAACAGACCCTGGGTCTCCACCTCTTCGTCAACCTGAACAGACCCTGGGTCTCCACCCCTTCGTCAACCTGCACAGACCCTGGGTCTCCACCCCTTCGTAAACCTGCACAGACCCTGGGTCTCCACCCCTTCGTCAACCTGAACAGACCCTGGGTCTCCACCTCTTCGTCAACCTGAACAGACCCTGGGTCTCCACCCCTTCGTCAACCTGCACAGACCCTGGGTCTCCACCCCTTCGTCAACCTGCACAGACCCTGGGTCTCCACCCCTTCGTCAACCTGCACAGACCCTGAGTCTCCACCCCTTCGTCAACCTGAACAGACCCTGGGTCTCCACCTCTTCGTCAACCTGAACAGACCCTGGGTCTCCACCCCTTCGTAAACCTGCACAGACCCTGGGTCTCCACCCCTTCGTCAACCTGCACAGACCCTGGGTCTCCACCCCTTCATCAACCTGAACAGACCCTGGGTCTCCACCCCTTGGTCAACCTGCACAGACCCTGGGTCTCCACCCCTTCGTCAACTTGAACAGACCCTGGGTCTCCACCCCTTGGTCAACCTGCACAGACCCTGGGTCTCCACCCCTTGGTCAACCTGCACAGACCCTGGGTCTCCACCCCTTCGTCAACCTGAACAGACCCTGGGTCTCCACCCCTTGGTCAACCTGCACAGACCCTGGGTCTCCACCCCTTCGTCAACCTGAACAGACCCTGGGTCTCCACCCCTTCGTGAACCTGAACAGACCCTGGGTCTCCACCCCTTCGTGAACCTGAACAGACCCTGGGTCTCCACCCCTTCGTCAACCTGCACCGACCAGCAGGTGAAGTCTGTGGCCAAGCAACCCCCACGGTTGCCGTGGCATTGGGCTGCCTTCATCAAGCAGATTGCCAAAATGTCTCTAAACCAGCGGTTCTTCACCTTTACTGCAGCCTTGCACCCCTTAGGTTCTCAATCTTTTAGAAATGTATAATGTTAATAAATACATAGCGTTTGATGAAACAAATTAAGTTGTACTTACGTGCCCGTGTTTAATTTGTGTTTCGATGGTTTACCGTCTAAAAAATTCCGTCCATTTATTATACCCCCAGAAAGGGCATCACGCATCCCCCAGGGGGTGCAGCGTGCACCCCAGGTTAAGAAGAACCACTGCTCTAACTGTTTATATTATCTCTTCTTTGTTGATCCACTACAGCGAGCACTTTCATAGGACACCTTACTCGTCATGGTGCTGCCCTCCCCCGCATGATCACAACAGGACATTTGCATTTGAGATGTAGAATACAAAACTAATTCAACCTTAGGCAGCGGATAATTTGTCTTAAAACTGGACTTGAAAATGGGGAGTCATCAGTACAAACAGACGGGGAGAAGGGAGCTCGGGGACAACGGGGAAGGAGAAAACGAGCCGAGCAGAGATTGGCGAGAGTGTCCGCACAAGGTCTCGGTTGATGTGGCAGAGGGCACGGGGAGCGAGCAGAGTGAGACACAGATTCGAGTGGTGCACAGGGACGAGGCGTGGAGAATCTCGAATTATATAAAAATAATATTTGAGATGATTCACAATTGGATTGGGAGCCAGTGGAGGAGATATGAACATCGGGGTGATGTGGTCTCATTTACAGGTATTCCTTAGGAGAGGGTGCCACGGTCGAGAGATGTTAACTACCTCGCCTGGTAAGCAGGCGGTCGTGGGTTCGATCCCCACCCAGAAGCCTCAAAATTTGGAGTTTGCATGTTCTCCCTCTGGTCGCGTAGATTTTTCTCCAGGTCCTCAAGGTTTTTCCCTCCACATTTAGAAACATGCGTTTTGAGTATTTGGCTGCTATTAATGTCCACATGATGATGATAAACAACTTCGTTGAGCTATAATTTGTGGCCTGGTTGCTTCTGAAAAATAGCCGTATAGCTCAGTGAGCCGTACCTGGATAAATAAAAATAGTATTTTAAAAAACGTCTTGTTGGAGTGTTTTGCATCATTTGGTATTTGGAAGTAAGGAATTTGGTCAAGTCCTAAAGGAGACATTCATAATAGTCGAGATGAGAGGTGACGAAGGCATGAAGGAATGTGTCCATCAGCACAGGGGTCCAGCAAGTGCTGGATGCACGCGGGTGGAGGCGTTGCGACTGATTGTGTGTGCTCAGCGTTGAGAGAATGCTGCAGAGAGAGAGAGAGGGAGGGAGAGAACCTTCCGGGTCAAGGGATGTTGATGTTGAAGCGAATATCTTTATTTTAGATGTTTGTATTATTATTATTGTGATTAACTAAAAATGGGGCAGCTTAAGTGCAGAATTTTTGCCGCGCCGTGCAACTTTGTGACTACGTCGATTGGAACGGACAGACAGTTCAACCGTGTGAGGCTCAATGTGCGATGTCATCTTAAAGATTGAGTTTGCGGAAGGGCTAATTCCACTGATGTGCAGCAGAGGGATGTACAAATGCCACTACTTACAGTCTACTTGGACTGGTTCGTGTCTTTTCTTTGCAGAAAGAGGCCCCGTGAGTATTGGAGCAGATACGAAAATTAATTATAACAGAGGAAGCTGATTTGTCTCTATCTTATAGTTAACATTGGAGTGTTTTGTTTCGTTTCTAATAAATCGCATTTTTTATGACTTCAGCTCCATGGGAACCCAGAAATGAAGCCGCGTTACTTCTCCGTACATCAATCATGAACTGTTGTGAAATGCTCTACACAACACATACACACCACTTTGATGGCAAGGCGTCATCATATCCACAACGGCTTTGCCGGTGACGATCAAGTACACTTTACAACTGGAAAATTGTTCCGGCGCTGGAAAACTGTATATCGGGCTTAGTGCATATCACTATTGTTATAATTATAGATCCGCTTGTTTACTCGGTAAAGCCTCATTGAGTCTCAAGAATCTTTTTTTCAGGAGGGTCCTGCCAGGTTTTCACAGTATGGAGCGATGTTGTTGCTGCTACTGCTGCTGTGTGTAATCCCAATTGAGAAAATGGCAGGTATTGTTTTAGCAATGGGATGCGTGGGAGAAAATTGGAGAACCTGGAGGATACCCATGGGGAACAGCGGGTGGGGGAGGGAGAACAAACTTCACGCAGAAAGGTGCCCGGGTCCGGGAATTGAACCCAGGTGCTCCTTGCTGCGAGGCACACCCTGCCGCGCTGAAGCGAAATTTTCATCTGTGCAGAGTTCTCGTCGGGTGCCGCGTTCTCATGCCTCGTCAGTCATCGGCCATTGTGAAAGGGCAGTTGCCCGAGTCATGGGAAAAGCAAGCCTCCTACCTTGTCGTGGTGAAGATCGTGTAAATCACCGGATTCTTCGCATCCCTGGTTTGCAGCAGGTACACGTCCTCTGCAATGAAACCACCCCGCCACAAATGCCTCAGCGAAACTTCGTAGTAGTAATAATAATAAAGCAGCACTTCCTGCACTCTATCGCGGCCACGGTGGTTTGCACACACCTGGGACTTGTTCGTCGAATGAATGCCGTGCGGATTACACTGCAGCCACGAATGTTGCCATCATAATGTTGATGATGGCTTGGAGGGAAACTTTATACCCAAGTGGCCCCTCGGGGCCTTACCCCCTTACATACGTCTGCGGCTCTATAGAGCGCCGATTCAGTTACAGGCGAGGATAGTTATTTGAGATACATTCTATTGAAAATGTGTTTCTTTAAAACTGCAGCGAATGTGAGAACGCACAGATGGATGAATAAGCGAGTACATTAAACGTGATGTCCCGACAGAGTAACTGTACGTTTTCATGGGAAAATTTCGAGCACTTTTTTTTATTAAACTTTTAGCAATGTTACAATTATGTTTTACAAAGGACACTGAGGAAAATGAGTGGGATAAGAGTAAAAATAAAACACTATAAAAAGGTTGAAAAGATATATTGGGAATCAGTAAATATGATTTTTATTTGCAACCCCACATAAAAGTTTGAATACATTTTATATTCTCCCATTTTTTTAATTAAAAAAACTCAATATGTGGACTGGGAAATATGTTTAATTAAAGAGGTAAGGTTTTAAAATATGCCATGTGAGCCACAATCAATCAATGGAAGGGGCTAATCCCAGACTGGTGTAAAGATCACGATTGCGCGCTGAGTGGCTTTCTTTGTCTGACATGAAGAGAAATGCGCGGGTGGAAATTTAATTCCGAGCTATTTATGGGTTGTGCTTGGACCACGTATGTTACGTTATATTTTTCCATCCAAAAAAATAATGTAAATGGAGATTCAAGATATGAACAGTTACCAGATGGTAACGGCAAAACCATTTTTCTTTTGTGGAGGTGCTTTTAATGTAACATTTCGATGACAGGATAACTATTATGTGATAGTTTTACAAATTAAAACACGTACAGTCGTGAACGCACGCGATTTTTTAAGTCAAAACATACGCAGCCTCTTTCTGTCTGCGATTCTGGAATTGGAGCATATTTAACGTTGTATTTAAATGACTCAAATTCTATTATAACTGCGGAACTTGTAAAACAATAAATCACCGCAACTATCATTATCAGGAAATTACATCGGAACTGGCCATCGGCCCCTCGATCACCAACCTGCATTGGTGAAGTATGGTCAAACACCCCCCGTGATCGACATAGCAGGGGGTAGCTTTTCATCCAGCAGTGGATCGACAAGGGCCTGTGACATCCTTTACTGCTACGAAGTTTTGCTGGCTGAGTGGCCGAGGTTCGCGGGAGGTGGCGGCAGTTTGGCGCGAGACAAGCGGCGAAACGCTTTTAACCCTCGCTTCGCCGCTCACTCACTCACACAGCTCGTCAACATGGGTGTCCATGCCGTCCTCACTCACACAGTTCGTCAACATGGGTGTCCATGCCGTCCTCACTCACACAGCTCGTCAACATGGGTGTCCATGCCGTCCTCACTCACACAGTTCGTCAACATGGGTGTCCATGCCGTCCTCACTCACACAGTTCGTCAACATGGGTGTCCATGACGTCCTCACTCACACAGCTCGTCAACATGGGTGTCCATGCCGTCCTCACTCACACAGTTCGTCAACATGGGTGTCCATGCCGTCCTCACTCACACAGTTCGTCAACATGGGTGTCCATGCCGTCCTCACTCACACAGTTCGTCAAAATGGGTGTCCATGCCGTCCTCACTCACACAGTTCGTCAACATGGGTGTCCATGCCGTCCTCACTCACACAGTTCGTCAACATGGGTGTCCATGCCGTCCTCACTCACACAGTTCGTCAACATGGGTGTCCATGCTGTCCTCACTCACACAGCTCGTCAACATGGGTGTCCATGCCGTCCTCACTCACACAGTTCGTCAACATGGGTGTCGATGCCGTCCTGACTCACGCAGTTCATCCAAATGGGTGTCGATGCCGTCCTCACTCACACAGTTCGTCAAAATGGGTGTCCATGCCGTCCTCACTCACACAGTTCGTCAACATGGGTGTCTATGCCGTCCTCACTCACACAGTTCATCAAAATGGGTGTCGATGCCGTCCTCACTCACGCAGTTCATCAAAATGGGTGTCCATGCCGTCCTCACTCACGCAGTTCGTCAACATGGGTGTCCATGCCGTCCTCACTCACGCAGTTCGTCAAAATGGGTGTCGATGCCGTCCTCACTCACACAGTTCGTCAAAATGGGTGTCCATGCCGTCCTCACTCACGCAGTTCGTCAAAATGGGTGTCGATGCCGTCCTCACTCACGCAGTTCGTCAAAATGGGTGTCGATGCCGTCCTCACTCACGCAGTTCGTCAAAATGGGTGTCGATGCCGTCCTCACTCACGCAGTTCGTCAACATGGGTGTCCATGCCGTCCTCACTCACGCAGTTCGTCAAAATGGGTGTCGATGCCGTCCTCACTCACGCAGTTCGTCAAAATGGGTGTCGATGCCGTCCTCACTCACGCAGTTCGTCAACATGGGTGTCCATGCCGTCCTCACTCACGCAGTTCGTCAAAATGGGTGTCGATGCCGTCCTCACTCACACAGTTCGTCAAAATGGGTGTCCATGCCGTCCTCACTCACGCAGTTCGTCAAAATGGGTGTCGATGCCGTCCTCACTCACGCAGTTCGTCAAAATGGGTGTCGATGCCGTCCTCACTCACGCAGTTCGTCAAAATGGGTGTCGATGCCATCAGGGCCCGGCACGGAGCACACCAGCCGCGCCTTGAGGAACGTCGTCCACTTGTTGATCAGGCTCTTCTGCCCTCCCACGTCGTTCTATGGACACAGGCGCGCACACACAAAAAGGTCTTCCCCCATATAGCGTATTAATAGACTGCTGGGGCAAGTGCTGTTAGCGAGTAGCGCACGAGGGGGGTGGGTGGCCAGCACCACGCCCGACCACCTTTGTCTCCCCAGTGGTGATGTTTTACACACCGCACCAGGTACTCTGTTGAAGCTGAGTCGACCAAAGGGAGGCCCAGGCGGAGTTCAGATAATCGTCACTGGTTTTGGCCGTGAGCAGGAATCGAACTCGAGTTGCCAGGATTCTAACAAAGACATCACTAAACAAAAACGCTGCAAGTCCGCACGTTGATCATTTTTGTCTTTAATTTCCAGGTAATAAAATAAACTTCCTTCAATTTCTCTACTTAAAATAAAACATATTTTAGTGATTTAGTCCATAATTGTAATGGTACGTGGAAACACAGGTGGGAGTTTGTTTAATTGCACACAATGCTCAGTTTACACAGCACTCATCCCATTCTGGGGCCACATCAAACACCAGTGGCGAGTGGTTGCTGTATCTGGACAGCGCTCACAACAACGATCGGAGCGCCGGACGGATAAAACACAGCCAGTTGACACAGTAGGGGCACAGGTCAGTCATCTCAGTCGACCCGTGGCACCTGGGTCTGTCCCGTGGCCTCCTGCCAGCGGGCCTTCGACACTACAAGTGGCCTTAAAGTGCACCTAGCCTGGTATAAGCGCCATGGTGGCATCACCGCCACCTAGTGGCGAATGGCGGTTGTTGTTGTTGTTGACCAGCGCTCGGGTTGGTGACGATGGTACAACGGGCAAGCCATAGGCCACGGGGCTACGTGGTGGGCTACGTGGTGGGCAGCAGAGGGCAGTGTAGCACTGTGCAGTACTTCAACACGGAGTTGGCTGTCCCGACCAAAAATATCCATGAGTTTGTTTATTGGGTTAGATTGCGTAAATATAAATGCGTCGTTAAACCCACCACCACCACCAGTCACAGCCAATTCGTAAGGTTTGTCACGCTAACAAAGCGTGCCAATTCGTAAGGTTTGTCACGCTAACAAAGCGTGCCAATTCGTGACTAGTTCAGGACTCCGGTGTGTTGGAGACTACACTGTTCAGTATTCCTTTCCTTGCCCATCTCCGTGGCCTCGGCCTTCACCATCCCACACTGACCAGTGTGGTGAAGTATGGTCAAATTAATGGTACAGCTGACAGGACGCGGGAGGCCTTCGTGCAGCAGTGGATTGACAAAGGGCTGTGTGCACGTGATACAATGTAACTTTACAGGCTCACAAACCGCCGTGCGATAAGGCACGGAGTGCAAAAGCAGCGGTTAACGGAGTCGACGGTCCGTGCAGCATTCCTCGGCGCTTGCTCTCCTCGCCCATTGCACCTCCCCCCGAGTTGTTTCTGATTTCATTTCTCATTCTACCTGATCTCGTCACTCCCCCCGAGTCGTATTCCGTAAAGCGGTGCCATCGCCACGGGCGGTTTCACGAGCAGCGAGGGTCTGCGTGAACTCACCCGGCACACTTGCCCGATGCGCGAGTACACCGCCTTGCCCGGGTGCTCCGACTCCATCGCCGTTTCGCGGAAAAAGAAGTAGACCTTGTCGTCGTCCTCGTAGCCATTGCTCTCGGGAACTCTGTGCGCTGCGATGAACTTCGGCTCTGGAAAAAAACATACATTTGCATTGAACGTCAGTTGAACACGCGGCCAATGATATTCCATAATAGAGGTTTTTTTGGGGTTGGATCGCGTGGATATAAATGTGTCGTTAAACCCGCCGCCACCCAGCGTGGCCAATCATTAAAGTTTTGTCACGTAAAACAAAACGTGCCAATTGGTTACTCGTTCAGCACTAACTGGTTGTGCATTGGAGAATAAAGCCACGACATTTATAATTCGAGTAGAGTGACGTTTCGCCGGTAATTACAACCGGCCTCGTCAGGCGACAGCGGGGGTTGTGGAGAAATCCTCCTCCTGTTTGGTTTCACGTTAGGCCACAACAAGCGCATGCTGGGACGAACTCTGCGTACGGACGGCCGGTAGATCGCACGCTACACGGGAATCGCGTTATTTGCAAAATGGTAATTAAAAATGTGTCAATTATGCAAGGACGGAAAAGTCCGAAATTGCAGTACCACAATTGCGTGCCGATGCCACCCCTGCTAGATCGGGGTTCTATAAAACCACTCTCAAGAGGGTACTTGGCCTACTCTTCCATGCTGGACAAACGTCTTGGAAAATGTGGCAGGAACCAACGCTCCTACCCCACCACACGTGGCCTGCCGAGAGTGTAACTGTGGTATTATACAAAGCAAACCAGTATACACGTGTGATTATAATCTCGTCCATGAGAGCTGGATTCTTCTGAATTATGTGGTGGGGGGGAAGAAGAAGAAGAAACCCAACAATGATATGACAACGTTTCATGCAATCGCTTTGTAAACCGGCTAAGTTATCAACTCGCTACGCTTAGGGCTGTCCGGAGCTGAAGCCACCATCTCGGCAGCGACAGCTCGGTTCTAGCCCCCCATCCCCCCGCCAGGGCACTGCGACGCCCACCGCGACGTCCACCGCAGCTTTGACTCTCGTGCAGAGGTGACTCTCGTGCAGAGGTGACTCTCGTGCAGAGGTGACTCTCGTGCAGAGGTGACTCTCGTGCAGAGGTGTCTCTCGTGCAGAGGTGACACTCGTGCAGAGGTGACTCTCGTGCAGAGGTGACACTCGTGCAGAGGTGTCTCTCGTGCAGAGGTGACACTCGTGCAGAGGTGACACTCGTGCAGAGGTGACACTCGTGCAGTGGTGACTCTCGTGCAGAGGTGACACTCGTGCAGAGGTGTCTCTCGTGCAGAGGTGACTCTCGTGCAGAGGTGTCTCTCGTGCAGAGGTGACACTCGTGCAGAGGTGACACTCGTGCAGAGGTGACACTCGTGCAGAGGTGACACTCGTGCAGAGGTGACTCTCGTGCAGAGGTGACACTCGTGCAGAGGTGTCTCTCGTGCAGAGGTGACTCTCGTGCAGAGGTGTCTCTCGTGCAGAGGTGACACTCGTGCAGAGGTGACTCTCGTGCAGAGGTGACACTCGTGCAGAGGTGACTCTCGTGCAGAGGTGACACTCGTGCAGAGGTGACTCTCGTGCAGAGGTGACACTCGTGCAGAGGTGACACTCGTGCAGAGGTGACACTCGTGCAGAGGTGACACTCGTGCAGAGGTGACTCTCGTGCAGAGGTGACTCTCGTGCAGAGGTGACACTCGTGCAGAGGTGTCTCTCGTGCAGAGGTGACACTCGTGCAGAGGTGACACTCGTGCAGAGGTGACACTCGTGCAGAGGTGACACTCGTGCAGAGGTGACTCTCGTGCAGAGGTGACACTCGTGCAGAGGTGACACTCGTGCAGAGGTGACTCTCGTGCAGAGGTGACACTCGTGCAGAGGTGACTCTCGTGCAGAGGTGACACTCGTGCAGAGGTGACACTCGTGCAGAGGTGACTCTCGTGCAGAGGTGACTCTCGTGCAGAGGTGACACTCGTGCAGAGGTGACACTCGTGCAGAGGTGACACTCGTGCAGAGGTGACTCTCGTGCAGAGGTGACACTCGTGCAGAGGTGACTCTCGTGCAGAGGTGTCTCTCGTGCAGAGGTGACACTCGTGCAGAGGTGTCTCTCGTGCAGAGGTGACACTCGTGCAGAGGTGACACTCGTGCAGAGGTGACACTCGTGCAGAGGTGACTCTCGTGCAGAGGTGACTCTCGTGCAGAGGTGACACTCGTGCAGAGGTGACTCTCGTGCAGAGGTGACTCTCGTGCAGAGGTGACTGTCGTGCAGAGGTGACTCTCGTGCAGAGGTGACTCTCGTGCAGAGGTGACACTCGTGCAGAGGTGACACTCGTGCAGAGGTGACTCTCGTGCAGAGGTGACACTCGTGCAGAGGTGACTCTCGTGCAGAGGTGACTCTCGTGCAGAGGTGACTCTCGTGCAGAGGTGACACTCGCGCAGAGGTGACTCTCGTGCAGAGGTGACTCTCGTGCAGAGGTGACACTCGTGCAGAGGTGACTCTCGTGCAGAGGTGACACTCGTGCAGAGGTGACACTCGTGCAGAGGTGACTCTCGTGCAGAGGTGACTCTCGTGCAGAGGTGACTCTCGTGCAGAGGTGACACTCGTGCAGAGGTGACACTCGTGCAGAGGTGACTCTCGTGCAGAGGTGACTCTCGTGCAGAGGTGACTCTCGTGCAGAGGTGACACTCGCGCAGAGGTGACTCTCGTGCAGAGGTGACTCTCGTGCAGAGGTGACACTCGTGCAGAGGCACAGGGGTGTCACCCCTGGAGGACATGGCCACCGCGGTGAGATCGTCCAACATTACAACAAAGAGTAACGGCTACGGCTATGTTAGTACACACGATCAACAAGAGGTACGGAAACAATGGGCGTGCATGTGCATACGTTGTACATACGTTGATTACCATATAAATAACCCAATTGATACCCATCGCTCAAGGGGTGCTCACAAGTGATGCCATCACATCTACATCCCTCTAATTAAGGAACGAAACAGGAGGATTTCTCTACAAATCTGTCTGTCGCCTGATGAAGCTGGTTGTAATAACTGGCGAAACGTCGTACTCAGATTGTAAATGTTGTGGCTTGGCTCTCCAACACACCGGTTAGTGCTGTACTAGTATACTACACTATACACTACACACTAGTGCTGTACTAGTATACTACACTATACACTACACACTAGTGCTGTACTAGTGACGAATTGACACGTTTTGTTTACGTGACAACCCTTACTTCTTGGTTGTCGGGTGGTGGCGGGTTTAACGACACATTTATATATTTACGCGATCTAACCCAAAAAACTGCATTGTGGATTACAACAAATATTTACACTAAACCCATAGCCATTCTGCTGCTCCGTGTGACACTGGCAGATCTGTCGCAGCAAGGGACGTCGAGCGGACCTCTGCCGGCGCTCGTGCCATAGGGCCAGGATGCGGAACGTGTCCAAGAGTGCGCGTGCGGGACGTGTCCACGAGTGCGCGTGCGAGAAGCGCAACGCGTATGATTGCATTTACATTCAACTGAGACGTGTGGCTCGTGATTTCGATATCCAGATGTAGCGCATCATATATTACGTGCATCGGTAATGGAAGGATGAATATTTCAAGTGAAGCACTATTTGTTAGATATACTGGCACGTGTTTGCTAGTTATTGCCTTGGGGTGTTTACGTGCAATTGATCAGCCATGCAGGGAATACTACTCCTGGAAAGACCCCGTACTCTACTGGAATACATATATGCCACGTAATTTCCAGCAAACACAATGTACACAATATAATTTATTAAGTTCTGTTGTCGTTACTGAACGATGTAATGCCTTCCTCAGATAGGGGCATCGCACAAGCCACTTGTTCTTTCTAAGAACACCATCACCACAACAGTGACAAACATCAGAGGAAAGGCATCGTGGAGCTGATCATGCGGACCCTGACCCGAGTTCAGGACCCACTGTAAAACGAGATCAATAACTGACGTGTGACCGGTTCCCATGAGGGTGGGAGTGTGCTGCGGGCCACAGCGGATGCGCGCCGGGCAGCCACTCACCCACTCACCCTCCCCACCACTGACGGTCACAGGGTCTAGCCCCGGGAGTCGGCGATTGGCGCGATAACAACCCCGCCGCGGTGGTGTGACCCCGAACATCGCGGCGTTATCTTGGGTCGGCTGTGACGAGGCTAATCCCTGTGGAGTCCTTAGAGGATACACTGACGCTGGCCAACAGCGGAGGCTTTGCCTTTCACGTTTGCCCCCATCTATTCCCAATGGCCGCGTCGCGTGCGGTGCACACACTCCTCCTCTGCCCCGATCTCTGCCACGAGGAACTCTATTTGCCATAGTGAGCGCCACGCGAGCTCCCTCCTGCGCCCACGTCGGTCGCCTAGCGTGCAGGAGCCGCCTCCTGGTCCTCTGAGAGAGTTCATGAATTCGAGAGTGGCTTTCTGGTGCCCCACGTTGCTCTTCCTGCCTGTCACGTTCACTCCGCATCACCACCTACCCTCCACATCCCACATCCTCTCGTCATAACTAAATCGCAATCGAAGGGTAGTCGTCTCTAATTCTACGACGCTTGTGTCCAGGTAAACAACATATCTCGAGCGGCGTAAACTGTACCGTTTCAACATTTAAGATCGCAATCATGAAGCACGTGACCAAAACTCGTAATTTGATTGAATTTACATTTTTTTCTAAATCTTCAATGGCAGCTGGATTTAGTAGTTTAATCAATCAAAGCTTTATATGATTAGAATACTCTGATAATATGGTCCACCACTTCCATAAAAATAGTATTCGGTTAAATTGCATGTACGTCCAATTCATTAATACGGGTGTTAGCGTGGCTATGTGCAGATCTCAAGTTTAAGAATGGCATTTGAACAGGATCTACGCAGGATTTGCAGGGTTTGACGCGGCACTAAATGGCACACGACTGTATTATGTGTCTTTGACCCGGGTCAAGTATTAATATAGCTTGTAATGTTCCACACGACGAGATGTCCGCGCGTATTCCATGTCTTATTAGCTCCGATAGGTTCTACATTCATTGCTCCGATAAGTTCCACATTCATTGCAATGGAAGCTATTGTAATAGCTATTTCTACAAAACCACTAATTATTAGATCCGGATTTTTATTTCCAGAACAAGTTCACAGCCAAATTTAATTTGCTGGGGTTTTTTGTACGGTCATTGGTAACTAGGCTGAGCCCATCAATATCTCTGCACTATTATCATTATTATGAATGCGCTTTGTTGCCGAGGGGTGTTTTTATTCTTCCGCGGCATGTTGCGACGTTGACTCGCGAAATCTCAAACAAGTAATTTGCTGGTCGTTTTTCAGCACCAGTTACAGTGCATCATCACCTCAGCTATGGGAGGGGGAACCAGATAACCTGTAGGAAGAACGATGCAAAACAGGGGGAGAACATAAAACATTCAGACGGAAATGAGCTCTCATCGAGATTCGAACCCAGGCGATTCTTGCTGCGAGCCGCCCTGCCGCCCATGAAACACGAATCAGTCGAGGTTCTGTTAGGACGGCAGCAGTGTCCCAGCTGGTGTCGCTGTGAGCATTCACCAGCAGCACCAACAGCACAAGCAGAACCAGCAGCATGGACTGCAGAACCAGCAGGGCCAGTAGCACCAGCAGGGCCAGCAACACCAGCAGCACCAGCAGCACCAGCAGCACCAGCAGCACCAGCAAAACCAGCAGCACCCGCAGAACCAGCAGCACCAGCAAAACCAGCAGCACCAGCAGCATGAACTGCTGCATCAGCAGCAGCAGGACCAGCAGCAGCACCAGCAGCACCAGCAGCAGCAGCACCAGCAGCAGCACCAGCAGCAGCATGAACTGCTCCATCAGCAGCAGCAGGACCAGCAGAACCAGCACCAGCAGCATCAGCAGCAGCAGAACCAGCAGCATGAACTGCAGCACCAGCAACGCCAGCAGTACCAGCAGCAGCACCAGCAGCACCAGCAGCATGAACTGCTGCATCAGCAGCAGCAGCAGCAGAACCAGCACCAGCAGCACCAACAGAACAAGCAGCATGAACCGCTGCATCAGCAGCAGCAGGACCAGCAGAACCAGCACCAGCAGCATCAGCACCAGCAGCAGCATCAGCAGCAGCAGCCGCCTTACCGCTCAGCCAGCGCGAGTCGTGCTGCTCCGTGCGAACGGGCATCCTGTGGCCCAGCGTGCGCACGATCGCGAAATCACGGCCCATGAAGTCCGAGGTGACCCCGGCGTACAACTCCTCTCCTGCACGCGACGCGGAGGGAAGTTCGCCTTCGCAAATCGCTCAACCAAACCACCGGCGTCGTCGGCGGTGCCCGAAGCGTTCTCCATTCTTGAATTCAAATGTGGATGACCGTCGGGTGCTTTGCATTCCGTTATTTTGTGAAGCGAGAAACGCGGCGTCGGGATTCTGTGGGCGCAGCCACGGGGAGTTTGTCGTCCAGCCCACGGCGCGCTGTCAGCGTCGACTCGTCAGCGGCGCGTTGGTGGGCTGCCCCACGTGAACCTGTGCTTTGACCTTAACAAAAGCGTGTACTCGATTCGTTGCACTAATGATTATTTTTTTTTATCTGCAAATCATTACGTGCGTAGGCATTCAATTGCTGATGAAAGTCACATGTCCGCTGCGTCCGCGTGACGTTCCGACCGACGGGACTGTAAAGCGCGTGACACCGGCGCTTGCCGCAAAACGTGCACTGCGACTTGTGGTGAGAAACAAAGTGCGGCGGTGAGACGCATGGCAGCAGCAGCCAGGTGCGAGCCAGGCAGCCGTGCCGGATAGCCACGGCGGGCAGCCGTGGCAGGCAGCCGTGCCGGGCAGCCGTGCCGGGCAGCCGTGCCGGGCAGCCGTGCTGTGCAGCCATGCCGGGCAGCAAACCAGGGGGGAGCCGCTGTGTTCCCACCCCAATTTGGCTTTGATTTACCCAGGAATCACCAAATAGATGACTGCAATGTAGCGATTACTGTCACGTTCATGTCATGACGAGGGTTGTTGGGGAACACATTCAATTCAACGTACTGCTGCATGAACTTAGTAATTAAAACATTTTTTGCACCACAAGTTAATCAGTATACCCCTTCCTGCAATCATCAGAAGACAAATCCTGGAGCGATGACTGTTGTTTGGCCTCATGAGTGCCAATATTTAATATCCTGGATAGCAACTAAATTGCACTTACCTACAAGAGTAGATGCAGTCAGCTGGTTGGGGTCATAGGGGCTTTTCCCTCGCCCACTCTCCAGGGAATGCCGCTCGAGGCTGAACTGCTGGTCCTGCACGGAATACGGTGCAAGCGAATCACGGCACGGAACCACAACACGGCACGGAACAACAACACGATATGGAACAAGGTACACTTGCTGGAGCCCCCAGGCCCAATGAGCTTCTCCGTTGTTGGTAATTAACCGAATGCTTTTTGGAGCATGGGCACACGGTGCCATCGTGGACTAGGAATCCACAGCGGACGTAGTGTGCACAAATGATGCTTCATTTAATCACGAAAAGGATATATACTGTATACTGAGAAGACTTTACTGAAAATAACACTGGACTGGTTTTGTGTTGCTTCATTCAGGTGTGGCCTGCGTGTCGGAACCCAGTGGTTACCCAGCGGGAACCCAGTGGTTACCCCGTGGTTACCCAGCGGGAACCCAGTGGTTACCCAGTGGTCCCCCAGTGGTTTGGGTGCCCAGTGCATACACAGTCAGTACCCAGTGGAATAAATGAAAACATCTAAATTAAATCACGACGTTTCAGGCGCAACACAGAAGAAGGACGCTTGTGTTGCGCCTGAAACGTCGTGATTTAATTTAGTTGTTTTCATTTATTTTATTTTTTACCTCCGTGACTTTACCGAAAAAACCAAAGAGTAAGAATCTTTTCAGTCACGAAAGCTTCAAATCTCGAAGTCCCCAGTGGGTTCCCCAGTGGTGTGGGCACGCACTGGGTCCCGACCAGCAAGCAGGAGCCATCTGTGAACACGGCCAACATCGCGCAGAAAAGTCTCTGAAATCGTTTCGTACAGTGCGTTGGCTCGTTACGGTTAAGAGGAATGGGCGAGGTAAAGGGGGCTTGATTAATTGCAGAAGACACAGACCCAAGCAATTAAAGCCAGTCAATTTGTAACCAGGCCAGGGAAATCGGGGGGGGCGATGCAATTAGACTGCTTGGGGACAAAGCCGTCTAATTGGGTCAGGGAGGTGAGGTGGAGACACCGGGAGGGGAGGGGGACGTGGCGTGAAGGGCAGGTAGGTTGGGTGAGGCGGCGTGCGTGTTGGGTAGGCTGTCAAATGTAACAATGCCGTGCGCATTGGGGGGTGAGCACGATGGGACGCGATGGGAGGGGTTGCGGACATGGGTGAGTGAGGAAAGTGATGGTGGTGTGGGCAGAGCAGAGAGGTGGCAAGGTAAGGTGATGGGTGCGTTGGGTAGGGAAGGGCTGGTGGCTTAAATTCACCCTGTCCACAGGATGGGCTGCCCTCTTGGTTTAAAAGTAAACTTGCCCTCGACCTTAAAGTACACTTCACCGCCATCAATGCGTGTGTTGTTATTCCCATCCGTACCCCTGGGGGGTTTGCGCACAGCGTTTCGGAGCTGTTCCCGGGTGGGCGACTGTCAGAGAAAGAGGCTACTACTCAAGGTTCGCGTAACACCAGTACCGGCTTAAGCGAGTGCGGGGACTGTAGCGTATGTTATAAAGGGGCCCTAAATAAATAAAACGCATAAATATTAAAACGTTAATTTTTAACTTGCATAGTAGGATAATTGTATGTTTTTATTTGCTATACAGCCAGATAATACGACAAATCGATATTCTTAAACACCTAGTCGTTCATAAAACTTGAAGGCAGTTTAGTACTATAGTAAAAGAGCAAGTGCAGAATCACTGAACCGGAATTTAAAGCTTGAAATCATTTAGTGCGGGGCCCGTAGCATATGCAGCTACTTTAGCTACTAGGATAATCCGGCACTGCGTAATACAGCAGCAACGCCAGCGTCAGCAGCAGCAGCAGCCAGAATAAGCAGCAGCAGCCAGAATCAGCAGCAGCAGCCACAATCAGCAGCAGCAGCAACGCCAGAATCAGCAGCAGAAGCAGCCAGAATCAGCAGCAGCAGCAGCCAGAATCAGCAGCAGCAGCAACGCCAGAATCAGCAGCAGCAGCCAGAATCAGCAGCAGCAGCAGCCAGAATCAGCAGCAGCAGCAGCAAGAATCAGCAGCAGCAGCAGCAAGAATCAGCAGCAGCAGCCACAATCAGCAGCAGCAGCAACGCCAGAATCAGCAGTAGCAGCAGCAGCCAAAATCAGCAGCAGCAGCAACGCCAGAATCAGCAGCAGCAGCCAGAATCAGCAGCAGCAGCAGCAACGCCAGAATCAGCAGCAGCAGCAGCCAGAATCAGCCGCAGCAGCAGTCAGAATCAGCAGCAGCAGCAGCAGCAACGCCAGAATCAGCAGCAGCAGCAGTCAGAATCAGCAGCAGCAGCAACGCCAGAATCAGCAGCAGCAGCAGCAGCCAGAATCAGCAGCAGCAGCAGCAGCCAGAATCAGCCGCAGCAGCAGTCAGAATCAGCAGCAGCAGCAGCAACGCCAAAATCAGCAGCAGCAGCAGTCAGAATCAGCAGCAGCAGCAACGCCAGCGTCAGCAGCAGCAGCAGACAGCAACTGGTTGAGAAGCCCTTGGGCTGGAGCTCGCTGGTCTCCGTTGGCCACGAGGTTATTATCCCCCAGATGTGGAAACTCTGAAACACGTGGGCACCGCTCACTGCGTCTTGCTGCGCGCGTTGCTATGTTTGATCTCTGGGAAGAAGCTGACATTGTGGTAAGTGTATTTCAAGGTTTTTGGGTTGGTTGTTTTTTTGTACGTGTATGTGCATTGTGGTATTAAACGCTAAGTTAAGCTGGTCTTTAAGCTGTCACTGATTAAGATTCCCTTGGTTTGCAAACTCGCTGATGTTTTTTTAACCCACCACTAATCCTTAAGAATCCAGAGTGTTTTGGTCTGACTCTACGAGCATGAGGCATTAACGTGGACCCCACATTAACACTGGACCCACATTAACACTGGACCCACATTAACACTGGATCCCACATTAACACTGGACCCACATTAACACTGGACTCTACATTAACGTTGGACCCCACATTAACACTGGACCCACATTAACACTGGGCCCCACATTAACGTTGGACCCCACATTAACACTGGACCCACATTAACACTGGACCCACATTAACACTGGACCCCACATTAACGCTGGGCCCCACATTAACACTGGACCCACATTAACACTGGACCCACATTAACAATGGACCCCACATTAGCACTGGACCCACATTAACACTGGACCCCACATTAACACATGATTCTACATTAACGTTGGACCCCACATTAACACTGGACCCACATTAACACTGGACTTTACATTAACACTGGACCCCACATTAACACTGGACCCCACATTAACACTGGACCCCACATTAACACTGGGCCCCACATTAACACTGGACCCACATTAACACGGGACTCTACATTAACACTGGACCCCACATTAACACTTGACCCACATTAACACTGGGCCCCACATTAATACTGGACCCCACATTAACACTGGACCCACATTAACACTGGGCCCCACATTAACACTGCACCCCACATTAACACTGGACCCCACATTAACACTGGACTCTACATTAACACTGGACCTTACAAAATCTCAAGAGTCTTATTTCGGCTTCCCGAGCCTTCAGCATTAACTCCATGAACATAAAACATTATCGCTCATTGCTAAGAATCAAAAGCCTAAATCTGACTATTTGCCTCAGGCATTAAGGCCAAATATTGTATTTATTATTGTTGTATATTGTTTCTATTTTAGTACGACAGAAATTGTAGTTTCATAATTGACATCTGTGTTGAAGGGGTTGCTATTTCACATATCGGTCTTCTTAGCAATTGGACGTTTTGGCGGTACACCGGTGCGCGGTAATAAAAGAAAGCAAAAAAATGTCCACAATAATTATTCTTGCGCGATTCGCAACCCCGATGTGCGTCAACATCGTTTCTCGTAGACCCTGAGTTTACTTGATTATACTTGGAATGGGACTGACCCCCCACCTCTGCCCCCCTTCCCTCCCCGAAGAAAATCGATCTGACGCACCCCGTACCGCACAACGCTACGGTCCTACACGTCCGCGCTGGTTGTCTGTCCGAGCCGCCTATCCCGCCATGCACCACTCGCCTGTCTCGGAAGTTGTACACCACCCGTGGTTGGATCAATAAAAAATATTTTACGGGAAAAAATCGTTACTCGTGCTGGCGAAGCGGTGGGAAGACGAACGTTACACGAGCGGGCTGAACACGGAGAAGCTGCACGGTCTGTCGCCGTGCAGCAGCACCCAGCCACGATGACGATTGGCTGCTCCGTGTTCCGACGGCAAGGTTTGACTCCTCGTGCCCTAGACTTGGTCGGACGGTTCCTCGATTCATTTCCGGAAGAACAAAAAATGTCTTGGCGGACGTGGTGTCACCACCGCCACGTCCGAATGGTGACAGCAGCTGCTGAATCTAAGGGCAACTTCTGATGGAGGGTCTGCAGCTCGCTCAAGGGCAACAGCGACATCGTCAGACTGCTTGATGAAGAGCGGTGTATTATGCTGGACCGATGTACCGCCAATACGTCACGTGACGACCTTTGGCAGCGCCCTCAACCCCTGCCACCCGGACGCAGGTGCCAATTCCCGGGCTGTCCCAGCGGGGACAGGTGACCACCCTACCTGGGAGCGGCGGCCAACGCGCAGGAAGGCGCAGACGGGGTTGAAGGCGCCCGTGCCGCAGGTGTAGAGGTGCGTCTGGTTGTAATGGTGCAGCACGCGGACGTGATTCCCGCAGTCCTTCTGTGCACAGCAGCAATGCAACGTGGAGTCACACACGAGACAGAGGCAAGGAGCCCCCGTGTCGCCTTCACAGACTGTCAGGACAAGTGCTGTTAACGAGCAGCACCTATGAAGGCCGGATCGGCACACGAGGGGGTGGGTGGCCAGCACCACGCCTGGCCACCTTTGTCTCCCCAGGGGCGATGTTTACACATCACACCAGGTATTCATTTGAGGCTGAATCGACCTAGGGGAGGCCCATGACCAGTTCGGATCCTGGTGTTGGCCATGAGCAGGAATTAAACTTGGGTCACTGTGTTCTTCGCGCAGCACGCTAACCACTGCCCCACCACTCCCCAAATATTTCTCATACACAGATTTTGCATTAAATCAAATACATTTTGGTAAAATTGTAGTAATTAAAATCGAAATGGACTGCCATGGGTGAATGCATATTAACTTTTGAAGCACTGCATGCATGCTTGCCAATTAATCATTTAAAGGTGGTTTTGGAATGAAATTTACAAATATGTATCCCACAGAGTATACCCAGTCTAATGTGTGAGATATCATTATACAACTGCATACTCTATTCTTTACGTATCGATGTCCATAGCTTTCGCACTGGAACCTATAATAACTTTTTTTATGTACTTAGGATTACTGTCTTCCACACAAGTTGAAATTTGAAGTTTTCAGACCGGGCAGGTGATCTGAACGTTTCCGTAACCAATGTTTCCATAGAACCTGGCTTCCAACCTGATGCATCCCTGGCATCATGATATATGCTCAAACATATTCGTGTTGAGAATAGGTTTTCCCCTTTTTTCTGGCAACAAAAGAGGTATTCAGATGTTAAAACACCAAACTGAAATCCTTTACAAGGAATCATGTCTGCATTAACCACAATACTTGTGGTCAGAATGCAAAAAAAAACCTCCTCTGATAATATATGCATTGTCTTTGAAAATGATTGGTCCACACCAGAGACAGCTTTCTTTGGAGCCTCGTCTCAAAAGGTGTTAGACCAGAGGATGCCAAAAGGCATACAGCACAAAGACAAGCATGATCAGGGTAATGAGAGCTCGGGGTGAGCAGCTACATGACATTCCTGTTGGTTTGCACACGGATATATTCCAGGATAAGGGTAAACATTTGGCCACGTTGTGGTGTTGCAGAAAGTTTCGGCGGTAGAGACTTTCAAGACAACACAGTTCGTTCAGTGCGTGAGCAAAATGATGCTCACTGCGCTGAGAGAAAAACGAATGGAACCCTCCAGTGTGGTCTGTGGAGGCCTGGAAGATACTGCCAGAACGATCCCACCAGGCACTGCCCGTGGTGGGGGCCGGATAATCAGGCTCCAAATCTGACACACGTGCACACCACTGCTACAGTGTCACATTTGTCTCGGTGTCTCAGGGACCTCCAGGGGGATGGAGTAATTCCCAACGCTCGTTTGAGCATTGATGTACTTCGATGGGCACTTTCTTCAACGGGTTCTGCTTTAGAGTCGGGAGAATATTATTAATAACAGTTTTAAGCAAACTCTGAAATGAAAATCGCACTAACAGGGTATGGCAGGCACCTATTTTGTATTTGTCTCACCAGCGACTAACGATGAGGTACAGCATGGTGTGTGCTTTGCGGGTTATTGTGTGGGCTCTCCGTACCGTCACGTCCTTCCCAGCCAGCTGGCATTCCAGCATCTTCTCATCCGACGCCGGCCAAGAAATCTGAAGCAAAAATAGAATGGGAAAGATACCCGTTGTAGTCTCTTACAAGAAGCCTCCACACGCTGGTAAACATCAGCGACAGTGATGCGAAAATAATGCAAACTGTGAACCCAATGAAACGTGCATTGCTTTTGTTTTTGAAGTTTGTCCAAGTGGGAGAAGTCATTATTTTGGATTTGAAGCCCATTGGAACACGTGATATTAAACATGCAATATTTTATTTTACAATATCTATTTTACCAGTTAATAAGGCCCACTGAGCTACGTAGCTCATCTTCAGAAGCAACCTGGCCACAAATGATAGCTCAACGAAGTGGCTTATCACGTGGACATTCATGGCAGACAAATACTCGAAACGTGCGTTGATTGTAAATGTGGAGGACTGGGAGAAAAATCCCACGCGACCACGGGGAGAGAGACATGCAAAGTCTAAATGCCGAGATAATGTAAATTGAATGAAAAACCAAATATGCAGTTTCATTTATTTTCTGATAGTCAATGATAATGTTGAAATGATCACCCCGATGTACCTGGACACCAATGTTGAGACCAGATTCGAACCCAATACTGCGACGACGCTGGTATAGTCCTGACACGGATCGTAAGGTACCGTGAGCCACGGAGGCTTGCCAGAGCGGTCGAGATGAATACAACCACATCCGCGTTGTACAAAACACACATCAAAGGCTTCTCTTCTCAAAATTTCCCATCATTTTGCTCGTGTCAAAACAACAATCAAATCCTTGATTTAAAGCGGAGTGTAAATAGACTCAGACGGGTGCTTTTCAAGGGCAATAGCAACGCAAATATGAACAGGGTGAATTTACAAAGCGCCACCGTGACATGAAACACCGCGCGCACATAAACTGATTGTGGGTGGAGAAAAATAATCATCTGAGAACGATCGGACACCACGGCATTGGTGACGCCACCTTCGCATGCACTCGGCTGGGGGTGAACGGCACATCGTCAAGCGATCGCACATCCCCAGATAATTAACTTAGTGGTGGTCTGGGCAGCTCAGAGGCCACGCACACCGACCTGGTGCCGTTGCAACTTCTTAGGACTGAATCTAGCCAATCGCCTGTGTTTCCGCACTTGATTTGGCTCAAACATGAGAGCAGTGAGAACGTGTCTAGCTGTCCTCCCATTTCATGACATTTGCACTCTTCGGTCGGGCGGATGGGAAAGTTCTGCCCCCGGTTGTGTAGACCAGAGGTCACTCGAAGAAACCTCGGTTGTGATTTCTGCATCCGTGGACCATCATCGAGCGCCAGGAGGTTGCAAATCTCAGCAACCGCCATGTTCCTTTCAAAATATATATATACAGTATCAGTGTTTGAACAGCTGATGTGCTGTGCAGATATCAACACCCATGACTGCAGTCAACTACTTAAAAGTTGTTTAATTTTTTTTGTATGTGCCAAAATGTTCCTCTGCCCAACGGGGAAGTTCTCGTCTGTTGGCGGTGCTCACGTAAAAACCTGTTTGTCAAGCTGCGGGAAGGACGTTCTCAATCATCCACTCACGGACGTGGACGCCCGGGTCACTCTAACCCGATGTGTGTTGAACTTCTTTCGCACCGTACGTAGCCAGCCATGTCAATCGGAGGTGTGGGGGAAGGACAAACTAAACACAAAATCAGTTCTCAGGAAATGAGTTTTCAATCTGGATGATTTAAAAGTGCACAGCTCCAGTGGCTTCCTAATATCGGAAGTAAGAGCGTTCCAGACGGCCGCAGGGGCGCATCTGGAATCGCACGATGCGGTTCGATGGCGAGCCAGAAGCTGCTGCTCCTGCGAAGATGACCGCAGTTTGTGTGATGGCGTACACTCCTTGACGAGATCAGCAAGGTATTGTGGTTCATTTGTGGCAAGCACTCTGTGTGTAATGAGTGTGATAGCCCTAAGAGGGAGGGAGGGTGCGGGAATTCTGCTGTGCACTTGTACGATGCGACGGTGCAGCCCTGCATTTGGTTGTGCACCTGAAACGACTTGACCTGGCACGCACTGCACACCATTGTGGGGTTTTAATGGTGAGGAGAAACAAAACTAGTTCCAGTCGTGAACCGAGTGGTATTCTCTCCTATATTTATATAAGACTAATTTAAATGTGAATAATTTAATGGGATTCAGCAGGATTGGATTTACTTGCGGTGACAAATATTATTGCATTGGTACTTCAACATTAAGAGCAAAGCATCAGAATCTTTATTTAAACTGCAAACATCCCATGAGCTATGAAGCTCTTTTTCACAAATGTCCCGTCGAAAGTTACAACAGCAAACAATACAAACACCAATATGAGTGCAAAGTATAGGAACGCTAAGCAAGTCACTAAATATTAATGTACAAGTATAAATTGCATAAGTACATCAATTCATGCCGATATTTCAACACCAAATGTAATCTTGGGCAAGGCAGCAAAACAAAAAGAGTCCCAGACCACACCAAGACAACACACAGTCCCTCGATAAAATTGCACGTTCGCATTGAACTATCGATAGATACATGGAGGGTGGAAAACGTCTATTTATAAACCAGTGAGTGTAATCTGGTGTGGTTAGTGCACTGCACCTTGTACCCAGTTACCCTGGCCACAGCTAACACGCATGGCGGAGTGATATGTTCACTATCACACTTAGCACGCTTGGCACCGTATGGTGCGAAATAATTCAACATAGAGCTGGGCAGTATATGCACAAAGCGTCCACTTGACTCATGCATTTCCCGCTTGCTTACATACTCCAGCTACTTTCAATATTTCCCACCTTCGTGTCATGTATTTATACTTATTTTACAACTCAAAAGAACTACGGTCACCTTAAGAAGTATGTATTTTATAACTAAGCATATTGGGGCGCCGCGGTGGCGAGATGTTAACTACCTCGCCTGGTATGCAGGAGGTCGTGGGTGCTATCCCGACCCTAACGCCAGCATATTTGGAGTTTGCATATCTCTCTCCCCGTGGTCACGTAGATTTTTCTCCGAGTCCTCCGGTTTTACCCTCAACATTTAGAATCAACGTGCGTTTAGAGTATTTGGCTGCTGTAAATTTCAACATGATAAGCCACTTTGTTGAGCTCTCATTTGTGGCCAGGTCGCTTCTGAAAGAAAGAGCTACACAGCTCTGGCAAAACAATATATATTCTTTAAAAGTTTGTAGTATTTGTTTCTGACTTTGCTGCACTGCAGCATTCACAATGCGACGTGTATTTATAAACCTCTCGTTTGCCACATTGAGCGCCGGGCGCGTTGTCTCCCCCATCGGAGACGCCTCTGGTGGCTGCACTCTGCCAGCAGCGGCTTTGATTTCACGTTCCCTGAAACGCCGAGCACAATCACCACGCATGACAGCCCTCTTGGGGCCAATCGGCTATTATTAAGGCCATGACATATGTCAACGGGCAGCCAATTAGTGGCACGTTGACAGGACCTTGGGTGCCATTTTCTCTGCCATGTTTAACAAGCCGACCCAAACAGGGCTTATCGTGGGATGCTATTTAAAATGTGTATGCTGGATTTGTAACACTACGGTTTATATATAACGTTCAACGAAAATATCCCCGTGAGGGCATTCATCACCAACGTGTCATGTCTTCCTCTCTTGCCGCTTGTAAAATATGTTTTGTAATTAACCCTATTTTTAAAATTACACGGGTTGCTGTAATTGCAAAAAAACAAAGCAATGCATAACCAGTAAGAGAGAACAACAACTTGACATCATGGAAGAGGACAGGATACCCACCCACACTTTACCCCACCACACAATACCCTTCCAATCGACGAACTATGCGATGTCCCCATTTAAACGGCTCAGTGGGTAGAGGCGGGGGGGGGATTAAGAAACTTGCTTTTCGCCAAAGAGTGCGTAGAGAGACACATCTAATTTTGCCACGAGTATTCAAGAGGTTGGGCAGAAATTGCGGTTTCACGCCTGGATATGATGCCTCCTCGTTCGATCGCCCAATCAGCAGGTTTGTGCACCCACCTTCGTGTGTCCACGTGTGATGTTGTCAAGGGCCAGGGAGTACAGGACATCCTGGCCACCCACAAACAAGCGGCCCCGTTCCTCATCCAGCAGTAGAGTGCGGTGGTCACTTGAGTTGAGGTCACGCAGGGTCACAGAGCTGTTGGAGGCCTGCAAGTCTGGGTCGGGGCGGGGTGGAGCAAACAAGAGGTGTGGGGGGAACGTTATACATCGGCGGCTCGATAAAAGCAAGCAGCTTGACCGCCACGTAGATGTGCGTGTTGAACTTCGTTCGCACCGTACTTAGCCAACTGCGCGTATTTGGAGGTGCAAAAAAAAATACGCAATCGGAGGTGCAGCATTACGAATACAGAACACAGGTGGGGTCAATTGATACTGCACAGATAATTATATTGCGGATCGCGAAACACAACAAAGGGATGGGTTTTTGTTTGAACATGTTGGGGATTTACTGAGTTTGAAGCCCAATGTCAGACCTATTTTTCAGATGTCTTTTTTACTATAACTTACACTTTCAGTGATTACAAACTATAACTTACACTCCGTAATAACTGAACGTGTTTTTCCTGCTGACAAAAGTGACGTCGCACGATGCCGTTTGAGACCACGTGGCCGGGGGTGGAGTGGCGCACGTGTTGTGACGTCATGTGTTGACTGGCATAAACACATTCCTGCGGAGGGAGCTCGTAGGAACGTTGGGTTGCTCGGTCAATGGCCAGGGTCAACGGCGGCATGGTGTATTCCGCAAATATGCCCGACTATGAGGGCGGGCACAAGCCGGCGTGAGTAGGTTAAACGTTGAGTTTTATAAGGGCACCACGGGTGACCAGCCCCTCCCACACCCTACCCAGCCCCACCCAGGCCCTCCCCACCCTCCCCACCCAGCCCCTCCCCACCCTCCCCTCCCCACCCAGCCCCTCCCCACCCTCCCCACCCAGCCCCTCCCTGCACGACGGACGGACGGACACAATAATCCCCTGTGGGCTAGTGGAACCAGTGGGTTCCTACCAGTATTACCACCCCACACTATTGAGCATTGCACGCACTGAATTGTCAATTGCCAGTGACGCAAAGATGGCATGTGAAGTAAGTATTTTTACAAATTCATTCTCTTTTACTTAACATTACGTTGGTGTGTGGATGAGTTGTTGTTATCCCCCCCCCCCAAACACCCCAGCGAGCAAGCTCAGCCATGCACGGAGAATTGTGTGACATTCGTGACCCTCGCCTTGCATTCCCACGTCATTCCTAAAAAAACGCCCGAAATTCTCTCTTCCAAAGAGCATCATTACATCAGCGCCACGTTTGGGCTGCGGGGGCAGCAGGAGGGGCTGGGGCACATCCTCCCAGCTGCGCATGCACGGCGCATTCCCGCTGGCGGGGAGTGACAGGTAAATGGAGACGCGGGGCCGCACTCAGACGCGCGCAGGTGGCAGTGTCGCCAGACGGTGAACGCACCGCCAGGTAACACAGCGCGTGCGTGTGTCTGTGTGTGTCTGTGCGTGTGTGTGTTTGTGCGTGTGTCTGTGCGTGTGTGTGTCTGTGTGTGTGTGTCTGTGTGTGTGCCTGTGTGTGTCTGTGTGTGTATGTGCGTGTGTCTGTGTGTGTGTCTCTGTGTGTGTCCGTGTGTGTGTGTCTGTATGTGTGTGTATGTGTGTGTCTGTGTGTGTGTTAGGCTGGCCTGCCTACGATCCATCCTGGGTTTAACCAGGCTGGATTGTGTGATGAGCTCACAAATCCTTGAAAGATCTGGGCAAAGTCCCATCGGTGAGCTCCTCCGGCAGGCAAGGCTGCGTTGGCTGGGTCATGTAGCCCGCATGCCCAGCTACCGCATGCCTAAACAGCTTTTGTTCGGCCGGATCGAGGGGGCTAAACGGACGCGGCACGAGCTAGACAAGAGATGGAGTGATGTGGTACAAGAGGACGTGGAGCTGAGTGGACTTGCCGATGACTGGTACCAGCGGTGTCAAGATCGGCCTCTGTGGAGGAGGCTCATGAAGGACGCTACTGGGCAATTGGAGGCAGTCGCCCTCCAACAACAACGGAGGGCGGAGGAGCGACGCTCACAACAACGAGCGGAGCGCCGGGTGGCTAAAGCACAGCAAGTTGGTACAGTAGGGGGCACAGGTGGTGCATCAGCCAGTCATCTCGGTCATCTCGGTCAGTCGACCCGTGGCACCTGGGTCTGCCCCTTGACCTCCTGCCAGCGGGCGTTCGACACTTCACGTGGCCTCAAGGTGCACATGGCCTGGCACAAGCGTCGTGGTGACGTCACCGCCACTTAGTGGCGAATGGCGGTTGTTGTTGTTGTGTGTCTTAGTGGCGAATGGCGGTTGTTGTTGTTGTGTGTCTTAGTGGCGAATGGCGGTTGTTGTTGTTGTGTGTCTGTGGCGAATGGCGGTTGTTGTTGTGTGTCTGTGGGTGTGTGTGAACCCCTCCTCCAGTCCCTGCAGGGAGCGGTGGCGTAATGGTGAGCGCTCAGTGTCGCTGCAAACCCGGCGACCCGAGTTCGATTCCCGCTCACGGCCAACACCAGTGACGATTATTTGGTCCTGGGCCTCCCCTAGGTCGACTCAGCCTCAAATGGAACGACGGGGCGTGGTTCTGGCCACCCATCCCCTCGTGTGCCACAGTGGCGGCCCTCATAGGTGCTACTCGCTAACAGCACTTGCCCCAAACAATATGGCTACACGGGGGATCTTTGTCTTTGTGTGAACCCCTAGCGCAGCCCGGAGCGTTCTCTCTCTACCCCCCCTGGGAATCGCGGGGTACATTTACACGCATGGCGAGCCGCGGGGATTAGCGGCGCGGCTAAATAAACAAAAAGGGATTTAAAAAACGGAGGGGGGGGGGGTAACTTCCCAAAAGGGGAAAACAATTTGGGATGGGTAATTAGCTTCCAAGCTCACTCCAGTGTGAGGGTGTTTGAAATGTTTCTAAACTGAACGTGAAAAGACGATCCCAGCGGTGTACGAACGTCGAGCATGTTTAAAATAAAAACTAGAAATGGTTCGGAGATTGTCGTGATTTTAAGAGACGAGCAGATATCCACGACCTTTAATAGCGTATCGCTCGCTGCTGGGACGAAGGCCCTCGCTGCGAGGCGTGGGGTCGTTTGACTTTGCTTCACCGACGCCGATCAGCGCGGGTTGGAGAACGGATGGCCCAGGACCGGCTCAGATGTCCCTTTGGCAGTGGCCGGGAATTGGCCGCGCTGTGCGCAAACCACTGCGCCTACACCGCCGCATTAATAATATGAACAATGAATAAAATAACCCCCCATGAGAACATACTGCAATAAAGCAATGGTATTGTCGTTTCCACGATACCGTTAGAAATATGCTTATATGTGAGTACTAAACAAATCAACAACATTCCAACTTTATTGATTCATTTCCTAAATCGTATGGCCGTTATCTCTATTTAAGATATATACAGTATTTTAAAGTAGAGTTGAGGTATTTTATTTTTTATTACCAAATATATATTTTGTACTTTCCAATGTAATAATCCAATTTAATACCAGCCGTAATACCAGTTGACGTCTCACCTTGTATCCTCTCCCTTATCCATGACCACACGCTTCAGAGCCTCAATTATCCTTCAGTGTTCCTCAATTATTTCGCTACCCCCACAATGTGGTGAGAGAAGGGAAGGGGAGCCATTTGTAAATCCGAGACCAACCACAAGATAATAACATTCATTATAATTTATTCTGTACTGCAAGCCTGCAAAATTGGTTCTGAACACATCTGTTCCATGCGAATGCTTCAAATGTTATATTTTACTCGTGCTTTATTTAAAATAACACAACTTAATGTTTACAAACTACTTCGGCACCATGGGTGGCTATGAGATGTTAATTACCTCGCCTGGTATGCAGGAGGTTGTGTGTTCGATCCCGACCCTGACGCCTGCTGTATATTGGGAGTTTGCATGTATCACTCCCCGTGGTCGTGAGGATTTTGCTTTCTGTCCTTCGGGTTTCCCCTCCACATTTAGCATCAACAACACGCGTTCAGAGTATTTGGCTGCTTTACATTTCCACATGATAAGCCACTTCGTTGAGCTCTCATTTGTGGCCAGGTCGCTTCTGAAAAGAGCTACATAGTTCAGTGGGCCTTGCCTGGTTAAAAAAACATTGCTTTGTTTTCAGTTTAGTTTTACTTCATGCGCGAGAACAATCGTGCAGGCTTAGCTCTCCCGGCATTGCTCCTCCGCCATTGCTCCTCCGTGCGCTGGCGCCGTCCACCGATTGGCCTGCTGCCTGCGCGAGAGCCCCCCCAACGAGGGGGACGCGGGCGGCCCGCGCGGCTCCTCGTCCACCGCCCCAGCACCCAGAACCAGTTCGACCGCCCGCGAAAAACTCAACACTGGTCACGTGACCTGGAACTTTTACATTGGCGGTTCGGATTTGTGTTTGTCATATGCATCATGAAAACAAGACCTCACGGTACGACAGGATTCCCACCCCCTTTGTGTGTTGCAGCGCTGTGGTGTGTTTACCTGCGGTGTGTTTACCTGTGCCGCACTGAACTGCCTTCACATCGTTTGAGCACGGCCCACGTTTTTTGGTAAAGTATTTTTTTGTTATTATATCCTCGTTTTGCACGCACCAAACAGCTCTTCCGAACAGAGGCAGTGAGTGCAAATCGTGGCATTCCGAAAATAAAACTCGCCTTTGAAAAGAGGCGTTATGTTCGCCCGATTAGTGATGACAGAGTCACACGTTCACCAGAAAGTATATGGTGCAAAACTTGGAATGTGTCCAAAACAAAATAAGCCTCGTAAATTGGTTTATACGGCAATTACAACAACGTGCATTACGTGAAATCATGAGTCACCATCAGCCAACTGGTCTATACAAATAACAAGGTGACCATCTACTCAGACCATTGATGCTTGAACAAGTCTAAACTAAACTCTCCATATATTTTGTTTTACCAGGTAAGGCCCACTGAGCTGCATAGCTCTTTTTCAGAAGCGACCTCGCTATCACAAATGAGAGCTCAACGAAGTGGTTTATGATGTGGAAATGTATAGCAGCCAATTACTTTAAATGCACGTTGAAAAACCGGCGGACCCAGAGAAAAATCCACGCGACCACGGAGAGAGACACGCAAACTCCAAATATACAGCAGGCATCAAGGTCGGTATAGAACCCACGTCCTCCCGTATACCAGATGAGGTAGTTAACATCTCGCCACCGTGGCATTTTTCCAGCCTACCTAGGTGCCAGGTGACTTACATGCTGCTAAAATAGTGCTGAAACTCAGTGAACCTTGGATAAGCAAAACATTATCAATATTTTTTACCTACTTTCACGTCTTAAATTTCACATACAAACATATCCCAAAGCGTTATATGCAAATATACCTATGAATTATGGATGTTACTTACTCACGATATACAATTTCACATTTTGTCAGACAGAATTCTCCCATAACAATTTTAAATGACCCAGCATATATGCAATTCGCAAGTCAAACGAATGGATTTAGGCTCCTAGAAAGTAAAGCGCAGTGCAACGCACAACTACTCGGACCTTTAATCTTGAATAGCGTATTGTGCAATGTCTGTAGAGAAACTTCCGGGGGTAGATTTCCAGATGGCTGCAGTATTGTTCACTTGCAGGCAAACTTCCATTGTGTAGTCATTGCGTCTGTACTGAGGAGCCAGTAGTTAAATGTGAGAGTATCCTCTTACCACTCCTGGTTGCTGCATTGTTATCATTTACATACAATGCAAGCGAAGCAGTCCCCTTCAGGATGTCATCTGTGACTAACCGAATATGATTACACTATGTAACACAATCTTTGTTCCTGGGTATTAAGTGTTATTTCGTAATTGCTTATGCCTAAAAAGTATAGGAAATGGCTATTATTCCCCACAAACTTTGCGTTTGTAACCAGGACAGTGATATTTTGAAATGTATCTATTTTCAATGATGAAACGGCCGAAATTGTGTCTTTTCGTTCACATAAAGTCAGAAAAAAACATGTGAATCAAAATTAACATGTATTTATACTAAAGTAATAAAAAATTACTACAAAAGATTTAGAAGTGGGTAGTTTTTCGAGATTTACGATTATACTGTAAATCACTTTCACGAATCAGACCCCAAATGTAGTCTCCCATCATGTTCTCATTATGCTGTCCTTGGTAGTGGCGTTCAAAGTCCAGTATACCCTGGTGGAAGCGCTCGCCTTGCTCCTCCGAGTACGCTCCCATGTTCTCCTTGAATTTATCAAGATGAGCATCAAGGATATGGACTTTGAGGGACATCCTACAGCCCATTGTACCGTAGTTCTTCACCGGAGTCTCAACCAGCTCCACGTAGTTTTCGACCTTGTGATTGCCCAGGAAGCCACGTACCACTGCGACAAAGCTGTTCCAAGCCGTTTTCTCCTCACTAGTGAGCTTCTTGGGGAATTCATTGCACTCGAGGATCTTCTTTATCTGCGGTTCAACGAAGACACCGGCTTTGACCCTTGCCTCAGACAGCTTAGGGAAGAAGTCTTGAAGGTACTTGAAGGCGGCCGACTCCTTATCTACAGCTCTGACAAATTGTTTCATAAGGCCCAATTTGATGTGCAGTGGTGGCATCAGCCACCAGTGGCTCCCACTTGACAATGTTCCTTCCCACAGAGTCCGCTGTGGCCAGTCCCGACTGTGGTAGTGCGCCTTGGTGTCTAAATCTTTTGTAGTATTTTTTTATTACGTTAGCATAAATACATGTTAATATTAATTCATATGTTGTTTTTATCTGACTTTATGTGAACGAAAAACATTGTTACACAGTGTAATCAGAAGGCATGCCCACAGGCAACAGTTCATCCACACGATTCAATTTAAAACCACGTGCTGCTGAAACATGGCTTTCGTTATTTTAATAAATCACCTGCTTAATATGTGTCAAGTTTGTGTAACGAGGTGAGAACTCGACAGACCAGAATCGCATCACTTGCAAGCGTGACCTGGGCCAGCACGGTTACAAGACGAAAACAAATCGGATTAAGTAATCAGCACGTTACAAATTACAGAGACGTTCCAGATGAGGCGTGACATTTGTGCCAAATGCAATAAGGTAATGTATTTTAAAGTTCACGAGAGATTTAATTTGAGTCACAGTGGCCAATGAGGGGGGCACTGTGTTCTCTGGGTTAGACCCGCCAATCTGTAATCCATCTGATGGGGCATTGACCCCCTAGGCATCAATTTTCAAGGAACAATGCCTTTTTTGTGGCGAGCTGTCAAAAAAACATGCCGCTCTCTCCTGGCTAACTAATCCTTAAAACATCTGCGGACGGAGCAATTCCACAGTGACCCCGCCCCCCGCGACTCTGCTCGCGCGGTATTTCGCTGCTGTCAAACGCGGTTAGTCACTTGGGTGGTGATCACGGGGCCCAGTGTCACAATCGCACGCATCGCACACTCCCCCCCCCCTCCGTGTCCGCCCCTGTGGCCCACAACGCAACCGCTGCAACGCCACACGTGGCTCGTTTTGCTGAGTGCTGAGGGATGAGGCGTCACCCCCCCCCCCGCCTCTTAGCCGGTCGCAGTCACATTTATTTCGTGCGTATGCTGAACTTCTCTCGCACCGTACGTAGCCAACCGTGCTAATCGGAGGTGCGGGGGTAGGGGAACAATTTCGATGGTGACCTAAGGACCATAATGCATTTTTTAGGGAGCTCCTGATGTTTGTTTGCAAAATGCACACACACGCGTGTGTGTGTGTGCTGTTTACAATTTGAGACATTTAGCCACGGTAAAAAACGTGATTGATTTTTTTTTTCATAATTCATTGGGAAAAGGTTTTGCTGGCAATATTCCTGCTTGGATACATGGCTGGCACGTGGTCACGTGCGCGTGCCCGGCGGGGACGTCACCGCACACATCTACGTGATGACGTCACTCGCAGTCCCCACATCCACCCTCCACCCTGGACGTGTATCCCGCGGAAATATGTGGGATACGCTGTCATATCTTATACTACACCAAAACAAGTTTTCCTTGCTGGCTGGCTCACGCCCTTCCTTTTCTACCGAGCCAATGACTTCTCTTCCTAAAGTATCTTCAATCCCGCCCGAGTGTCAATCGTTTCACTTAGAAACACGCGTTTGTAGTATTTGGCTGTTATAAATTTCCACACAATAAGCCACTTCTTTGAGGTATGATTCGTGGCCGGGCCGCTTCTGAAAAAAAAAATATATATAGCTCAGTGGGATTTACCTGGTAACATAAAATAAAATATTTAATTGTTTTAGTTTAGTTTCTTATTCCCCTGCAATCGTTCTGTTTTTTTCACTGTCCCTCTTAATGTGCATGCCCTCCCCCGTGTGTGCATTGCCCTGCGATGCGGTCGCATTTAGACATTTCTTATGAACCCTATTTTAATTGTGAAATGTAAACCTATGCCAAAACATTGCGTTATTTTTCTCCACCGCTTTGTAAAGCTACACACCACGTTCACGATTCATGCATGTGCAGAGGAAAGGCGAGGAGACGGCTATGGGGAGGCAGCACAGCATCAGGCCTCAATGACAATCTCAGCACGAAGGAGGAAGAGAGAGAGAATAACCGCGTGGAATTATTCTTTGCAGACTTTACGTAATTATATATACGATCATTATTTAATACATCCAACCCCTCGTCTATGAATTCTGTAACGCGCAAAGGCCACAAAGGCGCAAGCTGTCCGGCACTATTTCTGTTTTCCAAGGCTCCCCAAAGATTTTCAAAGAATCCGTCGGTCAGATGCTTAATTTATAACCAAGTGAGAGCCCGTGGCAAAAACTGATCTCTTTCGCGTGAATAAGAAAACACAAGATGATGGAGGATGTATAAAAGGGACTGATTAATATTTATATCTATTTTTTTAGGATGCAGCATACGAATTCATATATTATGCACAATTACAACAATCAGAATCAGAATATTTATCTATACTGCAGGAGGAATCCGATGAGCTCTAAAGCTCTTTTTCACAGATGTCCAGTAGGGGCATGGGGTAAGAACGTTACAACGACAAACAGCACAAACACACGATAGTAGTGCAAAGGACAAGAAAGGTAAACAAATCACCCAAACACAAACGAATACAACACGAAACCATCCCCATCCTACCAGGCAAAGCCCACTGAGTTATTGACTTATTTTTGAGAAGCAACCTAGCCACAAATGACAGACGCTCAACAAAGTGGCCCATCATTTGGACATTCATAGCAGCAAAATCATCTAAACAATCTCAATGCACGTTTTATTTATTCTCAACTGCAATGAAGTGGAGGGGGTGTCACGAGAAAGTATGAGATTAGCAGAGTTGTCCTGGGATCATCCACCGTCTTAGAAAGTGACCCGCGGCCTGCGCAGTGTTTGGGCGTTGAACCCCGGCTGGTCTGCACTTGAGCGCGACGCGCCTCGCCGCCGAGCATGGCAGGCGACTGCAAGCGACTCACTGGAGCCCTGGCTGTCTGTCAGCTGCTGACGCTACAAATCCCCGTTTATCTGCAAAAGATCAAAGTCGCTGCAAATCTCATTATCAGCGGATCCCTCTCACGTTATCTCCACGAGTGAGAGATATGAGATGACATTGAAATCCCCTTTCGATCCACGGCTTTGAAAAGGGCCACCCCCGTGCTTTTGCTGGTCATGGGACACTTGCGAGACCGTAGCTCGCGCTCACGCTGAGACACGCCACCCATGCTGCGTTTCCGCGACGATTTTAGACACAAGGCCCCAGCCAATGGGCTGGCGGTGGCTCCTGTCTGGGCCCCAATCCCTCATTTGTCCCCTCTTCCTCCTCAACTGGGGTGGTTGGGGATTAACAGATGATTTCGTTATCTTCGGGGCTGGAAATAGGAAGGAATTACTGGGGGAACTCATTGCCCCCTCCCCACCCCGCCCTAGATCTCGATCATGCCAACTGGACCTAAGAGCATTGACGAATAACTTAATTTTTTTCAGCCGGTTTTAGTAGCCACATTAATTTAAAGTAATAACGCAATTCCACACCCGTGAGGTATCGAGCATTAAATATTGCATGCCCAACATTTCTCTTCAATTTTGCCCTATGCAAGATGAGTTCAAAGGTGTGACTGTCAACGTTATTTTGGTAATAATTCAGGATCAACATCGTACACAAAGGCTAACAAATTAATGAATGCGTGGATGTGGAACTTTTTTCGCACCGTACGTAGCCAACCGTGCTAACCGGAGGTGATTAATGAGGCATCAATCATGATAATTAATTCTCAGAACGCTGTAGAATTTGTAAACGCGCAGTTTGCGCACAGAGGCCACGGGGGGAAACCCACGGACAAGCAGGTTAGGAAGGCAGAACCAGAACCAGCACCTCCAATGCCCAAACTACAAACTCTGTGCTGCTATATCGGGATGTGTGTCCCACCGTGCATTCGCTCTGTGTAATCAAGGGGGAGCCGTTGAGATTGGTCACGAAGCACCGGCGGCGCCACGGAGGATCACAGAGGAGGCCCTTGCATCACCCTGCTGCACCTGGCAGGCGGGACGAGTGAGACCTCCGACTACAAATGCCGTCCTGGGTGACGATGCTTGGGTTGGGAGAAGCCAGTTGGTTTCACGTTCATAGTAAACAGGGCGCGTTGCAGTGTTACTACGCGTTATTTACCGTCTAGAAGCGTCTCGCACTTACGACAAACATTACGGTGTGATAGGCAGTGCCGGATTATCCTCGTAGCAAAAGTAGAATGCGCTAGGGCCCCGCACTTTCAAGGGCCCCGCGCTAAATGATTTCAAGCTATCAATTCCGGTTCAGTGATTCTGCACTTGCTCTATAACTATAGTACTACACTGCCTTCAACTTTTATGAACGACTGGGTGTTTAAGATTAGCGATTTGTCGTATTATCCGGCTGTATAGCAAATGAAAAAATACAATTACTTTACTATGCAAGTAAAATATTTGTGTTTTAATATTTGTGTTTTATTATATTTAGGGCCCCTTTATAACATATGCTACAGGCCCCACACTAGCTTAATCCAGCACTGTGGATAGGCATTATGGTAGGTCGGAAGAGGCTCTGGCCGTGTGTGTGAGACACTGGGGGACCTCAATTGACGCACACCGAGGATATCGGTTCACTCCTCAGCCCCCGGGACAATTTTTGTGGTTTATTTTTCTAGTTTAAAACAACGTTGTTCGAAGTATGACATGTTATTCAATGCGGGTGGAGTGGTGGTGCAGTGGTTGGCACGCTGCTATGAAGCCAACAACCCGAGTTCAATTCCTGACCGTGGCTCACCAACACCCGTGGCGAGTGACGTGAAATGGTCCTGGGCCCCCATCCTTTATCAACCCACACTGACCAGCGAGGTGAAGTATGGTCAAATAACCACCATTATCGTTATGATGTGGAGATGCTTTCATCCAGCCGGAGATGTGCAAAGGACCGGGCATTATTCGTTTTGTTCATGAGTATTGTTCCAAACATTGTTAAAGGATTATTTTTCAATTGTACAAAAATAATGCACGTTGTAATACGAGTAGGGAATTGAACTTATGTTTCGCATGTCAAGGGAAAGCCATCTGGTGTCCCACAGGCAGTCAGCCCCCCACCTGTGAAGCATCGTTGCCACCACACCGCAATCATGACATGGCAGGAGTGTAAGAGGCACGCCGGTCGATATTTTATTTAACACGGGGCCTGCATTCATCATCAGTCCCAGGTGGGGTGGTAAACCGAGGATTATTGTATTCATCATCAGGCCGGAGTGTACACGTCGCACATCGTACGCGTGTGTCCGTGCGCGTGTGTCCGTGCGCGTGTGTCCGTGCGCGTGTGTCCGTGCGCGTGTGTCCGTGCGCGTGTGTCCGTGCGCGTGTGTCCGTGCGCGTGTGTCCGTGCGCGTGTGTCCGTGCGCGTGTGTCCGTGCGCGTGTGTCCGTGCGCGTGTGTCCGTGCGCGTGTGTCCGTGCGTTGTGGGGAGCGGTAGTATAGCGGTTAGCGCGCTGCGCTATGAACCTGGCGACCAGGGTTCGATTCCCGCTCAGGGCTAACACCAGTGACGATTATCTGAACCGGTCCTGAGCCTCCCCTAGGTCGACTCAGCCTCAAATGAGTACATGGTGTGATGTGCAAACATCGCCGCTAGGGAGACAAAGGCGGCCGTGCGTGGTGTTGGCCACCCACCCCCTCGTGTGCCGTGCCGGCCTTTATAGGTGCTCGCTAACAGCACTTGCCCCTACAGTCTGTCAAGGCTATACGGGGGATCTTTGTTGTCCGTCCGTGTGTGTGTCCGTGTGTGTGTCCGTGTGTGTGTCCGTGTGTGCGTCGTGCGCATTATTCATGACGGCAAAGCGGCGCGCAACCACGAGAGCTCAAATTCTCAATCGTATCGAGCAGCTCAGAGCCAAGCAGTGTGCAGCAAACGGTTCAGGTTGAGGTGAGGGTGAAGGCGGGGGGTGTTAGGGCTGGAGGACAGAGAGGTGAGGGGGGGTGGGGACCTTGTTAGGGTGAGAGGGGAGGGAAGTCTGCACCGAGGTTCACGTCTAATTGCCCGACAAGTTCGAGCACGATGGGGCAACGTCAGAATGGACCGAGCCTCTTCTATTGCTGCCACTACCGGTGCGGCGAGCGACGGTTTTAGTGCAGTAGACAGGACGGAAATGTCCAAGGCTGTTGTCGTCGATTTCACGAATCTCACGCGGCTGGCCGTGACGCATGGACTTGCGGTCTCTTCTACAAAGTAATGCATCCTACCTGGTCACAGAACCTACAACGTTACTCAAAACGAATTGACTACTCCTGAATTCGACCGCCCGGGTTCGATTCCTAGCCATGCCACCTCCCCCACATATTTATAAACAAAATAGAGCTTTATAGCTCATCGGATTCGTCCAGCAGCAATACATATTCTGATTCTGACCCCGCTTTCTGAACCCGCGCTAACTAGCGTAGCGAAGTACGGACAAACAACCCTCATCACCGGCGTGGCCTGGTGAAGCTTTCTTTCAGCGGTGGATTTACAAATGCCTCTGATTAATATTTACATGCACAATATATATTATTCTCTGCCGCAAAGTTTAACACAAACGCAAAACATCCAGTTGATTTTAATTCAGTCTAACAATATTTGTTGTTCGTGCCATTAAAAAACGGTATCTGTACTACCGTGAGAATTGGGTGGTGCTTATTATACTTGGGGGCTGAGAGCTGATGGCTGAGACCATCGGTACCGAGTTTAATCACCATTGGGGGAATGAGGGACGCGACGGTGGTGAGATGTTAACTACCTCGCCTGGTATACAGGAGGTCGTGGGTTCGATCCTGACCCTGACGCCTGCTGTATATTTGGAGTTTGCATGTTCGACCTGTGGTCGAGTGGATTGTTCTCCGGATCCTCCGGTTTTTCCCTCCAAATTTAAAATCAACATGTGCTTAGAGTAATTTGGCTGCTATAAATCCACGTGATGATAAGCCACCTAGTTAGGCTATTATTTGTGATAGCCAGGTCGCTACTTCTAAAAAAACACAGCTCAGTGTGCCTTACCTAGTCAAATACAATATATAGTTTAAATAGTTTAGTTTTAAATAAATTGGCAGTTAACCTCTCAACAGCGGAGTGCACCAACAGAGTGGCACCTGGTTGGCCTCTTGTGTTTTTCTCCTACTGTATTTATTTTTAGAGAGCATGAAAAAAAAGGATGATCACATCACCACGCTGATTTTGTTTCTTCTTCTTCTGTGGTTTACATCACTCGCCACCACAAACGTATAATTATAAACACATTCCAGAAAAAATCACATCTTTGAAACCCTGAAAATTGACTAAACCGTGTCTGGGAATGTGTCGCGTGGAGAACGACGCAGCGGGCAGAGCTGAAAAAAACATTCAGGAAGCTGGAAATCACCGATGTCTGCTACTCGGCGGTTGCTTGCAAAACCCCAGCTGCTGGTCGTGTCACTGATTGGATTGAGAAAGACCCCAGGGAAAGGGGCTGCGAGGTAAAATATGCATCGCGCCTCTCATCCACCGCAACGCGTCTCTCACGAACACCACCAACAACAACAACGACGACGACGGCGGCAGTGGCGGCCCTGACTGCCATCTTTAAAAGTAGGCACGCTTGTGTTTCTACCGTCACTTACGTAAAATACCTCGAACGGTATTTGTAAACATTCCTCACCGTCATTAACGTCACTTAAATTCACATCATATTCATAGCTAATGGCTGAATCAACTGCTACGTGGATGGCTTAACTGGCATTACAAGCGTACGATAGGCATGGAGCACACACGCATGGCGTTCACCACAATGTGCTTTACTCTTACCATTCTCTATCACTCGCTTCACATCTACGCACGTCCGCTGAACTTCTTTCGCACGCCGTACGTAGCCAACCGCGCTCAGCGGAGGTGTGGGATTATACAGTGAGGGAAAAAAGTATTTGATCCCCTGCTGATTTTGTACGTTTGCCCACTGACAAAGAAATGATCAGTCTATAATTTTAATGGTAGGTTTATTTGAACAGTGAGAGACAGAATAACAACAACAAAAATCCAGAAAAACGCATGTCAAAAATGTTATAAATTGATTTGCATTTTAATGAGGGAAATAAGTATTTGACCCCCTCTCAATCAGAAAGATTGCTGGCTCCCAGGTGTCTTTTATACAGGTAACGAGCTGAGATTAGGAGCACACTCTTAAAGGGAGTGCTCCTAATCTCAGCTTGTTACCTGTATAAAAAGGCACCTGTTCACAGAAGCAATCAATCAATCATATTCCAAACTCTCCACCATGGCCAAGACCAAAGAGCTCTCTAAGGACGTTGGAGATAATCCACGCACCTCCGATTAGCGCGGTTGACTACGTACGGTGCAAAAGACGTTCAACGTATAAGTGTTCATACATTTTGATGCCCCGTACATCCCCTATTCAGTGCAATGAATGCGGCATCTACGGAGCGGCTACAACCATGGAGAACAACCGCCGGGACGGTGGACAACGTCCCAGGTGGTGGAGCTGCCCCCAGCGACTGCCATTGACGCGGCGACGCGTGCAGGACCCGTGGCCATGCAGCGGGTGACACCAATGGAGAGGGCCCCATGTTGACCCAAACCTCAAGACCCAAATATACCACGGCAGCATCCGTGACGAACGTGTTCGGGAAGTCAATGAAACATGTCCACGTTATTGTTGGGAGAAAAAAAATCGAAAGGCCTCCGTTGGCGTCAGCGGTTCGGATGCTGGACTTACAATCCAGAGGACGCCATTCCAATCTCCCAGCGCGGCAGCTAAAACAGCGGTGCACGTTTCTTAAGCCCCCGGTTCCACCTCTGTCTACCCAGCGGCACGGACGGCTTCACCGACGTTAGGAGGTCGCGTGCGGTGGGGCAAAGTGTGGATAACTCGCACGCCTTGCAAGGAAAGTGTGGCCGGTGTTAAAGAGTGTGCCACAACACCCTCTAGGGGGGCTCTCAAGAGCTACCCCCAGTGGAGCTTCTCGTGCCAGCAGTGGCAATTTGCAGGGCTACAAATATGACGTACACGTGGCAAACATAAAAACAACAAATCAAAACGATAAGTATTGTTCACAAGGGGTACCGACCCACTCGCACGGTGTAGTCGCTGCAATCAAGCAGCCACCCCGCTAGGCAGGGTGCATGGACAGCATCCCCCACGCTTGTCAGAGCTCACTCACGACGAGCAGCCCGCCCAGGTGTTCTCATGAGACGCAGGAATCTGTGGAGCGCATGGCCCATGGACGCACCGAAGCCACCGCCACACTCAGTGGCCACGGAGGACCGTGGCTAGGAGCGTGGCGATGTGACTGGCACACAAAGCAACGTCTCTCCAAGTCTCTCTCTCTCATCGTCTCTCTCCATCTCTCTCCTCGTATCTCGCTCCACGTATCCCTCTCTCTCTCTCCACATCTCTCTCCACATCTCTCTCCACATCTCTCTCCACGTCTCTCTCCACATCTCTCTCTCTTCATATCCCTCTGCACGTCCCACCGTCGTGCCTGTCCGTTATCCCATTTTTGTTTCAATAGCTAATGGTGAAGGCGCAGCCCTGCAATTGCTCGCTCAAGTCACTGCTACCCGGAAGGGTTTCTCCACCAGATGGAGAACCCCTCTGAGAGAGTTTGTTTTGGCCTACTCTTCCACACTGTGTCTCGAATGAGGTGGGAGTAACCCCACACGTTTACCCCACAGCTGTGTGTGCGCCCATTTCTCTTGCTGCCTTGACAAAAGTGGGGAGGAGGGGATTAATTAACAAATATATCTATGGCCTGTACATTGTTTCAACCATCGCGCGGGAAGATTGAACTGGAGACCTCCCGAATGCGAACCGATACACAATAATTCCATAGTAAGATCTCAGTCTATCATCGATTTCCGAGAGCGGTGCACTACCACCATGAGTTGAGCTTCATTTGTCTTCATCTAAACTAACAGAAGACAAGCGTAATAGAGGTGTTTTGGGGTGAGGTCGCGTAAATATGAATGTGCCGTTAAACCCACCACCACCCGACACAGCCAACTAGTAAGGGTTGTCACGTAAACAGAACGTGCCAATTCGTTACTAGTACAGCACACCGGTGTGTAGCAGAGTAAATCCACAAAATGTACAATCTCTATTATGTATGATATTTGTCGCGAAACCCTACGTGTTAAACAGAAGACAGTCGACTGTCTGGTACGTTGTAATGTATTTTAACGTAATTTGGTTTTGTATGGAATTTGCTTTTACTCTTCTTGTGATTTAGTCTATTAACAATGTTTTTTAAAATCTGTACAGCACTTTGAATGGCATCCTTTGAACGAAAAAGTGCTCTAGAAATAAAGACTTAATTTATTACATTTAATCTAGATTTGAAGTTTTTAATTAAGTTAACCAAGGAGATTAAATAAAGTCACTGAGACGCGTCAAACAACAGGGCAAGGGGCGACCCGAGTGCTCGGCAGCTCGGGCCATGGGCTGCCATCGGACAACCTCCTCCCCGTTGTCTCACCCCCAAAAGACAAAGATCTCCCCGTGTCGCCTCGACAGACTGTTGGGGCAAGTGCTGTTTGCGAGTAGCAGCGCCTATGAAGGATGGAACGGCACACGAGGGGGTGGGTGGGTGGCCAGCACCACGCCCGAACGCATTTGTCCCCCCTTTGGTGATGTTTACACGGGGGCTCATTTGAGGCTGAGTCGACCTAGGAGAGGTCCGGCACCGGTTCAGATAATCGTCACCGGTGGTCTCACCTCCATCACCACCAGCCACCAACACCACGCTTAGCAATATTCGTTTATTCCTTCAGAAAAGTTCTACTCCACCTCAAGACCTTTGTCACATGTGTGGCCATTCCCGACACGCGTTGTCGTCCACGTGGGGGGAGGAGGAAACCGATGCACATGAAGAAACCCTGCAGCACACTCGCAAAATACAACTCAAGAATCTACTCAAATAGTGTGGATCGGGATCCCCCTTGCTGTACTGCCACCTCCTGGACACCGTGCAACCCATGCCAGGTTGGGAGTCTCATGGACCAGATGACATTTCAAATACCTCCTCCGATTGTTTCCGTCACAAGCATTGCCGATAATATTTTATGATAGGCAGTAGGTTTGGAAAACTATGCAATATATTGCAATTCTGTGATCACAATTCTGCGAACACTACGCTCAACATTACTTCCAGAAATACATACGAACATCGCATGTGCCCGCCTAACTGACCAATTAGCCTTTTGTTCTCAAATACACAGCGCGCTAAATTATGCACGCGTTTAAAGGCCCTATTGCCATCCGGTAAGTATACATTACTCCGACGATATTATCCCCGTTCGTGTGGATGGCAGGAGTTGTGTCAATGCTCAGGTAAGTCGAGTATTAGCGTGGCCATTGTGCTCCGTGAAGGAAATCGTGTCATTGTGCGTACAGCCAGCTGTTCAAACAATATTCTGGTGTAAAGCACAATTTTATAAAATTTTAATACCCTAAGTGCGATTATGCTTGTGTCGTCACCAAACTCGCATTCGGGACCGATTGTAGAAATGTGGCGTGTGGCTGTTTGGCGAGTGGGGAAGTCTACTTAGGACCGCGCGGTCATTTATTTTCGCAAGGATTGAAGCAAAAGCTTTTAGCAGAATGTGTGTTTGGCCCACAGAAGGAAGGCGATGTATCACTGCCGCGTGCCGGTGCGTTGCCGTCGACAGGTGGTCTCCTTGTCCGCGAGGATTTTTGCGGAAATCCAGTTATTCTTGATGCCGATTGCGGCGAGGGGAAAGCCCCCGTCGTTCGAAGATTCCAACCGCTGCTCGAGGGAGCGTTCGCAGCACCGTGAGCCGTGCCCACGAAGAATCGGTGGGCGATGTTAATTTCCAAAGTGCAATTCTGTCGGCGTGCAGCCGCTGACGCGTAGCATTTGAGTTTACGTTCAACTCCCCTGTCAGCTTAACCTGTGTGTGTGTGTCCCATGCGCTCGCTCTGGCTCACTCATAATCTGTTTGAACAGCAAATGGCGACGATGGCCACCGCCCGGCCGTTACGAGCGACTGTGACCGATGTGCGACTGTGACTGATGACGGGACCGATACTCGCGGTCGCAAGCGGCACTCCACAGATGCGCCTCGAGATTAGTGACCCTGAACATTGCGTACAAACTCGTGGAAGATGTTGCACTCTGCAACAACAATAGCTATTGCTCGTCTCGAAGTTTGCCAGTAAAAGGGCCTCCACGCGCGTGAATGGAATCAACCCCAGAGCGATTTAATGATTCACCACGATTCATGGTTGTAATTGGTTTTTAAAATCTATTATATCGGGGTTTAGTTTATATTATTTCTCATGCGTTCTGTGTAATTTATTCTGTCTCAATGAACGATTTGTATGTAATTGGTGTAAACTGTAAGTAATCGAATATCACACGTAGTAATGCCTGTATTGTAAGTGTATCCATTTTCCTTAATAATTCGATGACGCGTTACATGCCTGGTATTTACGATCGGATTTTATCGACGTAGTAATATTTAGATGGCAAATGCTCGTGAGATTTGCGTGTGACCACTGTCTCTAAACTCAGAGATGACGGCAATATCGGCAGGTGTTCCCCAGCGTCTATCGGGGAGCGTTCCACTCAATCTCAAGACCTCCATCAGCAGTGTGCAGCGCGTTTACATGTGGCCCTAGACGCGTGGTGGACATGTCGGAAGATGCCCATGTTTTTTTTTAAAGCCCCGACGCACACTGGATAATACAAGTCGAGGATGTGCTCAAATACAGTGCATCAGGAAGCTATTTGCTGTACCGCCATCTCTCGGACACCACGCAGCTCCACCAGGTTGGGAGTCTCATGGAGAAGATTGCAATTTAAATGCTCCACGAACACTGGCACCCAATGGCTGGGTCAGTCACGTGCCACTCATTCTGGCACTTGTTATGCATTACTCTGCTTTCTCCCCCTGAAATATAAACTAAACTGTAAATTAAACTATTTTTTTATTTTACCATGTAAGGCCCACTAACTTGTTCAGACGTAGCGTGGCCACAAATTATAGCCCAACGAAGTGGCTTATCGCGTGGAAATGCCAGATACTCGGAAAAAAATTGTAACTGTGGAGAGAAAAAACGGAGGACCCAGAGAAAAATCCACGTGACCACCATGGGGAAAGCATGCAAACTCCAAATATAATGTATAGGCGCACAGGGCCGGGATCGAACTCACAACCTCCTTCATAGCAAGCGAGGGAGATAACATCTCGCCGCTGCTAATGATAAAAACGTTCCCACTTAGCATATGTGAGCTATGATGAAGGTTGATCAAATAGCACCAGGTTTTTTTAGTATTATTATTCAGCTTGTATACTTAGCAAAGCCTAACTGAGTCTCAAGACTCTTTCAAGAGGGTCCTGCCAAGTGTTTTGTAGAAGAGAGCGATCGTGTTGCTGCTGTGTGTGTGTGTGTGATCCAAATGAAGAAACTTGCAGGTAATGTTTCAGCATTGGGATGTTTGCCAAATATCAGTTGCATTGTATGGGGCTTGTTTCTAGCTGTGGGAGGAAACTGGAGAGCCCGACGAAACCCCACGCAGCTCAGGGGGAGAAGATACAAGTTCCACACAGAGGCACCTGAGGCCAGGTGGTCCTTGCTGTGAGGCACAGCTGTTATCACTCCTGCAGGGAGTGACCCTGGGGCCAAGCAAATTGAGTGTGCTCTCAGCGTGCTGAGAACAAATTAATTTATGAACGAACTTAACTCATGAGGATGTTATATGGGCTTCTGGCAGCCCTTCTATACCCTCGATGTAGCGGCCAATATATCCACTTCTAAGTTGACACTAATTTATATGGGATTAGTGAAATATCTGTACACTAAGGAAAACATAACGTCATTGATTACGCATTCCAGCCAGATAAACAACCAGTTTTATTATCTGTCAACCGAATCTGCAGCGGTCTATTAAATCCAAACAGGGCAATAAATTATTATATCCAAGTTAAAGGTTATTTAAAATTAGCTTTCTCAAAAAGCAAATTGAAAAGGTCAGTTCGCGAATTAAAATTAAGGACTTACAAGGGCATACTTGGAGCATTATGAGCGGAACCTCGTGCCTTTAAGAGTGACGCATTAAAAGCGCCGATTGATATGGAACGTCTGTCCGGGTGAAGGGTCCATCTTGACCGCTCGCTCGGCCGTTTTCTTGGCAGCGTTTTGCCACAGCCCCCCCCCCGCCCGCCCCCACCGCATCTCCACGCGGATTTGCGAGGGCGGCAGAGACGTGGCAGCCGCGGCGTGGCGAGGATTAGCGGTTGGGCACAGGCCTCGGGGTCCCATGGCGAACGCCAAACTCCCCCCCACCCTCCCCCCTCCCCACTGGCTATTCCTGCCCAGAATCCGTAAAAAAAAAATCACGGCACAATGCGAGAGTCGCACTTTTTTTTTTACGTTTTTAATGCTCCGCTCTGGTTGCGTAATAGGAGACGGAGCGGGGAGCGCTAATGCAAAACTGGCGACAATACGGAACTCATTTGGTCTCTGCGGTATTGTGCCTGTGAAATTGTCCCTCCGATGCGAGCTTCTACGGCTGTGTTCCCTGAATTGAAACAAGATGCATATGTGCGGGCGCGCTTTGGTCAATATTTGCAAATGTGTGCCTTTCTACTTAAAAATGTACACGCGTCTATTTGTAAACGTGGGCAGGTGTGCGCGTGGGTGCACTCGCGCTGTGCACGTGACGGCACGGGTGTGTGCCGTATCGAATGCATTTTTTCCCCCCACTTATAATAGTTAGGTTTTCCAGTACGACACTTTTGGTTTAAAGAATAAATCATGCATAACGGTTTGTCAAAAGAAATAACGATGTTCGTTTGAAAATGTTGCAAAAAATATATAAATCCCGGCATCAAGACGGCGTTTTTATGTTGAAACGGTCGCTCTGAGCCCGCGTCTATTTCTGTCAAAGTAAAAATTTGATACCGGCGTGCGAGTGTTCGCATTTTTGGCTCGTGCATTTTTAATTAATCAGTAAATTATGCACACGATTGGTTGAGATGCGTACTTTCAACCCAACAACGGTACAGTGTCGGCTTGTTAAATACAAGACGCACAAGAATAACTGTGGTGGGCACGACAGAACCCCGGTGATCCGAGTTTGATTCCTGCCCCATGGCTAACATCAGCGGCGAGTGATATTTGAGCCAGTCCTGCCACCGCCCCTCCATTACCAATCTTCACTGACCAACGTGGTTGAAGTATGTAGTACGTTGAACTTCTTTCGCACCGTACTTAGCTAGCCGCGCTAATCGGAGGTGCGGCGGGGGGAGGGGCACAACAACTGAACACGCAAACAGCGAAGAGGGGAGATGAAGATCGCAATGAGGGTAGAGGGATAGGTAAACAGGTAAAGACACAGCCATGCAATGTGTTGCTCATTCCAGTACTGGCAGAAGGACTTCCACCAGAGCCCCTATTAAGGGTAATTTGGCCTACTCTTCCACAATGGCAATACATCTTGGAAGGGGTGGGCGTACCCACACTTTACCCCACCACACGCGAGATGTCGATTGACTGTGAGGTACCCCGTTTACAATACTGGGTGAACAGAGGTGTTGATTGAAGTGGAATTTTCGGAGTGGGTTTTATGAAACGTGCCCCATTGCTTCATTGCCAAATCACTCCCAATAAGTTACAGAGCTAAATTGTACCTACAATGTATTGGCTACCCAATCAGAAGCCTATTATCCTGGCTATTAATGCAGCAAATGTTAGATGCTGGTGACGATGGCTATTGCCTGAAATGGACCGGTAAGTAAAAATAAAAGCTTGACACATTGCTGAATAGTGTTTCCTGGGTTGATTTCTACGGCCAGGGCACTGTTTGGATGAACCACATCACACGTGACGACTGCTGCTCTTTGCACGGACTGTCCTGAAGACAACAAAGAGGCATTGCTTGTGAATACTATGTCCGCACATCTGAATAACGGAGTCAACGTGGGCCAACCAATGGCCCAGAGCATGTTGACAGCACCGATGTTCCGGTGCGGGATGAAGAAGCTTCTTTTGTGCCCTCCTCTGGGGACCCGTGGGTGGCGAGACCTCATGACGAAGGCCTCACGATTGAGGCCTCATGATTGAGGCTGTGCGAAATGCAAGAGCTGCGTCATATGACCAAAATGAAGCAAGCACACAGCTCTGCAGCTAGTCTTCCCCACACCCCCCCCCCCCACCCTGTATGACTTTGTACACATTGCCATGAATCAATGTAGTTATGGGTTAGCATTGTCATTTGCTATACTGTAAATGAAAGAGAGTCCACACGAGTCATCCTCGGAAGGGAACTTTATTGTTCCAGTAAAGCACACGCAGGAGCATCAACAATCACGCAAACTCTGGTCATCCTCACAGCGGAGGCTTTTGGCTGACCATCGAACAAAGACGATTACCACATCACGCGCTTTCAGATGCGCTTCTGCGGTCGTCTGGAACGCTCTTCCGATATTAGGAAGCCACTGGATCTATGCACTTTTAAATCATGTAGATTGAAAACTAATTTCTTTAGAATTGCTTTTTGTGTTTCGTTTGTTGTCATTCCGTCGCACCTCTGATTATCACGGTTGGCTACGTCTGATGCGAAAGAAGTTCAACGTACATACTGTAACCCACACTCAGGAACGCTCGCAACCCACACCCTAATCTCTTCTCTCACTCACCATCCTCTTGAAACCATCTGCCGGTCTCTCTGAGGCTCTGCTCCTTCCTCATTGCTTACCCCTGAATATCTCTCTCTGTCTCTTGGGTTTCCTCGATTCCCCTTTTTCCCTTTTCACACCTTCGTTAGCACTGGCCTCTTACATGATTTCTCCCGGGTGTGGTCCCGTGTTCACCAACCCAACCTCAGCATGCACCTGCATGAACTTTACACAAATTTATCAAATCACTCCCTGCTAGGGTTGTCACATCTAAGGCACACACAAAAAAACTGGGACATATCATGAAAAGATAAAGGGAGAACTGGCATGTCACTGAAAAAAAAAATCTGGACGTTTAATGTTTAATGTTCAGGGAAGACTTATAGATTTCCCAGGACCGCCATGTCAAAGAGACGATCCTGGGAAAAAATCAGGACAGGTGGTAACCCTACCCCCTATAATGCAGACGTGCCGTTCCTGTATGGGCGTCCTTACCGTGCATGCGACTGTTGCAACTGCAAACAGCAGTGCGTCTTTTTATAATTGCTCCAATGGAGCTGGCGTCAAACTTACACTTTCTGCTACTTTACACAAATCCATGACTTTTCTAATGAGCGGAAGGCATAAACTTCTTGGTTATAACGTTTCAGACAATTCATGGTGCAATCTATCACATTAGCACGGTTGGCTACGTACGGTGCGAAAGAAGTTCAACATGCGTGCACATAAACAATGCATAGGCACAACAACAGGTACCCATGGCCTACGCTGTACCTGTAATTGAAAGACTCGTTACAAATCTTTGCCCCCCGGGGTCCGTGCGCGGCAACAGGGGGCACGCGCTGCTGCCGCTGTCACTGCCGCTGTCACTGCCGCTACCGTCGCCGGGCGTTGTTCAGAGTCAGAGTCTTGACTGAGACTAGAGGAATCCGACGAGCTCCGAAGCTCTTTGTCGCACGTGTCCCGTTGCTACCATCGGTCACGGCGAGCCGGGCCCGGCCGGGGACAACAGCTGGCGCCGAGATTACGATGGAATATGCTTGCTCAGCATTGTTGAAATGGTCACAGAAAGAAACAATACACACACACACAAAACAAACGACAAGAAATACTTCGTGGCATTAAGAGGGCTTTTGTGGGACGGCATGTGTGTGTGTGTGAATGTGCGCTCATCCTGCATGTCACCGACAATGGGGAGCGGTGGTGTAGCGGTTAGCGCGCTGAGCTACGAACCCGGGACGTTTGATTCCCACTCACAGCCAACACCGGTGACGATTCATCTGTATCGGTCCTGAGCCTTCTCGAAGTCGACTCAGCCTCAAATGAGTACCTGGTGCGGTGTGTAAACATAGCCACTAGGGAGACAAAGGCGGCCGTGCGTGGTGCTGGCCACCCACCTCCTCGTGTGCTGTTCTGGCCTTCATAGGTGCTACTCGCTAACAGCACTTGCCCCAACGGGCTGCTTAGGCTACATGGGGGCTCTTTGCCTTTGTGTGTGCGTTCATCCACATCAGATCTTTCAGTGCGGGATCATTTTTTGACGTTGTGGTTTGCGGGGGTTTAAAATGCTGAAATGACAGCACAGACCTGGTACTGCAAGCAACACTCGCAGCGCGAGAGTAAATATGTACAAGCTCGACGTGGGATTACAGCAGCTGTTTGCTTATTGGTTCTGGGTTTGGATGCGAAGGGTGACATACCTCGTTTGGTGAGCATTCCAAATTGGTACGATCACACCGTGTGTTATCAGAGGCTTGAATACAGCTTACATGCACTTACTTATACAGCAAAGATTTAGCAAACTCTGTGAATTGCCGCATTTACTGTTGAAGTGTAACTGTGCCTTTTGGTATCTGCTTCTTATTATAGCACGGGGAGAACATGACTGGGAAACATCGTTAACAGCAACGGAGATCACACACTCAAATGACATTGTAATCTGCATTTTTTATCATCCATTAGACCTCGAGCTGAGACTGTCTCCAGTTCCTCGGCGACTTGCATATCCAGCGCTGTAATTGGGTCGATGAGAAACTGGCTCTTGCAGTAACTGATTTACATGTGCTAATGTTATCGTGACAACATACGACGCTCAAATGCCATCACGGACACAGAGTTCGATCTCGATGTCATCAGAATGAGCTGCAGAGAAAACGCACGGGAAGCCGTGAGTGAGTGAGTGAGTGCAGGATAATGGGGCGTCAAGGTGGTGAAATGTTAACTACCTCACCTCGTATACAGGAGGTCGTGGGTTCGATTCCGACCGAGACGCCTGCTGTATATCTGGAGTTTGCATGTTCTCCCCGGGGTCACGTGGATTTATTCTCCGGGTCCTCCGGTTTTTCCCTCCGCATTTAGAATCAATGTGTTTCGAGTATGTGGCTGCTTTAGAGTATTTGGTTGCTATAAATTTCCACGTGACGAGCCACTTCGTGGAGCGATCATTTGTGGCCAGGTTGCTTCTTAAAAACAGCTTTACCGCTCAGTGGGCATTACCTGGTAAAATACAAAATAGTTTACTTTCACTTTGTTAGTTAAAATGAAAATAAAAGAGACCAGCATCGAAGCTCATCAGATAAAACGTGGCGCTACTTTTTCCCGAACACAAACCCAGGATTTGTGGAATCTGTGCAGTGTGCAATCGCGGCACTGCGTACACGATCCGATATTTTGTGATGTCGCAAAATCGTTGCAAGAATTGGTGGTGGCTTGGGGAGGCCTTCGTCCAGCAGTGGATTGATCATGCCTGATGATGACGACTACTGTAAATAAACATTCAATTATTTGCCTTTGGAAGCCTTTTAATTGCGTCCTGGAATATACGAGAGTTACAACCCTTTTGGAAGTGCATTGTACATTTTACTTCCTCAATGGCAATATAGCTTCACGTTTAAAATAGCATTCACACCAAAATGAATGACATTTTAAAAGATGTACACCCCTTTGCCAATCCCCTTCTGGACGAACATCTCCCGCATGCCGTGTCGGTCGTGGGAAATGTTTGGCCATACGTCACCACGGTGGTCAGGGTGGGTGGGTGAAGGTGGGGCCAGGACCTTTTCCAGACCCAGGAATCAAACTCAGGTCACCAGATTTACAGTGCCGTGTGCCAACCACTGCGCCACCGCTCCACCCGCTTTGAAGATGGCCAGCTAAAGTCAACTGATGCTATACAACTGCAGCACGTTGGTAAGAGATGCTCAGTAGTCCGTTGCATTCCACGCCTGCCCTTACTGGCGATATTTCTGATGTACGTTGGCCAGACATTGCAAGCACTTTGAACACTGACACACCCGTGTTTAAAAGCCTACTCTCTATCCCCAACTAAGTGGGCCTACATTCTCAGAGCTTGCACTTTGCCGGTCCCACACCCAGCACTGCAAACAGACCACACTTATTAGTGGTATTGTCAGCCAATGTCGGCTTAACCCAAAGTGACTTGAGGATATATCTCTGGCCGCTGGTGCCGATATTGAAAGTGCCCTAGCAAACACTATCTGTATTATATCTATAATGTTTGGAAAAGGCAAACACAAAGGTGCAACCTCTGTCATTCCCTGATTGTGCCGCTGCTGGTGGAAGGGTCCCCACTGGAGCGAGCTCTCCACAGCACGTCTAGGACGGTGTTTGGCCTACTCTTCCATGCTGGCCAGATTTTTTTTCTCGGAAGAGTTTGGAAGTAGTCACACTTTACCCCAGCACGTGCGATCTGCCGGTTCGACCCACCGCTGTAAACCCATTCATACTGCTGGGTGGACAGAGGAGAGGGGGTGGGTGGGGGGGGTTAAGAAACTCGCACCGTTGTTTCAACTGCCACGCCGAGAGATTGAAAGCAGCTACCTCTGGATTGCCAGTCCAGTGTCTGACCAGGACAACCACGGCAGCATCTGAAACAAGATGCCAACCTACTCGTTCAAGTGGAGCAGGTCACTCAGATCACTCAGAAGTCAGAACCTTTCATTGTTGAAGCCGTCAAGCAGTAGACACAATTCGTCTCTGCTCGCATCAGCGCATTCTTAAAATTCATGGCTAGAGTTCAATCCGAGATGTATTTGTTGTTTTTTCACCTGGACATTCCCTTGAGATGAAGCATCTAATTTGCAAGACTGTCCAAGGTGTCGATTGACACGCACGTAGCAAACACGTAATGACACGCGTATAAACATCTTGAACATAACACAAAGTCGTGAATGAAAGCACCTCTGGTGGATGTGGACCAGGGGGTCACGTGGACCCATCACGTACAACATTTACGGAAAAAACACAAGCGTGTAAGTTGACTGTGTACAATGAGCCTGAGAATCAATAGAATGCATCATTGCAACCCTAACGCCTACACGCGCTAGGGGAATACAGTCAAAGCGCCACGCAGATGGTGGATTCAATCTACCTGCTGTACTTATATCACCTGGCCCCCTCTCTCACCCCAGGAGATTCAGGAGTTTCACAAATTTGGACGATCCACCAAACATTTGCCCCCGAAATGCTGCGTCACGAGGCGTGGGCTATGATTCCCCCTCGGTCTGCCACTGTACAACGGTACGCATGAGAAATCTGAAGCTGAACCTCACCGGACAGTCGATCCGACCAAGAGTAATAATGCAGATTTTATTTTGTTTAAACACACACATCTGCAGATGGCACAAGTGCAGCATGTTCCCTGCGAGCCCGCCCTGCTGTAGGTGGCGGGACGCTGCAAGGTCGTTTGCTGTCTCTGGGCGATGGCTTCAGCTCGGGAGAGCCGTGAATGATGCTGGCGTGAAGATCGTCTTTTATTATTATTATTAACCCGAGCGGGGAACACACAGGCCTCGCTTTTGTGGAGCAAATTCATTAATTTGCCTCAGCGTTGTCATTCAGATGTTTGCTTTGTGGCTTTCCCACAGGAGAGGGACAAATTGGGCTTTTTTTCTGAACAGCCAAGTCACTATAAAGGCAATGAGTGTGTTTTGTGTGCCTTTGTTTTTTAATGCTCCCAACAGAGGCTTAATCTAAAGTGCCCATTTTGTGCAAGTAATTAGCGGGAATCCTCGGTGCTCTGACAGCACTTGAATGTGGCAACAACTCTCGCACGCAACCTCGCTCGCTCGCAACACCTCGCACGCATCACCTCCTCGCTCGCAACACCTCCTCGCTCACCACCCCTCCTCGCTCACCACACCTCCTCGCTCACCACACCTCCTCGCTCACCACCCCTCCTCGCTCACCACACCTCCTCGCTCACCACCCCTCCTCGCTCACCACACCTCCTCGCTCACCACACCTCCTCGCTCACCACCCCTCCTCGCTCACCACCCCTCCTCGCTCACCACACCTCCTCGCTCACCACCCCTCCTCGCTCACCACACCTCCTCGCTCACCACACCTCCTCGCTCACCACACCTCCTCGCTCACCACCCCTCCTCGCTCACCACACCTCCTCGCTCACCACACCTCCTCGCTCACCACCCCTCCTCGCTCACCACACCTCCTCGCTCACCACACCTCCTCGCTCACCACCCCTCCTCGCTCACCACACCTCCTCGCTCACCACACCTCCTCGCTCACCACCCCTCCTCGCTCACCACCCCTCCTCGCTCACCACACCTCCTCGCTCACCACCCCTCCTCGCTCACCACACCTCCTCGCTCACCACACCTCCTCGCTCACCACCCCTCCTCGCTCACCACCCCTCCTCGCTCACCACCCCTCCTCGCTCACCACACCTCCTCGCTCACCACCCCTCCTCGCTCACCACACCTCCTCGCTCACCACCCCTCCTCGCTCACCACCCCTCCTCGCTCACCACACCTCCTCGCTCACCACACCTCCTCGCTCACCACACCTCCTCGCTCACCACCCCTCCTCGCTCACCACACCTCCTCGCTCACCACACCTCCTCGCTCACCACCCCTCCTCGCTCACCACACCTCCTCGCTCACCACACCTCCTCGCTCACCACACCTCCTCGCTCACCACACCTCCTCGCTCACCACACCTCCTCGCTCACCACACCTCCTCGCGCCGTGTCTAGAATCACGTGGTGGTGGTGGCGGTGCGTTTTGTCAAATTGGCCGAGATATTAAACTGTGGGAGAGAGGTATACGTATTGTTTTGGTTTTCAAGAGGGTTGGGCGTGACCCCACTCACCCCCTCACTCGGCACACTGGCAGGGGGGAGATGAACATCAGGGCAGCTGAGGACTTAACCGTAGCATCTTGGCAAGGGATCTACACACACACACGGGGAGCGGTGGTGTCGCGGTTAGCGCACTGCGCTACGAACTCCGCGACCCGAGTTCGACTCCCCCTCACGGTCACCACTGGTGATGATTATCTCAACCGGTCCTGGGCCTCCCCTAAGTCGCCTCAAATAAGTAGCTGGGTGCGATGTGTAAATATCGCCACTGGGGAGACAAAGGCAGCCGGGCGTGGTGCTGGCCACCCACCCTCTCGTTTGCCATGCCGGCCTTTATAGCTACTCGCTAACAGCACTTTCCTCAACAGTCTGTTAAAGCTACACGGGGGATCTTTGCCTATATATACACACGGTATGATGAAAAATGATAACGTACAACCCTTGTGGTTTCTCTGCCGTAGAAAGAATACGGTGTCAGTGATGGGGGTTGTTTGACCATATTTCGCCATGCTGGTCAAGAATAACAAAGTGCACAGACCACTGCTCCAATGCCCCCCCCCCCTCCAAGTGATATCAAGTGAGCATACATCTATTAGTCGTCGGTACACTTCTATAAGAATACGGCCAATTTCATGTGGGAAATATAATCATTACATTATCACTTCCGTTTTATTCCAATGCTCGTATGTGCTTCACTCAAGATTTGAGCTTCAGTTAACAGCATGATGATGCTAGATGCCATCTCCAGTGAAATGTCCAAACCCATTTCAATGTCGTAAGATTACTCTCCAGCACATTGGGGTGCTGAAGCAGTAATACATTTGGCGCATTTGAATCATGTGACACGTTTATTAATTGGCTTTGTCGGGTGGAGGAGGGTTTTACGACACACATTTTTACACCACCTTATTCAAAATAAACCAATTAAGAATGACAATACTCGCCGTGAAGGCATACGCGTGAAGACATCCTCTGTGATGGTTGCGTCGAGTCTCCCCAGAGAAGCAACCCGTCATGTGCAAGCAGAAGCAACGACTGCACATTCGACTTCAGGCACAGAACTCGCACCCGAGGCGAGTCTAAAGTCACTATTTTATGGTGCCATCGCACGAGGAATCTGTAAACTTTTTAAACGTCACGATCACAGAAATAATCACAACGGCCGTATTTACCAGCAAGCTAAGAAAAGTGTCAAAAACCAGGGTGTGTCATGGAAAGAACGATATCTCAGAATGGCTGAAGAGGGGGGAGACCCACAAGTAAATGCATCGTCTTGAGCGGTGTATTCCTGTGCCTGGGAATTGGAACGCCCTAGGAAACATTAAAAGATTTCCCGGGACAGCAGCTGCCTCGACACGAGGGTGATCCGGGGACAAACCAAGGGAGGGCGCAACCCAAGTCAGCGACCAAGGGGAGAGACCAAAGGCCGGACGGCGGCACGCCGTAGGAGCAGATCGTGGAGGTTGGGGCGTCAAACGTTGTAAGAGCTGCGGCCTGGAGGGGAATAGAACATTTGGCGAGGTTGTCACAGCATCAGCATCAACCAACGCTGGCTGCGATGACCTCTTGACCGCCAACGAGAAAGCTCTTACCATTTATTCAATGGTCGAAAAAAATGCCCATGACACCAAGGTGGGGGCCTGCTGAACATCCGAAGGACGAAGTGAGGCTGACACAATTGAATCAGAGTGCAGTCACATTCAAAGTAAGTGTCCCCATGCTCAAGCAAACACTGCACAGTGATGCTTCCCCACTGGTGGATCTTTGTGAGCCGTACGATTTTATACTCTAATGGCAGGGCGGACTAGGGTCTATCTATAGGGTGGTGACCACTGTTGAATTTCCATCATGATCCAGAAGGATGATGGGCTTTGGTGACCCTTGCCAACAAAACGGCTGGACAGACGTTTTGTTGGCTGAGTCCCACGTGTGTCAGGGCACCAGCTGTGTGGATTTTTGCCGGAGTCTCAAAGTGCCAGGGCCAACACCCTCAAGGTTTCAGGTTTCGTTGCGAATTCCAAAGGCTGCGAGAGCAAAGACTGACACCGGTACGATTCTCATGGTTTCAGTGTCAATGCCCAAGTCTTACAAAGGTCACCTGACACATTTTAGGTTGCTTATGGTCCACGTTGAACTCTGGGGGTGACTCGTAGAGACCCCGTGTCTTGAACTTTTGAGATGTAAGCAACAACAACAACAAATCTCTTCAATAGATAATAAAGGTTCCAATTTCCCTCGATGCCGAATATTAAATGCACAACATTTAATTTTTTTTTTTATTTAACCAGGTAAGGCCCACTAACCTATGTAGGTCTTTTTATAAGTGATCTGGCCACAAATGATAGCTCAACGAAGTGGCTTATCACATGGAAATTTAAAGCAGTCAAATACTCTAAAAGCGTGATGTTGATTCTAAATGTGGAGGAAAGAACCAGAAAACCCGCAGAAAAATACAAGCGACCACAGAGAGAACACGCAAACTCGAAATATACAGCAGGCGTCAGGGTTGGGGCGACCTCCTGTATACCTGGCGAGGTAGTTAACATCTCGCCCCTCGCCGACCGCAGAGACAGTCGGACTGACATGCCTCACGCTGGCCAGGCTCACACACCGAGCCCTCTCCAACAATTGATCTTCAATCCGGCACTCGCTCCACCAGCCGCGTGACTCAGAGTAACGCGGAGCAGCTCGCAGTCGCGAAGGTCGTGAGGTCAAATCCTCGTTCGGGGTTTGGCTTGATCCATCATCCCTCCGGGGGTTGGTAAAATAGGTACCTCTTTGTGGGGAAGTCAACAGTGGTTGTCCCATGAAGAGGCTCTGCCCATGCCATAGCAATATGGAATTTACACCACTGTACCACTATTCAGAACGTGGAATTTCCAGCGCTCATTTGAGCAGGAATTCACTTTTACTTTTTGTTACTTTTACTATCAACGCACAACATAAATGTTGCACGTCCACTGCTAATTGCTTCATACAAATACACCACACTGTATGCGGATATTGCATTCTTGGCAACACCACGTTGAATACGCTGCATACAGGCGTCGTTGTACGAGCAAATTGCGCTCCCGTTAATCCACGCTCCCCGTTATTACATCACGCTAAATGCTTCGCGAAAAACTTACGTACGAGATTAGGGTTAAGTTAAGATTACACGCTTAATCCAGACATTACTGCGTCAGTGGCGTGCACTGTGCCTCTCAAAAGAGTGTATTCATTGAGGGGGTGCGGGAAGAGAGCGGGGGAGGGAGGGGGACCCGAGGAGCCCCCCCCCCCCCCCCCCCCCGGTGTAATTACTCTCGCAAGTTGCAGCAACACATGCAGCGCTTCGGGTTGGAGGCCTTCTCGCCAGGTGACGACACGGAGCCACTGTAACTGGCCTCCCAGCGACTGTACGTATGTATGTTGAACTTCTTTCGCACCGTACGTAGCCAACCGTGCGAATCGGAGAGTGTGGGGGAAGGACAACAAACTGAGCACAAACAAGCAGTTCTAAATAAGTGAGTTTTCAATCTAGATGATTCAAAAGTGCATAGCTCCCAATGGCTTCCTAATATGGGAAGGAAGATGTGTTCCAGACGGCTGCAGAAGCGCATCTGAACGCGCGCGATGCGGTGACCGTCTTTGTTCGATGGCTCGCCAAAAGCCGCTGCTGCGAGAATGACAGGAGTTGTATGGTGTTTATGCTGCTTGACGAGAATCCGCACTCTCTTGCCGCACTGCGACGTGCGGGAGCTGAAGGACTGAATCCGCCAAGGTCTGCTCAGCTGACTGTGTGCCTCACTTGTATTGGCCACGCTCAAAGGGCGCCACGGTGGCGAGATGTTAACTACCTCGCCTGTCAATTTGGAGTTTGCACGTTCTCCCCGTGGTCGCGTGGATTTTTCTCCAGGTTGTCCGGTTTTTCGTGAATTGGTTTAGCATCTTATCAGTTTTCATTAAACTGCATAATAATGATGTACAACAGCCCTTTATCAATCCACTGCTGGATGAAGCCCTCACTTTACGCTGTGCCTATCGTAGAGATAGTTTCACCACATTTCACCGTGCTGGCCAGTGCACCTCAGGGGACCACGAATCAATCCAAAATTTGTAAAGCGTGGATGGGACTGAGACAAATTAAACAACATTTTAACTAAACAGGGGGTGATATCTATGTCATGGCATGTAGAGCTATCACTGTACAACTCATATCAATCATTTGCTGGGAATAAAACCCAGTTGTGGCCAGATTTATAGCACGGCATGCCAAAAACTACTGCTCCCAAACCGAACTACGTAAACGGTCGCTCAAATTCAGAGCCATGTCAGTGGGCCGCGGAGACTACGGGGGAGAAATCCAGAGGCAGCGACGTTGCGCGAAGCCTGTGGACGCCCGATCGCCGTCCCGTGGTGAGCGGCGATGGCTGCGTAAGAGGCTCTCTGCTCTGGAGCGGGGCGAGCATCCCCACGGACGCCGATCGTCACCGAGCGTCATCGTCAATACGGCCGGCCCATCGCTGGTAACCCTCGCGAACGCCGAACGTCGTCAAGATCATCGCTCACCGTTCGCCGACCTCATGAGTGCCGTGCATTCTGCGCACAGAGGAGGCGTATCTTTGTCCTCCAGTGGTCACGCTCTGCGCCGACTATCCCTACGCCAAGCCGGCAAAAGGAGCGCTCCAGAAATACTGAGCCCTGGTCTTGACACATTTAATGGAAGTTGTTTGATCGTACTTTACCACGCTGGTCAGTGTCGGTTGAAATGTGGGGTTGGGGAGGGGGCCCGGGAGTGGTTCAGATATCACTCACCACTCATGTGAGCCATGGCTGGGAATCAAACCCACAAGGAATCAAACCCACCCCAACAAAGTAAAAACATGTTTTAATTAAAATCAAAGTGAAATGGTAACTCGCAATGTCAGAGCAGTCGGGAATACACGCGGCTTGGTTCATAGGAAACGCAGTAGCATCTCAACCTCAGTTTGTGAAAAATGCATTGCTCTGCCACAGTGTGAGTGGGGTTCCTGCAGCAGCAGCAGCAGCAGGAGGAGGAATATTGGGCATGCAGCAGCAGCAGCAGCAGAATGACCACTGGGCATGCAGCGCAGCAGCAACAGCGGCAGCAGCAACAGCGGCAGCAGGAGGGACACTGGGCTTGAGGCGCAGCAGCAGGGACACTGGGCTTGCAGCAGGAGGAACATTGGGCTTGCAGCGCAGCAGCAGCAGGGACACTGGGCTTGCAGCAGGAGGAACATTGGGCTTGCAGCACATCGCAGCAGCAGCAGCAGGGACGCTGGGCTTGCAGCAGGAGGAACATTGGGCTTGCAGCACATCGCAGCAGCAGCAGCAGCAGCAGGGACGCTGGGTATGCAGCGCAGCAGCAAGAGGGACACTGGGCATGCAGCGCTGCAGCAGCAGGGATGCTGGGCTTGCAGCGCAGCGCCACTTGTGCGCATAACGCTAAGAGGCGTTGGATGTAAATTAATAACGGTAATTTGATAGTCCATGTGTGTGCTGTAGGCTGTTTGGTAAACAACGCAGAAATATCGCATTGTGTGCGTACAGATTTATTAAACTTTACTCAAGCGGTGTGAAGTTTCCGCAATTTCACTTTGTTGAAATATCAGATCATGGAAAGGGTTATTTTTGTGTCCATATAGAGTATATATAAAATACTTTAACAACATTTACACATCACAGATCAAATAGGGTCGATGCAACGAAAATTAAATTTCACAAAAATCATGTAGGTTTACACAGAGAATTAGCGCAGATGTTAGATAACAAGGTGACTATAATTTATCGTCGTTGCTATCGTTGACTTAACGTGTCACTTTTTACACTCCCGCATTCCGATGAGCGCAGGTGCAGTGCAGTGCTCAGAGCACTCCGCCGCGGTATAAATCCACAAAGTTCGGCGGTTCGACCTCCCGACAAGGCAGCCAAAACAAAACGGCCCACGTCGATTATTTTGCCGTTACCAATGTCCAAATGATGAGCCGCTTTGTTGAGCTCTCGTTTGTGGCTCGTGTGGCTTTTAAACAATAAGTTAATACCTCAGTGGGCTTTGCCTGGTAGGATGGGAATGGTTTCGTCTTATTTGTATGTGTGTGGGTGATTTGTCTACCTTTCTTATATTTTGCACTACTATCATGTTTTTGTATTGTTTGTTGTAACGTTTTAACCCGCCACGACTGAACATCTGCGAAATAGAGCTTTATAGCTCATCGGATTCTTCCTGGAGTATAAATAAATATTCTCGTTCTGAACCTCCCACCTCCCCCCACCCAACCTCTGTCCACCCAGCATCACAGACGGATTCACCACATTCGTGCAATCGGTAGGCCGCGCGCGGTGAGGGCAAAGTGTGGGTAATTCCCACGTGTTGCGAGGAAAGTCTGGCCAGTGTAGCAGGGTGCACCCCAATACTCTCTGGGGGAGGGGGGCTCTGTAGGGCTACCCCAGAGTGGAGCCTCTCGTGCCAGCAGTGGCACGAGCCGGCAATTGTTGGCCCTCCACCTTGGCTACGTTTTTTGGTATATAAATATATATTTTTTAAGTACCAATATTTCTTAGATGTGCCGATTCATAGTTATTTAAGCCTCACGCGTATATATCTCAACGTGTTTTCGGTTGTCATCTCGCGCATGAAGGTTCATAGATACCGTCGATACTTTGTCGTACATTAGCTCCTCTGATAAAATAAAATATAAAAAATTGCTTGAAACTAAAATGGAAATGGGGTTATGTAAAAAAATCAACAGCAATGTGAAACCCATAACCCCATGAAATGGACACGTCTATTATAAGAAATCAGAACTCTCTATGCATTTTAATCATGCTTAAACACCAGTTCCGCAGCAATCTATTAATGTACATTTAAAATATTTAACCTGCCATTAAAAACAAAGGTTAAACCAAATTGCACTGTTAACTTATTTTAAAAAAGACTAAAGCTTGTTTTTTTTACTTTTTGCAATAAGTAGAAATGTTTGTTTGGTACTCATCACAATCTCCACGAAACGTAGCACGAAAATTCACAATGTTCATTCCGAATACAGTAACGCGCTTGCTTGGCTCCACGAAGTTGCAGGCGCTTGTGTCGCCTGACTCTGTGAACGTGAATTTCAGAAGAACCTCTGCGACACCACTGGAGAGGAGCAGCGCGGGCGTCGACAGGGACCCACCTTTGTACGTGAGCTTGAGGCGAGGGATGCTCGTGGTCTTGCTGGAGGCAGACGCAGCATCGCGCAGCAGCAGCAGGAGCAACAGCAAGAAACCAGAGCGCAGCAAAGTTGCGCTGCCCTTCACGCCGACAGCCATCCTTGACCGCTCTCGTGTTAATTGCGGTGCTTCGAAGTGCTCGTCAAACTGCAACAGGGGACAGGTTGAAACGAAAAAATTATAAAAACGGCACGTTCATAAAAACAACAACAACAAAAACCGAAAGCATGAGAAATCACAAATGCCGCGACCGTGAAAGTGACTGGCACCAGACCTCGGGTTAACAACGTTTCCCCTGCCAGCAGCGGCTGCGACACACCGCGTAACAACGCCCGCGCTGCTGTCGTGCGTGGGACGCACGGGCGGCTGATAATAACGAGGCGCTGTAGGAGGGGGTGGGGTGGGTGGCGGTCGGTCGCGCTGCCCACGCCGCCGGTATCAAGATTTGTCTCGCGCACACTCGCCACGAACCAACGCACGGAAAAGTTCCCTCGCCCCCACTCCCCTCCTCCTCCACTCCACCCACCCACACTCACTCACTCACGCCTGCTGGCGGCGTTTGAGAAGAGGGTAAGCAGGAGGTCAGCGCACAAAGTCTTTAACCTAAATAAACCCCGAGGGTCCACGCTCACATCTCAAAACAGCGTCAACACGTCCCTTTTGGCAACACTTTTGAGCTGATGTACCGTCTCCCCTGAACGCTTCCTACTGAACCAAAAAAAAACCCAACCCCCCCCCCCCCGCCTGTGCGGAAACATATGAACTTCTGGCACAGCGGCCCACTCCCCCTGCGGCCAGGAGTAACCCGTCACACCTGCTCTCGAGTTCAGGTAAACTCCTCCTGGTTTCGCGAGCGCCGGCGGCGCTGGAGACGCTGGCCGCGTGAGCAAATTGAACACGAATGGCGACGTGCCGTTGTGAGTTGTTAAACGTCGGGGCACTCCGTGGATACCTGCAAGCGAGGCCTCTCTTTGGGGTGCCGCAAACGAACGCGCGCGGTGCGCAAGTGTGCAAGTAGCAAGCGCGCGCATCAGCCGAGATGTGCGTTGGTGTGGGCCGCTTTGCGAAACGTTGAGTGCCCCGTCTAATTTTGGGCAGTAAAACGACGCCGCGAAATCGTCTACTTGAAAGAACACCGCAACAAACAACAACAACAACAACAACAACAAAAATGAGACTAAATTTCAGGCCGACTTTTGTATCCTCCAGATGGGGCGAGTGGGAAGAGAAAAGCGGCCAGGAACAAAGGCAGGAGGCGTCGTCTCTCTCATTATCTGTGTCCAGGGCACCACCCTGCGCGCACGTGTGGGCGGATGGTAGAAAGGAAGAGAAAAATCGACCGTTCCCACTCCTGACAGATATTTCTCCGGCATCTTCAATCGCCGCTTGACGGATTGTGTCAACTTCCACGAGGCGTGGGCTGCCCTTTGTCGGCGTTTCTCCACGCGATGTCCCTTTTGTGTTCTCGGACAGGCTTCGTGCGTGCCCACCTCTCCCCCTCTTACAACATCTATCCCTGTTCTTTTGGGGGGGGGGCACCTCCCTTTGTTTTTCAAGTGGCCTCTTCCGTGGCCTAAATAAATACAAACGTTGAATCTGACATTTTTAAAGTTCCTTATTTTTTCCCCGTGGCGACCGACCCGGGCCACATTCATCGAACGCGGCGTCTACCCGGCTACATTTTGAGCCGCCAGAAATGTACAACCGAAGGTGACGCATTCTGGTTAAAACGGCTCTCTCGGTTTTTATTCTATTGTTTTCAAATGGGAGGAGCGAGCCTCGAAATGATGAACTCTGCTTCAAGCTTTGATGTTGACTCGCCCCCGGCTCAACTGTTTTCTTAGTGCCACCGTCCTGATGCCACATTTGGTTTGTCCCACGCATTCCATCCAACCTCATTCCATTCGAACTTAAAACTAACCGTAAACACAAAAGGGGGCATTAGCAACATATTTGCATTGAAGGAAACTTTACTTCTTTACATTAGCAAATTAGTTGTCGTCGGCAGCAAATATGCAAAGCAGCTTCACAATACCTGCTGTGCTTACAATGCGTTTAAAAAATGTTAACCCCATTTTATGACAATATAATAGCAATATAATTGAGAATATAATAATAATAATGATAATACGGAAAAGCAGGAAGCTGTTTCCATAATCATGTGACAAAACATTATTCACTATATTTATCGGGATTCCGCCGTGGTGTGTGGGTCACCATACTGGAAGTCTAAACGGCGTGGCAAGTTAAACAACGATGCAGGCTTCCAAATAAATCCCTCTGCCTCTGTCCACCCAGCAGTCTAAAATGTATAGACCACAGTTAGTTGATTGGTATGTCGTGTGTCGTGGATTAAAGTGTGGCTCCTCCCACCTGTTTCAATACATCTGGCCAGGATGGAAGTGTAGGCCAAATATCCTCTAGAGCTCTTCAGCCAGCAGAAGAGCAACGAACAATGCCAGGGCTGCACCTTTACCTTTATACACTACACACGCCATGAATGTCATGATTGTCTCGAGAATCGATACCCTCGTTCAATGTACGTGAACTCCAGAGAGCATCAGCAATAAGATTAATTAGCATTTCTGTAGCAAACTAATTTTAATTGAGTGAAAAAAATCTTCCTCTATCCCATGGGACTTCATGTAATAACAGCTCGGAGTTTATTTTATGACATGAAAAAAAAAATAGAGTTGTGGAAAATATATATAAATAAAAAATACCAGAAGAAATATAGCTTGCAATCAAGGTAAACACAAACACTCTATCGCCTTAACCCCTCAGTCTAACACTAGCGCATATTTAAAAAGGAACCAAAACATCTAATCACATCAAAAAAAGACACAAAAACCACATCTGTTACATTAATCATGAACAGGAAATATAATTTGGGAAGAAAATAATACTTCCTTAATCGTAATGCCCTACGCTTTGGTGGCATTTTGGAGAGAAATCGAACAAAATCAGCGACAAAAAAAACCCGCAGAGTAAAGGTCATACGATAAGAGTCGTGTCATTTAGTACGAATGCAAACGTGCACTTCGTCGAGGTAAAGCCGCCGCTGCGGCGCCTTCCCGGCGTCAACTGTCGAAGGCGCGAGCGACGCTGTGGACCGTCACACGTCGCGCGGCTCTCCCCGCTCCGCTAGGATCTGACGACGCGGCGTGCGGTATCAGACCAGAGAAAGCCAAAAGGCGTTCTCTGGTCTAACACTGGTGGAGACTGGGCCCTAAAGAAGGCTGTCATCTGGTGGAGACCAATCAGTTTCAAAGACAATGCTTATATTACCAGAGCAAGTGTTTTTTTCATGTTCACCACAAGTATGTGAAGTTAATGCGGACGTGATTCCTTGCGAAAGGTTTCTATTTTATTGCCAGAAAGGGTATAAAACCTATTATTATACAGATTCAAACGTCGCACTTGAAATCACGGGCAGTTGCGCCACGCCGCTAAGTGGGCAATACTCTGTCGGCGATTCAACATCGTCTGCGATAAAATCCCTTTTCCTTCAAAGGGTTCGTTGATTTTAAAGCCAAATACTTCGTGACATACCTTCACTTTCCACCAGGTAGAAGGCCCACTGAGAAGCGACCTGGCCATCACAAATGATAGCTTAACGAAGGGGCTTATCGTGTGGACATTTATAGCAGCCAAACACTCTTAGCACGTGTTTATTCTAAATGTGGAGGGGAAAAACGGAGGACCAGGAGAAAAATACACGCGATCAAGGGGAAAGAGAACATGCAAACTTCAAATATACAGCAGGCATCAGGGTCGGGATCGACCCCACGACCTCCTGCATACGAGGCGAGGCGATGCAGATAACATGTCGACACCGTGGCACTGTGTGCGTGAACCCAGTCCAGACCCGAAATAAAGTTTTAAACGTGAATTTTAAATCAGGCCTGCAGAAACCTTACACCCAAGTGTTTTTTTATAACTTGCACAAATCATGACAAGCACAGTTCCTTCAACACGCCGTGTTCCTCGCCCCCATTAAGATATAAAAGGAGAAATGTTCTGCCCTCAGCTAGGGGAATTAACAATTTAACATGACATGCTCATAGCAGCAATGATTTTGCAATTCCATGATCTAAAATTGACGACGGATCAGCGTGGGACTACACTACGCGTGCTTGTGTGCAGCGAGATATTTTTGAAGTCTGTGGGACGAGAGTTGAATCACAGCAGCTTCTCTTTGATTGAGCAGACGCCCACACTCGAGCAAGTGCATCCCGCAAAAGGTAAAATTTACTTGCAAAAGACTTGGTGAAATATTCACGTATAATTGCTAAAATTGCAAAGGCTATCTATGGCACGGTCACCCTCACATGAGGTGACAATTCTACGGGGGTTTATGAATTAATAACCTGCTCGATAAAAAAAAATATGGGGAGTCGAGGTAAATGTAGCAAATGTTGTAACAGTACGTGTTTACAAATTAACGTGGTAACTCGTCATAACAACAGCCAGTTGATTAATAAGAAACTCTTTTCGGAATCACAAATCCCACCAGAGAAAAAAATCCACACAATATTAAAATTAGCCGTCTGTGGTTGAGGGGCATACTTTTAGTGCACATGTCACTCGGGGGTCATTAAAAAGCCCCGAGTTAGTCCTCCACCAAAATTAGTGGCATATCCATATCCAAGCAGTATTCCCTGTGTGCCCCTCCTGATAATGAGGGCGTAAGCCACTGGCAGCGACAACTCCGACGGAGCCCACCGATGGGGCGTGCTCACGAGGCGCGAGACTCAGACGAGTCGTCGATAATCACTTACAGGGCCACGCGGTGTTGGGAATCACGCGCCATTCCCTCGCCTCGAGTTGGCGGGTCCGCTCCGATTGACGAGCGCACCCCAATAATTGTGAGACTGCGAATCGCGTCGGAGGTTGTTTAGGGCGCTGTCTCGCACAATCTTCCTGGCACCGTGAATTATGCAAACCCCGTGCGGAGTTTATTCTTACGATGCTTTTAGTCTTAAATCTTCGGATATTTATAGTTTTAGTTCCAATTTATTCATGACTCAGCTCGGCAACGACACAAATTGCAGGGTAACAAAAAAGTGTTCTCATTTGCATGTCGTTCTGTGCAAAAATGTAGGCCAATAAGCTGATACTATAAGGTGATGTTAATTGCTAATGTATTTACCATGGAAAATACACCTCATTCAACATTCGCTGCAGATGTACATATTGAAGTCAAAACGGTGTACAATGTCACTTGGTATTGGCCACACATCTCAATGCAGGATCCTAATCTTCGGGGCTCAGTCTGGCTTCCCAGTGTAAGTACTCGCGGGTGAATAAGTCATTACATCTCCAGCACTACCACTGGGATGCAGGAGCGTCCACTGCGTGACATCACAGTGGGACCCCACGTGCAGTGTTTATCGCACGTCACGCGCCGGTGGTTACGTGTGAGCGGGTCCGCGTCCTCTGAGCCCACGTGCTCTTGAGACCTTGCTGTACTTGACTGCCATGAATTGCCACGCGATGATGAAGCCACATTGGTCGAGCTGCCGTGTGTGATGGCCAGATCGCTTCAGAGCAAGAGCTGCACAGGTCAGTGGGCATGTTGCCTGGTAAGATAAAACAAAATAGTTGCGTTTTAAACGCCGCCAGGGTCCCCTCCTGCACCTCCCATACAGGACGCGGGGACACGAAGAGGAGGAGGAACTCCCTCACCTCATCCTCACCTCACATTCCGCATAAACGATTGTACATATAATTTTTTCCCTTCTAACAATCAATAATCGATCGTGATGTAGGTCATCTATTACAAATGGATAATGCCTTTCGAAAGTTGATGATGATGAATAAGAAGAATAGGCTTCACCCTTTCTGCCAATAAAACAGGTGTTAAGTAGATACCTTTTTCAAGGCATCAGGTCTAGATTAACCACACATACTTGCGGCAAACATGCAAACAAACATGCTCTGATAATATATGCATCGCCTTCTAAACTGATAGGCCTACACCAGAGGACGGCCTTCTTTATGGGCTTGTCTCACCAGTGTCAGACCAGAGAAAGCTAAAAGGCAAAAAGTACAAAGACAATGCAAGTTGATAATATTCAAACACTGCATTTAACTGTTTTTTTTAAACACTTCAATGAACGGCCAATTAGTGATTGTAAAGCATATGTATAGAAGAGGGACACGCCAACTCCAGTACAGCTTCTGCAGTGAGCTTACAGCGCACACAAAGACAAAGATCCCCCTTATAGGCTTAACAGACTGTTGGGACAAGTGCTGTCAGCGAGCACCTATGAAGGCCGGCACGTCGCACGATGGGGTGGGTTGGCCAACACCACGCCCGGCCGCCTTTCGACTCCCCAGTGGCGATGTTTACACGCCGCACCAGGTACTCATTTGAGGCTGAGTCGACCAAGGGGAGGCCCAGGACAGGTTCAGATAATCGTGAGCGTGAATGAAACTCGGTTCACTAGGTTCGAAGCGCAGCGCGCTAACCGCTACTAATGAGAATGGCATCGCGAACAGTCCACCAGCCATAAAGTGTGATTACCCTCGTCTCTGACGTGAAGAATTAATTGCATGATATTTTAGGTACAAGTTAAGTACAAGGAGATAAACCGTGGGTGGGAAACATGGGAGGACTGCAAAGTTGCGTTTATACTATTTAGATTATTTTGCTGCTATAAATGAATACATGATGGGCTACTTTATTGAACTATCATTTGTGGCCAGGTCGCTTTAAAAAAATAAGTTAATACCTCAGTGGGCTTTGTCTGGTAGGATGGGGATGGTATAGTTTAATGTGTTTGGGTGATTTGTTTACCTTTCTTGTGCTTTGTACTCCTATCATGTTGTTGTATTGTTTACTGTAACGTTCTTACCTCGTGCCATCTGTGAAATTAGCTTTATAGCTAATCGGATTCATCCTGCAGTATTAAAACAATATTCTGATTGTTGAATATGTGCACAAGTTATTGCATTCGTATGCTGCTTCCTAAAAATATAAATATTAATCAGTCCCTTTTCTACATCCCTCAGCATCTTGTGTTTTGTTATTCACGCGAAAAAGATCCGTTTTTGACACGGGCTCTCACCTGGTTATAAATTAAGCATCTGACCGACTGATTCTTTGCAGTATAAATAAATATTCAGATTCTGAAAAAAATTCTGGACAAAGACTGCGAACACAGTTTTGCGTGGCTGCCTCAGTGTTTGCAAAACGCCAATGTGCGTGGCATTGGTTTGCATAGATTTAGATTTCCCTCAGCCTTGATTAGAATTCGTAATTCAACTTTCATAGGATATGAGTGCACACATGAGCGGTCGTGGTCTACGGAGACCGGGTGTAAGGAAGGCGACTTAAGAAGCAGCTGGTCGTGAAGGCACGCAAGCACAAGGACAATTAAACTCGCCACCTTCATGAGTCGCACTGCCCTGTGGCATCGGCGGTGGCTAGGGGAGAGGGTGCACGAAGAGGCTGGCGTGTGAGAGCGATGAAACCGCCACCGCTGAGATTCCAAATGGGAATCTGGGAAGGCTGCCCCAGAGCTAGCATGGCACTTTTTCAGAAGCGACCTGGCCACAAATGATAGCTCAACGAGGTGGAAATTTATAGCAGCAAAATACTCTAAACCAGGGGTGCCCAACCCCCGGGCCGCGGACCGGTAGCGGTCCGTGGTCTGTTAGGAACCGGGCCGCACAGCAGCAGCAGCAGGTGAGCGGTGAGTCCGCGCGCGGCCCGTCCCCATTGTTGTATTATTTACCACTGCCGTCCGCGCCTCTTTCCTGCACTGCGCACTTGTCTCAGTCACAGTGTTGGTAAGCCCACAAGCTCTAACTCTAGCAGCCAAAATGAGTAAAAAACAAACGTCGCTGGAGAGCTTCTTTGAAAAGAGGGAAAGACCCAATGATGACCCCCCCCCTCCCCCGGTCCGTGAAAAATTTGTCTTCCACGAAACCGGTCCCTGGTGTCAATAAGGTTGGGGGCCGCTGCTCTAGACGCGTGATGTCGATTCTGAACGTGGAGGGAAAAACCGGAAGACCCCGAGACAAATCCACACGACCACGAGGAGAACACGCAAACTCCAAATATACAGGCGTCAGGGCCGGGATCAAACCCATACCTCCTGTATACTAGGCGAGGTAGTTAACATCTCGCCACCGTGGCGCCCGACTATTAATAGGCTAACCCCCATCACCAATGACTTGGCACGCAAAAGCACGATAATGTAAAAATGTGCTTTGTCACTTCATTTGGCACGATTTAGTTTTGAGAATTACGTGTTTTAAATGTAATTGGATTGCCACGGGCACGGTGTCTAGAAATATGTACACCACCCAGTATGAATAAGAAGCCACCGAATGGCCTTCAGGAGAGGTTTTGTCAGTTGTATTTAGTGCAATCATTTAACAACGATGAAAGCGCAATGGGGAATATAAGTGGCAGAAAGAATACCTTGCAGTTGGCTAATGTTTCCAGCAGTGGCCTTTCTTCAGATAATTAGGTCATAAATATTGACTGGATTACAGTTTAGAGGCCACACTTTACAAGCGCGGTGCCTTGAAAACACGAGTTAAATTTGAACATAGTTGGGGAAAGAACAGTCTTTAACTAACATATGACAAAGCCATTCACATGTCAATGACCGTAATCATATTCCTCGTGCTATGCCATTGATTTAGTTTTCAGGGCTTCAAAGCCACTCCGTGCATCTTGGAAGCAGGTTTTTCAAGATGCCAGGGATGTGGAATCTCGCCTTCATTTGTGGCCAGGGAAGCTGACTCGCGATTGGCCGCTTGTGGTCACGGGACACGATGTCCACATTCCTGGGCTCTGTTGTTGTGTTTATTGGGGATTAACATCACGCCGGCACGGTGGCACCAGCCTTGTCCTCCGAGGTGTTCCGTCGTGGCGTTCGGGTTCAACAAGTGCATGGGAAGCCAAAACTGGGGCACTTTGAATGTATCCGCGATGAAATCAGTACGGCCATCCCCCGATTTACAAACGATTTACGGTTTACAAACTTCCGCGTGAACGCAATTGACAAATTACAGACACTTTTCAGTTAACGAAATCTGTGAAAAAGAGCTTCATGGCTCATCTGATTCCTCCTCCACTCTAAGCAGAGCTTCTGATTGGGATGCGCAACGGTGTCACGGTGTCGCTGCGCTGCAGCAGTAACGCCTGTCCAGTCATTCCAACCTACAGCACATCTTTTGGCGAGTTCCCTGAAAAGATTAATTATTTTTTTTATCAATTAGTGTTCAATCGTCTGAAGTTTTATGTTATTATTATATTTGTATTGTGAAAAGTCAGGTGTATATTTTTAGGTTCGGTGCATAGTTGGATTAACTGTCCGAAACACATCCCTAACTTTTAGTATGAAATTAATTTATGAGATTTCGTTTTACGGGTGCATGTTGAAGAACACATCCCTTTCGTAAATCGAGGGATAACCTGTACGGTAAAACATTATTGCCGATCGTTTTGCACGGAATTTTAACGGTACCTCCTCTTGTACACACGGATTTTAAATTGGACGCTCTGGTTTGCTCGCACGCACAAAAATACTCGTTAAGGAGTTGACCAAACATCGAAAGTAGGACACGGTATCACACATCTCGTGTTATACAATACCCCCACCGCATTTTTGTGCTTTCTGATATGCTAATACTGTTGTGTCAGCCCGCTATCTCGGCTGCTTGAGCCGTGTGCCGTACATTTCGGTGATCTCACTTCCATGGAGGAGCCCACCCACGCACTACCTCACCACTCATTCACTCACCCGGCCTCTCACCCACTCACTCACCCAGTGCCGGATTATCCTCGTAGCAAAAGTAGCTACGTATGTAGTAGTAGCTAGGGGCGCCGCACTTTCAAGGGCCCCGCGCTAAATGCTTTCAAGCTATCAATTCCAGCTCAGTGATTCTGTACTTTCTCTATTACTATAATACTATACTGCCTTCAACTTTGATGAAAGTTAGCGATTTGTCGTATTATCTGGCTGTATAGCAAATTTAAAAATACAATTACTTTACAGTTGTAATATTTATGGGGTTTTAATAACATGCTACAGGTCCCGCACGAGGTGAATCCGGCACTACCCCCCCCCCCCCCATATTTATTGTATCTATTCACAGCCCCACGTTACTCAATTTCAACACACGAGTGCAATGGTGGAGACAATTGGGCCCTCCTGTCTGTCACGTCAAGCCCCTTTTCTGCCCCCTGCCTTGAGGCATCGTCAGCGCGGCCACAAAGCGCCCTCCAGAGGAGGGGAGGGCGGAGCAGCTGTCCTGGCCACTCGTGCAAGCTGAACATTCGCTCGTGAGGTCGGCGGGAGGGTCGGAGGACTTCGGTAATACGCGAGTCAGAGTACCGGGGCCAGCACCTCGCCGCATTCAATGGGTTCTATGATCTCACCGTGAACTGCCATAACAATAGAAGACAATTGGTAAATAAAAGCAAAAGAGGTTTTCCTCAACAGATGCGTGTATGTATGTTGAACTTCTTTAGCGCCGTACATAGCCAGCTTTGCTAATCGGAGGTGCATGCAGAGAGAACCACGTGACCAAGCTGTGCAGCCGATGACAGTGTTCAGGGAGATTCATCATCACGGCATTCGCTTGAGGCCCGGGCCATTGCTTCTTATCCGTTGCTGGCCCCTGAAACGGTGATTGTGTATTTGTCCTCTGTACATTGATTGGAAAAATGTAACATTCTAAAGTAAAAATGCGCAGCATTAACACACTGTATATATTTAATTACCATTATTATTATTTTACCAGGTAAGGCCTACTGAGCTACATAGCTCTTTTTCAGAAGCGACCTGGACCACAAATGCCAGCTCAACGAAATGTCTTATCACGTGGAAATGTATAACAGCCCAATACTCTAAATGCGTGATTCTAAATCTGGAGGTAAAAACCGGAGGACTCGGAGAAAAATCCATGCGACCACGGGGAAAATATGCAAACTCCAAATATACAGGCGTCAAGGTCAGGATCGAACCCACAACCTCATGTATACCAGACGAGGGAGTTAACATCTCACCAAGAGTAATGCTCATGGTGTTTTGTTGCAAAAAAACAACAACAACAACTATACAGCCAGCCACCAATATTCATAAAGCAGTTGATTGGCAGGGTGCGTTTTTTAGGGTAGCGTGTGGAAGAGTAGGCCAAATTCGCTCTCTCGAGGGGCTCTCTCTAGAGCTTTCTCTAGTGGAGGTCCTTCTACCAGCTGTGGCGTGAACCAGCAATTGCAGGGCAGAACCTTTACCCTTTATTCATATTATGACAACCAAGAACACGACCGGGATGAACTGCAGACTCCCAGCCGTGAAATAATTGAAAGAGTAAAGAAGTGAGCCTCACCTGGTGAGGCTGAGAGAGTTAAGAAGTGAGCCTCACCTGGTCAGGCTGAGAGAGTTAAGAAGTGAGCCTCACCTGGTGAGGCTGAGAAAGTTAAGAAGTGAGCCTCACCTGGTGAGGCTGAGAGAGTTAAGAAGTGAGCCTCACCTGGTGAGGCTGAGAGAGTTAAGAAGTGAGCCTCACCTGGTGAGGCTGATAGAGTCAAGAAGTGAGCCTCACCTGGTGAGGCTGAGAGAGTTAAGAAGTGAGCCTCACCTGGTGAAGCTGAGAGAGTTAAGAAGTGAGCCTCACCTGGTGAGGCTGAGAGAGTTAAGAAGTGAGCCTCACCTGGTCAGGCTGAGAGAGTTAAGAAGTGAGCCTCACCTGGTGAGGCTGATAGAGTCAAGAAGTGAGCCTCACCTGGTGAGGCTGAGAGAGTTAAGAAGTGAGCCTCACCTGGTGAAGCTGAGAGAGTTAAGAAGTGAGCCTCACCTGGTGAGGCTGAGAGAGTTAAGAAGTGAGCCTCACCTGGTGAGGCTGAGAGAGTTAAGAAGTGAGCCTCACCTGGTGAGGCTGAGAGAGTTAAGAAGTGAGCCTCACCTGGTGAAGCTGAGAAAGTTAAGAAGTGAGCCTCACCTGGTGAGGCTGAGAGAGTTAAGAAGTGAGCCTCACCTGGTGAAGCTGAGAGAGTTAAGAAGTGAGCCTCACCTGGTGAGGCTGAGAGAGTTAAGAAGTGAGCCTCACCTGGTGAGGTTGAGAGAGTCAGGAAGTGAGCCTCACCTGGTGAGGCTGAGAGAGTTAAGAAGTGAGCCTCACCTGGTGAGGCTGAGAGAGTTAAGAAGTGAGCCTCACCTGGTGAGGCTGATAGAGTCAAGAAGTGAGCCTCACCTGGTGAGGCTGAGAGAGTTAAGAAGTGAGCCTCACCTGGTGAAGCTGAGAGAGTTAAGAAGTGAGCCTCACCTGGTGAGGCTGATAGAGTCAAGAAGTGAGCCTCACCTGGTGAGGCTGAGAGAGTTAAGAAGTGAGCCTCACCTGGTGAGGCTGAGAGAGTTAAGAAGTGAGCCTCACCTGGTGAGGCTGAGAAAGTTAAGAAGTGAGCCTCACCTGGTGAGGCTGAGAGAGTTAAGAAGTGAGCCTCACCTGGTGAGGTTGAGAGAGTCAGGAAGTGAGCCTCACCTGGTGAGGCTGAGAGAGTTAAGAAGTGAGCCTCACCTGGTGAGGTTGAGAGAGTCAGGAAGTGAGCCTCACCTGGTGAGGCTGAGAGAGTTAAGAAGTGAGCCTCACCTGGTGAGGTTGAGAGAGTCAGGAAGTGAGCCTCACCTGGTGAGGCTGAGAGAGTTATGAAGTGAGCGTGGCCTGGCGAGGCTGCAACGTGTTATGGCAAGGCAGCATGGCTCAGCACCGGGACGACAGGAGAGCGCCTTCCAACGTTCACTTGAACTTGGGAGTACGGCGCCTTGACTATGCCTTTTGAGCACACCCCCACACGCACACCGATTGTCAATTTAAGTGGCGTTTCATAGTAGCATTGTGTATAGACCAATACATACTTGTCACCCCCCTATCAGTGCCCTACCTTATGACAGACAAATTCAGACCTTATAGATCACCCGTGCCCTTCTAAATCTCAAGGTGCATGCTACAAAGTCCCATCACAAGGGAGAAACACAAATAGACAAAACAAATTGCCCGTATTAAAACGGCTGTACGCCGTATAGACCTGAACACTCAATTCCCTGTGCAGGAATACGTGGTAAACCGCCGTGTGGGTTGACGCGGTGTGTCAACGTCAGGCGACGGGAGTGATCTCTATACCAATAGGGTTTTTCCCCTTTTTTCTGGCAACAAATCTGACACCTTTTGCAAGGAATCATGCTTACATTAACCACAATACTTGCAGTCAAATGCAAACAAAAAACAATACTCTGATCATTTATGCATTGTCTTTGAAACTGATTGGTCCACACCAGAGACAGCTTTCTTTAGAGCCTAGTCTCATATGGTGTTCGACCAGATGACGCCAAAAGGCGCACAGTTCAAAGACAACGCACTACCAGAGTAATGAGATCTCGGGGTGAGCAAGCTACACCATGGGACCTCTTTTGCCAGTACCAAAATATACTAATAGGGTTTTTCCCCTTTTTTCTGGCAACAAAATTGACAAAGACAATGCATAAATTATCAGAGTATTGTTTTTTGTTTGCATTTGACTGCAAGTATTGTGGTTAATGTAAGCATGATTCCTTGCAAAAGGTGTCAGTTTTGTTGCCAGAAAAAAGGGGAAAACCCCTATTAGTATATTTTGGTACTGGCAAAGGAGGTCCCATGATGATGGGAGTGATCTCGTTCGTCTCAGGTGTTGTTCCCGTGGCTGCTCTCGGTGATTAATGCCGAGCCTGGGCCAGCCACTCTCAGCCCCCCGGCACGCAAAAGTCCGTGTGGGAGCGGCTCACTGGCAACAGGCATTCAACGCCAAAAAAAACCACACACACAAAAACGCGGACATATTCATCTCTCTCGACGGGGATTCGTGCGTGCATTTTTTTTTTTGCGAAGCACCTGGTGGAGACAAAGACAGAACAGGAAAAATAAATGCAACGCTGCTGTCAAAACATTCGCTCGCCCTCTCGGTATGCGTCAGCTGTTTACCCCTTTAAGCTTCGACCCTTCGCAGCGCATTTTTGTTTGCCCAACATTTCAGAGAGGACGTTGTTGTTGTTGCTGCTGTTGCTATTGTTGCCTAATCGTTAGGCAGCGGAGATCGTACGCGTGTATTGTGCCGTTTGGGGTTTTTTTTTTGCGGATGGGTGGAGAGGCAGAGTCGGCGTCGCTGGGCACCGCCTCCCCCACGGCTCCCGGAGCTGACGCCGTTTTCATTTCATTCAAACCAAAAAAACCCCACAGCAACAAACTCACCCCCCACACGCACAACGAACTGCCCTGGCCGAGCGTTGCGCAGATGCCGAGCGTGCATTTTTACGTGGCCAGGGTGAGAAACGTCGCCGATGTTGCACACAAACAATTGGTGCTGGATGGGGGGGGGGGAAACCACGTACCACATTTAATTGGTATTCACATACATGGGCAAGTAGGGCCCCGCGTATGTCACACCCCCCGCCCTCGCCGCTGTTGGACGAGAATCGAGGTCGTGGAACCTCCAACGTGGCTCGGTGGAGGTCCCACGACCTCGGACGTCGCCGATTTGTGAAAGGCGGCGCTGAGCACACAAGACGTGGGAGCGCAGGAAGAGAGTCCAGCAATCAACGCTGCTGCTGCCCCTGCTGCCCCTGCTGCTGCTCTGTCCTGCGTCGGGCCTACTGCCGATGAGAACTGCAGCGGGCGTGGGGAGCACCAATTCCACACCCAGCAACTGCTCGGGATTAAGCCCTGCTCAGCTTCGGAGACCCTTTTCCATTTGACGTTGACGTCGGCGAAATTTGTGGCCCGTATTTGAGGTGATTATAAAAAGAAGAAAATGACAGAAAAATTTTTTTGACAATAAAAAAACGACACACGGTTACCAGAAATTATTCAAAACGACCGCTGCATTTCACCGTCCTTCTGTCCCCCCTTCGCGCGACCGCTCTGCCCCGTGTTATCACACGGACAGCAGAACTGTACTTCTTATTTGTGGGGGTGCGAAGGAAAGGCCCGGAACACAGCCTCACTAAATATAGACCCGAGGTGGCTTCTGCTGCTGCTGTCCGCCTGCACAGGACCCCAGCGAGCACGGCCGCTGCCGACAGAGGAACACAATCGTGAGCCATCGTTAGAGCAACGATAATCACGGCTTCCATATGAAAATGATGAGAAACCCAGCGCAATAGAACGCGCAGTGCAGGCCCTGAAAGCCGGTCTGCACTTTGCGTGACCTTGTTTCACTGCTGCCCATTGGGACGGTCACACTTTCTCAAATCTTTGGAGCTGGTGTTCTTACGCAAGGCTGGACGGCTGTTGTAGACATGCAAAGCTCATCTTGCTGCGTTGTTCAATGCATTCGGCAAATAAAAGTTTAACCATTCTTTCCCGTTGTTATGAAACAGAAAATAGTTACGTTTTGTTCCGTACTGTTGGGTTGCGCTTATTTTTTCTTCAGTTCAACCATTCTCGGTGTCTGAAGAGCATATTCCTTGATTACCTTAACATTCCCCTGGCATGAAACGAATGGAACAGAAAGCAATGCTCCGTAACCTTCTCGAAGCAAACTGTGCGCGAGTTCCTAGACTCAGTGAGAAGGCCTTGGGGTTCAGGGGTCTCAAGCGAATGGATAAGATGAGGACTACTTTGCGAGCAGTAAAATAGTGGAGGCCCCAAGGGTATACTGGTGCCTGTCATAGGAATGAGGATTCTACGCAACTATCTTGGGTCCACCAATGGAGTTGAGAGCAGCCCGGTGCCTGAGAGAGCAGTGAGACACTTTGAGTTGCTTTGTTGTCAACCCAACACCACTGTACTCAATCCAGCACTGTACTCAACCCAACGCTGTGCTCAACCCAACACTGTACTCAACCCTAACACTGTACTTAACCCAACACTGTACTCAACCCTAACACTGCACTTGAAACTATACTCAACCACACACTGTACTCAAGCCCAACACTGCACTCAACCACAACATTGTGCTCAACCCAAACACTGTACTCAATACTGTACCTAACCCCAACACTGTACTCAACCCAACACTGTAATCAACCTAATACTGTACTCAACGCCAAAACTGTACTCAACCCAACACTTTCAATCCTAACATGGCAAACGGCATTGTTTTTTATTACATATTTTGCTGAATGGTTCAAAATTGCATTGGAACATTCCAGAGCAACAACGGAATGAATGTGTAAATGAGTCACTTCTGATACACTAATAGTAGGAGGGAACACACCTTTATACTACACCTTTGGACACTGTTCACACACGGGGTAACTATAAATGGGTCAGAACAGCCGGCATGCTGTCTGACCTACGACGCCGAAGACGAAGACGTTGCACCTTGGGTTTCAATCCACCGACAGACAGCCCTTATCCAGCCTCGGGACTTCCCTTTTATGCCCCCCAGTGTGGCCTGGCTTTGCCCTCGGCCATGCCCCCTTCTGGAACCTACCAGAAGGTTCTGGGCCACCTATCACATGTCCCCTGCCTGGCTCTGCTCTTGGCTATGCCCCCTTCTGGAACCCACCAGAAGGTTCTGGGCTATACCTCACTTGTCCCCTCGGTCACGTTTGCCCCACATACTTTACCCCGGCCTATCACGTGCTCCACCAGCCAGCCGGGGTGCCACGTCCTCATATGCCCCCTTCTGCCCACAGCCAGCGCCACGCACCCTAGTGACCCACTCCGTGGCATTGCATGCTCTGCTGGCAGAACGGCTGCCACACCCTGCTCTGCCGGGAGGTCGGCCGTTATGCCCACATTCCCTTTCTCTGTCAGTAACCAGCGCTACACGCCGTAGTGACCCATTCTCTGTCACTACATCACCCCCCCCCCCCTTAAAAAAAACAGCCGTCCCGTCTTACCTCCATACCTCGTGCAGCGGGACGACCCACCATCAACCAACAACAATCCCGATGACAACAATCGCAACAAAAACAACCATTAACCCCCCACCCCCCCCCCCCCCCCGCGAGTCAACACAACAACAACAAAACATTTGTGAATGCACCATAATAAACCCAACCCCCAGATTATATACAATACCCGACGACCACTGGCACGCCACAGCCCACGAACACAGGAAGGTCCCAGTTCAACCAGCAAACACAGCCCGGTTCGTGTCTGTGACCACTTGCCAGACGGTGGCAGAATAAATAGGACTGGGGCGGTTATTTAAAACGTACAGTTTTTGAACGGGTCCTCGTCGCCGGTCCCCCAGGTGGGACAAGGGCAGGTTCCCTGGGGACCTCGGGGACGACTTGAAGATGGCCTAATGGGCACGGCCCCTCCCGGAAAGAAGATGGGGGGAAGAAGAAGCAGGTGTCAGTCCTTCCTCCCTCATTTGATGGCTTTTATACGGCTCAACGGGTGGTTCCGCGGTTGTCAAGTGCTGGATTCCTTTGGGCTCGGAGGAGCGGAGGTCGACGGAGTGGAAGATGGCGCTAGTGCGGAGAACTGTCCCTGCTCGGTACGGCATCCCTTGGAAATGTAGCCCCGCAGGCCACACTTGAAACAGGTGACGAGAGCCCTCCATGGTGGAGTGACAGTTCTCCCTTGCAGTTCCCGCTCCTGTCAACGTCCCGCGTCGACTTTCCCCCGTGGACTCCCAGCCAGTAATGCACAAATTTGAGGGGGCTCCTTATCCTCAGGCTCTTCCACTTCCCCCAACTGTCCTACACAAGCGGCCACCCCTACTCGCCATCGCAAATTACAATGTGCCTGTATGCATGGAGCCACCTTAATCGAAGTCAGGTCGTCCTCCTCCATGGTGGGCAGAAAAATGGTCATTTCCCGCGCCAACGCCAACAACCTCTCCAACACCAGGGAGTCCAACCCCGCTTGCTCAATCTTGGGGTGTACGGCTTGGGCCAGCGACATCAACGTGCTATGGAAGGCGAGGGGCGTCTCGGCCTTCCCCCGTCTTCGCATTGCAATTTGTTGTCGCACATTGGATGGTGGATCGAAGATAGCTGCCATCTGGCATATGCCTGTAACGTCGTCCTGTCCGTCGGGGGAATCGCATAAAATGCCGCCAAGGCGTCGTCATCCAAAGTCGTAGGCAGTGCTCACAGCGCCTCAACATCAGTCCATCCCGCGAGCGCACATGTAGCAGCAAACCGCCTTTGAAAGGCAGCCCAATTGCCCCGGCAGCTGCTTTCATACAAACAGCAACCGCTTCTTGAGGGTGGGCATCTCCGCGCACGAAGTTGGCGGCGAGTCAAATTTGACGGGAGCTCTTTCCCACCAAACCGATAAAATGGCGGCCGCTCACATGGACTGGGGCTCCGCCGTTTCCCACGCTCAGCTAATGGCGGCGGCGGGGCTGTCCACTTGCCCTTCTCGAATCACGTCTTCCTCCAGCTCCTCCACGTCCATCTCCACCACCAGCGCTGCCGCCGCAGACAACAGGTCCGCGAGGCACGCATTTTGTATGCGGCGTCCTCCTCCTGATGGCCGCAGCGTGGAGTCGCAGCCTTCCTTCCACTGCTCCGCCGGAAGCGCCTCCTCGGGATTATTTTCCGTGGTCCCGGGTCCCAGGGCTGTCTGGGGAATCACCTTCCCGCCATCTTCCTCGTCCGAAGACACCACGGTGAATGTCTTTCTCAGCGGCAACATTGACATTCTAATTTTAACTTTCCCTAATTGTTTTAATTCATTGTTAACATTTCTGGCACCAAATGTAGTGAGTCACTTCTGAGACACTAATAGTAGGAGGCAACACACGTTTATTCTACACCTTTGGACACTGTTCACTCACGGGATAACTATAAACGCATCAGAACAGCCGGCACGCTGTCTGACCCACGACGCCGGAGACGAATAAGTAACACCTTGGGTTCCATTCCACCAACAGACAGCCTTTATCCAGCCTCGGGACTTCCCTTTTATTCCCCTGGCATGGCCTGGCTCCTCCCTCGGCCACGCCTCCTTCTGGAACCCACCAGAAGGTTCTGGGCTAGACCTCACGTGTCCCCTCGGCCTAACACGTGCTCCACCAGCCAGCCGGGGTGCCACGTCCTCATATGCCCCCTTCTGCCAGCAGCCAGCGCCACGCACCCTAGTGACCCACTCCGTGACATTGCATGCTCTGCTGGCAGAACGGCTGCCACACCCTGCTCTGCCGGCAGGTCGGCTGTTACGCCCACATTCCCTCTCTCTGTCTGTAACCAGCGTTATGCGCCGTAGTGACCCATTCTATATCACTACAAATGCATAGCGACTGGTTCCAAACTAAGATTGTTGAATCCCTCAAAGGGCAACCCTTGAAAGTCATTAAAGAGTGTGTCAACCATCCATTGCAGGCGTGTTCAATTGCCATCCCTGGCAATCAATAGTATTCAACTAGTATACACTAAGCAAGCAGAATGTATATTTGTAATGTAATTAATCTGTATTTAACAATTCAACCCCCGACCACCCTGCCTCCCCATGTAATGCATTGTGCACAATGTAGGGTCGCAATTTGATCCAAGAATCAATTGTTATTTTTAGTTCGTCTTGTTTCACACATTTCCATCTCAGTTGTATCATTTCTGTCAGCCGACACCGTAAAGATTCATGATTTCGTCGATGTCTGCTACGCTGTGGCTGCCAGATGGATGTGACCGATGAAAGATGAACGGAGGCGAGCCGTGAGTTCGCTCTCCCAGCCACCGTGTTACAGAGTTGCGATTGGCGTAATGTTAACTCCCTCGCCTGGTATACTGAAAGATCATGAGTTCGATCCCGGCCTTGACGCCTGCTGTATATTTGGAGTTTGCGTGTCTTTCTGCCCGTGGTCGCGTGGAATTTTTATGCGGGTCCTCCGGTTAGTCCCTCCACATTTAGAATCAACATCGCGCGTTTGGAGTATTTGGCTGCGATAAATGTCCACATGGTGATAAGACACTTCGTTGAACTATCCATTTGTGGCCAGGTCACTTCTGAAAAAGAACTATACAGCTCAGTGGACCTCACCTGGTAAATAAAAATATATTTTTAGAGTTAGATGAAATGATAACTCCATTCAGCCACAGCTTTGCTTCTTCTCACCGCAGTATCTTCGCTTCCCCAGCGATAACGAGCACAACGACAAAGTGCGCATAGCAAGCCCAACTTGTGTATACCGTGGTGGAGTCATTCACAGCCTCGCCACCACTGGGCCAATGGCAACAAATGAAGATTGACAGCGACAGGCAACACGAAAGGTTCAGGCGCAGAAGCAATCGTTAAACATTCACACGTCTACTTAAACGTATATACACACAATGCTAAATTGTGTAAACACAGGCGACGGAGCGGCTACATGTAAACATGACATGAAGACCGTGGAAACGTCTCCCTCGACTCGTAACATGGGTGCCTGTGGTGCCCGTGTGTGGGAGCGTGCCTACTCTGCTACGCTGCGCGTGGATGAACCTGAGAAAGGCCAATGCAGCCGCGGCAAAACTCGGCACTGAACTGTGGAGAGAGCTCCGGCTACCTTCCTGAAAGGGCACAAACTTATGCAACCCTGTGACCAAAACCAAAGTGGCACACTCAAGAATGCGTGGGTTGTTATCACATGGCCATGAGCAGTCAATCAAGGTTCTGATCCCAGGCCAAAAATGCAGTCTTAGATTGCAAACCTTTATTTTTCCTGAAAACCACACTGCTGGGTGTATATTTCAGCATGCAACCAAAACCACTTTGTTGGATGACAGGAGGATATGACCCTGGATGTATATGCAGCCTAATACTGGGCAGATTCTACCCAGTTTCACACCTGTGGTAGCAGCCAACAATGACCTTCATCTCATGTAATGTTTCAAACATTTTATTTCAAAGCCTCTCTACACGTCTCCCACCAATCTCAATGCACTTATTAACCAATGCTGTACATTTAGTAAGTCACCGTTCTTCTGGAAGACACGGGGCCAACGCTTCCACAATGGATCATTCAACAACCGTGCGTGGTGTTAATTCACCTGTTGTGAAAATATTGGGTCTGAAATCAGAGTATCCATAAATTGATCACCCTGTATAGGTGGAAAGCTAAAAGCAAACGAGGCAATGATTGTATCAGTCGCCAGTCGAAGCCAAGAAATGATCGTTTCTGTCTACAGCACGGCTTCCGAGTCTTCAATTATCCAAAAGCTATAAGCTGGTCCAGTTGTGCGCTGTATGTATGTCTGTTGAACTTTTTTCGCACCATAAGTAGCCAACCGTGCTAATCGGAGGGTGCGGGGGAATGACAACAAACTAAACACAAAAAGCAGTTCTAAAGAAATGAGTTTTGAATCAAGATTTAAATGTGCACAGCTCCCAGTGGCTTCCTGATATCGGAAGGAAGAGCGTTCCAGACGGCCGCAGAAGCGCATCTGAAATGTCGCGCGATGCTATGACTGTCTTTAAAGTGCAGTGACCCAACTGCACTCTGCTTGGGAAAATAAGTGATCAGAAATGCGATGTCCCTTCCAACAAGTCTGCCCATCGTGGGAGAGGAGGTCAAATTCCTTTCAGAGGCGCTCTCTAGAGCTCCCGCTAGCATAGGCCCTTACCACCAGCGGTGGCGCGAGCAAGCAATCGCAGGGCTGCACCTTCACCATTCACACAGCCACGCACGCACTCTGCAGAACACACGTGATGTGCATCGCGCTGGAGATAGAAATCACGTGGGAGACGCACGCAGGACGCGCCGTGACGCGCGCGGACGCGCAAGACCCTTCCCGCCGATTGTTGAGAAAGTTCTCCACAACTGGCCTGACCCCTCGTCCGCGCGTTTCCACGGGGAAATACGGCGCGTCACAAGCGAGCCCCCCCCCCTTCCCCGGAGCCCAAGTGGCATTACCTGAGCAGAGGCCAGGTGACCTTCACGACCCCAGCCCCGCCCGCTGCACACGGCGCGGGTGAAACGACAACGCCACTCCGTACTTTGAAGCGCGAGGCTTGGACAGGAAGATATAAATATTGGGCGCTGACTTACTGTCATGCATTGCTGAAGGTAACGTTCTTGTTATCAGCGCACGTCTCGTTCAGAGGGGGAGGTGTTGGAGGTACTAATGCATTTTTAAAAATACTCCGCGTCGCTTTTGCACGCTTACTTTGTCCCTTCGGTTATGTTCCATTCCTCGGTGTTATATCCATACAAGAGAGATCCAAATTTAGTTGTTTTCATTTATTTTATTTTATTTCTTGAGATCCCATTGTGTGTTGTGTGTGACCACTGTGTTCTGCAACAACACGGCTCTCCTGCTGAATTTGGCTGCTGATTTGTTTTGAAATTCACCGCGGTAATTAAAGACAAGTCTCTACCTGGTATTATTTAGAGTGGTAGAGGATGCTTGAAGAAGGAGTTATTATTCCTTTGGCTTGGCTGGTGTGCGTTTGATACGCCATGATGGCGCGATGTTAACTACCTCGCCTGGTATACAGCAGATCTTGGGTTCCATCCCGACCCTAGCGCCGGCTGTATATTTGGAGTTTGTGTGTCTCTCTCCCTGTGGTCGTGTGGATATGTCACCGGGTCCTCCGGTTTTTTTTCCACATTTAGAATAAATCAACATACGTTTAGACTATTTGGCTGCTGTAAATGTCCACACGATAAGCCACTTCGTTGAGCTATCATTTGTGGCCAAGTTGCTTCCGAAAAAGAGCTACATAGCTCAGTGGGACTTATTTGGTAAAAAAACAACCGTAACAGAGTATGCAGAGTAATAACATCGATACTTCTCAGCTCATTAGTGATTTAGTCATCCCTAAGAACTACATAGCTGTCGACCCATACGGTTCTTGTACAGGGAAATTTAGTTTTTAGGTCCATACGGCGTTCAGTAGTTTGAATACGGGCAAAACAATATCTGTGTTTCTCCCTTGTGATGGGATTTTGTAGGATGAACGTTGAGATTTATAAGGGCACGGGGTCACTAATAAGGTCTGAATTTGTCTGTAATAAGGTAGGCAGCACTGACGAGGGATTGACAGGTATGGAAGTATTTTGTTCGGGCACTGCTGTCATTAATTGTGCCTCCCAACTTCCACGATTATAACATCAGACAGAGAGGACGCGCACAGCGCCACTCCAATGACATTCTCGTTTGCTCCGCTATCAAATATGTATCGACTGTAAAAAAAAACAAAGATTCTGCTCAGCAGCTTCACAAAGAACATCGTTCCGTGTCTCATTCCCCTTCTTTTGATCTGAAACGTCTTTCTTTGCTCACGCTGTGATGCGGCGCCTCTTGTCGACGTGTCCGTTATAACTTCCTTGTATATATCCACGGCCAACGGTGGTGCCTGCTGAAAGCCTCAAGGGGAGTGAAAGAAAAACTCTATTTTCGTGACAAATGAAACCCAAGCCCGAATGTTATCCGACACTCGTTGAACTCCATACACGAGTCTGCCGCTCGAAATGTCGCACGAGACGTAGTAAACTTGCGCGCGCGCGCGTGCGTCTCTCTGCCGGAGATGTCTCAATCAGCGCCGCGCGCACCCAACCGGGACAAGGCCGCCGACGGAACGACGCCGGGTGGGGGGGGGGGCGCAGCGAAGGATTCAAAAGACGGAGCGCGGCTCGCGCGGAGCGGCGAACGGAGAAAGAAGAAAACTCCATTGCTCAGATTAAAACCGAGAAGGCAAGCGGGGACGTGTGTTTGTCGGGACAGACAAAAAATACAATTGTAACGAAGAGCGTTAGGAAACGCGGGGGTTGGGGGGAGGGAGGCTGACGGTGAAGGCACAAGAGGCGGGGAGCGAGCGAGCGACGGAAATGCCTTCGGAGGTGTCGAGCGCGGAGGAAATGAATACGGGGGGTGGTGGTGGAGGGCGCGTTTCGGAGTGAGATTGATGACGGCGCTGTGGGATGGAGGGGCCCGCCGCAGACATCGCCGCGTGAGGGGGGGGGGGGGGCAGGCAGACGGGGCGACACGGCGGCCGGGATTTGGGGGTGACAATTGACCAACACTCCCAAGTTTTGTTGATTGCTTGCAAAAGGTTTCCATTTGGTGTTTGAGTGGCTTGGCACCTCCTATTTTATTTCCATAAAGCAGAGGTGGGGAACCTTTTTTCTGCCAAAGGCCATTTGGATATCTATAACATCATTCGCGGGCCATACAAAAATGATCTGTAATATTTGGTCAAACATTTCATTAACTCACCCCTAATGTGATGGCTGGAACTGCTTGTCTTTGGTGAGGCGTGTGATGTTAGCTGGTATTGATGATGATGTTGCTACTCGCAACTGCTTTTCCAGGTTTGCTCCTAGATTTATTGAATTTCGAGTCCCGCCTGCGGTTGCTTGGCAGGGCAACACCAAATGATTTCGCGGGCCTTATACGGCCCGCGGGCCGGACGTTTCCCACACCTGCCATAAAGGATAAAACCTACAAAAAAATGTCATACTTTGATACTGTCAAAAAGGTCCTAATTTGTAGCTTCTCACCCCGAGCTATAAATGCTCTGATAGTGCATTGTCCTGTACTTTTCGCCTTTTGGCGTTTTCTGGTCTGACACTGGTTGAGATTAGGCCCTAAAGAAGCTGTCTCTAGTGTAGGCCAATCAGTTACAAAGACAATGCCATATATATTATATTTGCATGTTCACCACAAGTACCGCGTGTGCTTAATACAGATTTGATTCCTTGCAAAAGGTTTCTGTTTGGTGTTTGAGCGTCTTAGCACCTCCTGTTTTATTGCCAGGAAGGGTAAAACATGTTCTTATTTTTTCATACTCCCAAGTTGCTCGCCATGCAAAAAGTTTACCCAAGACATGTTTTTGAGCCGACAGCATTCGACGCGAGTTTCGAGGGAAATTCATGGACGAATGCTGACACGCAAAATGTGCGTTGCAGATTTAAACACAACGCAGTGCTGTGCATAATTGTGACAATAGTGAGTGGCTTTGCGTGTGAAACCCGCGTCCTAGCAGACTATTTATTCCGTATGATTGTGCTCGTGCCTCGGTGAGCCTCACGCCTCTTTAGCAGTGGGTCCTAGGAAGTTTTCACAGTAGGGGGGATGCGATGATTGCAGATTTACAGGATTACAAATAAATGTGGTACCTTGATGCAGGCTCACAATGGCTTACTTTAACATCCACCGTCAAGCAGACCGGGGAGTAGTTTTTTTTTATTATTATTTTATTCTGGTTCCTACTCGCCGCAATATTAACCAGGTGGCGGCCGCTGGAAATTCGAACCGCGACCCTCTGCAAAAGACGCGCGGCGAACGCAGCGCCACAACCCCGCCGGACCCAGGGCGACGCCAGCTCAAGGTGCGAATTCACCGCCATGGCCCCAATGTCAGCAGCAGCAGCGACACACAACAGTGACAAGTTTAACCGACACAGCTTTCACACACACACACATGAGAATCTGCCCCATTGTTATCACAGTTTGCAAGGCTTTCTTCAAGGCGGCATGATGATAATAATGTCGATAGAGGAAAGCGGAAGAGAAGATATTATCCTTAACACTGGATGGTAAAAAAAGGTTACAAGGTAGCTATCTATGAGAATGTTCGTGGAGCGTCTTGGGCCGATTGCATCTTGTAACTTGCAGGAATATAACATTTGTGACAGTTTCACAGTTCTCAGTGGGAGGCCGAGCAGCAGCGATCTCTATCTGAAGCATAACAGCTGAACAGACTGCAGGAGCCACCACAGTGGAATTAATAAAAATGTATGTTGTCTGCGATTGCTCGACCTCGTACGCTTCACCTTTCTAAGCTGCCGTGCCAATGCCCCATCTTGTGCCGGAGAGACGCGCACGAGGCTCCCCGTGACAGTTTGAGGAAGCATTGGCTGCAGAGCGGCTGCCACGTTCATCATTGCACAGTCAACGAAACCAGTCCATCGTTTGTTCATTCTCATCCTTCAACAGCAGAGCCCAGCTCTTCAAGTCCCCCCGCCCCCACACTCGTTCCCCTCCCTCTCCCTTCACACCTCCACTCACATCTCAAGCCTCACCATGCCCGTAGTCTCTACAGTCTCCCCCAACACCCTCATCTCCCTCTTGCCTCCCCCCCCAATCTTACAAACCGAGCCATTTCAAATACAGTAGCCTACTATACGCGCACGGTATTCAGGCCACGTCGCCACCGTAGAGGAGAGAGGCCAACGGGGACGCGATCACAGCCGAGGCCGTGCGGCCCTCCTGTGCAGCGGCGGACTCAGGCCCGACGGTGTGGCCCCGTGCAACGCGTTGGGAGGGAAATGAACACGCAACGCAAAGCCCGCGCCGCTGCCCCCACCCCCCGCCGCCACAACCGCGCGCGGGTTATACGACGCAGACGAGCCCTGAGCGCACGCCGTGGGGCTTCTATAAAAATAGCGGCGCATGCAGATTTCATGAAAACAGCAGGGACGGCGCGGAGCTCGGTGCCGCTGGGCTGGTGTAAGGCTGGGGTGGTGTGACGTGGGCTGGTGTGACGTGGGGTGGTGTGACGTGGGCTGGTGTGACGTGGGTGGTGTGACGTGGGGTGGTGTGACACAGCTGGTGTGATGCGGGGCTGAAGTGACGTGGGGTGGTGTGACGTGGGGTGGTGTGACACAGCTGGTGTGACGTGGGGCTGGTGTCACGTGGGGTGGTGTGACGTGGGGTGGTGTGACACAGCTGGTGTGATGCGGGGCTGAAGTGACGTGGGGTGGTGTGACGCGGTGTGGTGTGACGTGGGGCTGGTGTCACGTGGGGTGGTGTGACGTGGGGTGGTGTGACACAGCTGGTGTGACGTGGGACTGGTGTCACGTGGGGTGGTGTGACGTGGGGTGGTGTGACACAGGTGGTGTGACGTGGGGCTGGTGTCACGTGGGGCTGGTGTGACGTGGGCTGGTGTGACGCGGGGCGAGGACTCGTCGCTCGCTGCCAGTTATTTGGTGATGTGGGGCGAATACCCAGAGGGTGGCAGCGTGTCGGTAAGTGGATGTTCGAGACCTTCCTTCACAGAAAATAAAAAACCAGGACATTTCGTCGTCTAAGCACAGATTAAACTCCAAACGTGCATTCCAGCCGACGTCAATTGTAGCGTCGCCCGAAACGTCGCAGGCGGCGCGGTGGCGCATTGGTCAGCGCCGCTGCGCGACGATTGCCCCCCACCCAAGTTCGATTCCCGGCCACGGCTCACGTCAAGCAGCCGAGTGACATCTCGAGCGGCGCTCGACTCCTTTCACCAAACCCCACACGGCACGGGGAGGCGTCCATGCTACTCGTGGTTTCGTGCCAGAGCTGCACGTGATCGCCGCTACTTGCAGCGTTGCAAATGTCACGTTAGAAAGCGAAACCCTGACAGCGGTTCTTAGCAATTGAAACGGTGCCGCAATCACAGGGGAAGGCGCCTCTGCTCAACGACAATAAATGTCACAACAGCGAACGTTGCGGCGATTTAACTGCGATGGCATTCGCAATGAGCAGGGCACGGTCACCCAGAAATACGCACATACAATATTTATACTGACACACAAGAATGTGCCGTTTAGACTCCTATAGTATCCATTGCGCAGCACCTATCAACACACAAACACAAAATACCCACATATACAAGCTTGCACTTACACCCGGCACCCGGAGCAACACTGCACACTCACCTGCAGCCACACCTGTGAATACACACACACACAATACACATACACCCCAGATAGCCTCTAACAGACTGGAGGGCAAGTGCTGTCAGCGAGCTCTAAGAAGACCGGGACGTGTTTACGAGGTGGTGGGTGGCCAGCACCACGCCCAACCGCCTTTGTCTCCCCAGTAGGATTGCTTGCATACCACACCAGTTACTCATTTGAGGCTGAGTCAACCTATGGGATGCCCAAGACCGTTTCAGATGATTGCCACTGGTGTTGGCCATGAGCGGGAATCGAACTCAGGTGTCAGGTTCGCTACACTATCGCTCCCCCAGTCTCCTCACACACCTGTAGATGTACACACCTGTACACAGTCTCCTCACACACCTGTAGATGTACACACCTGTACACACAGACTCCTCACACACCTGTAAATGTACACACCTGTACACAGTCTCCTCGCACACCTGTAGATGTACACACCTGTACACAGTCACCTCACAAACCTGTAGATGTACACACCTGTACACACAGACTCCTCACACACCTGTAGATGTACACACCTGTACACACAGACTCCTCACACACCTGTAGATGTACACACCTGTACACAGTCACCTCACAAACCTGTATATGTACACACCTGTACACACAGACTCCTCACACACCTGTAGATGTACACGCATGTACACAGTCACCTCACACCCCTGTAGATGTACACACCTGTACACACAGACTCCTCACACACCTGTACACAGTCACCTCACACACCTGTAGGTCTATAAAGTCACCTCACACACCTGTAGATGTACACAAACTCCTCACACACCTGTATACTCTATCGCACTCAGAAGTGTTGGCGAGTCACAACTTCGAGTCGTCCCGCACCTCCGACGGCTCCGTGCGCGCATTTGCAACGCGAACGCCGCCCTCTCCGGCACGCCCGTTCCTTTCACGACGAGGTGCAGCTAACAGGGGGGGGGATACAATAAAAATGAAGCCGTGGAAACTCCACGAGACCCCCCCCCCCCTCATCCTCCTCTACCCGGGCTCTAAACAATCAAATCATTCGGATTCCCGATGCTCCGCTCGGCTACGCACCCCCGACAGATAATTAGCGGTGACGCGGCGACTCGCGTCGTGGAAGCCGCGCGTCCGTCTGCGCTCGTCGGACGATGATGAACGCGCGCCGGGAAAATCTTTAGGAGGCGACGAACAAAAAAACTTCAATCGGTTCCGCGGATGAACGCGGATGGAGGTGGTTACCTGCGCATCGCTCCCGAGGCGCGCGCGCACGCGCGTGTCCGTGCCGCCGCCGCCGCCTTCGTAGCCGCGCTTCACCACGGCCGCTCAGCGCAGCGTGCGTGGCGACATCGCATCAGCGGCGCAACCACACACACACACGCGCCTCGTCCCTCCTCCTGCTGCTGCTGCTCGCGCTTCTCCAGCTACAGTTTCACGAGCGGCGACCCCCACACGCACGAGAACGCGCACGCGAGAACACACGAGCACACGCGCACGAGCACACACGCACACGAGCACACACGCACACGAGCACACGCACACACGAGCACACACACACACACGCACACACATACGCACACGAGCACACACACACACGAGCACACGAGCACACACACACACACGAGCACACACACACACACGAGCACACGCACACACACGCACACGAGCACACACACACACACGCACACGAGCACACACACACACACGAGCACACGAGCACACGCGCGGGCAGTCCGAGCGGGCCGCCCTCTCGCACTGTTCGCGCTCTGCCAAGTGTCCCTTTTCAAAGCGGGCAGACTTGAGCCGCGGTGTTGTCGCGCCGCTTTGGAAATCAGCGCCGTGGAGAACACAAAGGGAGGGGGGGAGCGGGGGGGTCTCTATGGGATTGTGGTCACGGGCAGATTCCGCGGACGTATAGGATGTCGTGGCGCAGATAACCCCGCCGATAGCGCCGGGGGCTGGGAGGTGGTGGTGGTGCTGTGGCCGGGCATGACAGTCGCACGGAATGCCCTGGGTGGGGGTGGCAGATGAAAGTGGACACCGCGCGCTTCGCAGCAAACGCCGCTCGCCAGGACGCCTTCTCGCACTGTGGAGGCGAGATCACGGCATAATTAAAACGCGTACTGTACTCGGCACGGCTGTGAACCAATTAAAATGCAGTCACGTTCGTTCAAATGACAATTGGGCCAAATATCTCGATTATTTCACAAGTGTGTAATGTGAAAGAATGATTATAATAGTAGCGGCACAGAGTAGTTGCTTTGACATAAAGAATATTTTCAACTCGATACGGATCGGTTTGCAGTCAAAAGTGAAGCTATCAGTTGCTAACAATTGTACAAACACGCCTCCTATTCACCATTCTCTTATCCTTCAACCTGTCATCCAAGGTCGCAGCAAACCCAGGACGCGTCCTCAATACATTCACAACCTCACACGCACAGCAGTGTGAGGTTCGAAGCATCCTTCGCTTCCATGGCCACGGTCAATTCTTGTTCCGTGGCACAGCGTTCCCATGCGTCCTCATGTCACACATGGCACCCATGTCTTCATAAGGGGACATTCACGCGCTATAAATAATCTACACAAACACAGATACTATTGCCCGGGCACTGGGATTCGATCGCCCCGTTTTCCCCACTTGTAATTGTCATGTGATGAAGTAAACGCCAAAAGCGACCTTCATTCCGCAGCGTCGGGTACCAGAGGGAGCCCTGGGGTTTCCCAGTGCCACCGCGTGCGTGGCGTGCCATACATCATGCGGCACGGACGTCACATTTGTTATCGCGGGGAAATGTTACGCGGCAGAAATCATCTGCTCCGAATTATGGTGGATTTCCCACCGCTGGCTTCGGGCCGCCACCGACAGAGAGAGCGCGAGAGGGGACCGACGACCAGCGCCGCACCGAGCAACCAAAACACGGCGGGGTGGAGCCCGTTGCGTGCCCGTGACTCCACGTGTGCCGCCGCGCGGACGTCGCACTCTCGCGTTGCTAATCCTCTGATCTTCGACATCGGTGACTGGGTTCGCTCATCGCGCTCACCCATTATCCCACAGGCGAATGAAACATGTGCATTGATTGTCGGCGTGTTGAGGAATACCCGGGCTGTGTGTCGCTTGGTGTTTGGCGCGTGATGTGGCGTGGATAATCACCGACTGATAGGGGCAGTGAACAGACGTTCAACAACAGCCGACTTATTTCCTGGATCATCAGAAATGAACCCTTTCCAGAAAATTCTCAAAAAACGCTCCCCACATCAACATGCCAGAGTTTTATCGCGTGGAATATGTTATGACACGCGGTAATACCAACACTGACCAACACATTGTGTGCCAAAGGTCCCGTGTGTTGCATACAGAATTAGCGTGACAGAGCACCTGGGCTGCACCGTGGCATCGCCTTGCACTGCATTACTGGCACTACAACATAACAACTATTTATATCTGACAAAGCTTGTAGACGCCAATCAACCACTATTAATAAATAATTGTATAAGGGATATGCCGAAAAATGTATCAAATCTCACACCAGACAAAGTACGATTATGCCACTGTGTTGTCACTTGTTCGCATAATCCCCGGCACAAACGATGCAGTTTTCCATTAGGACATCACCTACCTACATATGCCATGAATGTGCCACTCTGGTTTGACATGCCCCACCCACTGAAGTTGGCCTATCCATCGTCACCACCAAACGTGTCAGCACACACGTTATAACCGTTGCAATTCGGATAAACGCTTCCCGTACGTTAGGATGGCCAATCTGCAATGCTCCCGATGCCTCAACGCGCGATGTCCCAACTCTCTTAACAACCTCAACCGTTCCCTCCCGCCTCCTGCTCCGTGCGTTCGCTCCGGGCCCTCTGGAGTTGCGAGACCGGCGGTGCGAGAGAGCGCTCGGGCGGTCCCTGCACGAGAATCGATTGAACTGGGACTTGGGGAGGGGGAGATGGAGAGCAATTAGTGCTGGCCTAGTCTGAGCGAAGCCTAATTGGTCAATCCGCCCGCAGGGAGGAGGCGGCATTAGGCTGTTAACCAATTTGTAGGTTGCAGTGCTGTCCTGTCGAAGGTGTTTTATGCCCAAGGACATGGAACCCTCACCCTTTGCCGTTCATTAAATACCAATTGCCATGCCCCAAACGTGCAGAAGATTACCCCCTTCCCCCACCCCGCTCCTGTTACTGCAACCTTACGAGAGGCGATACCTCTGCTGGGCACGCTGCTACTCTCGGTCCCCTCGCCTTGGCCCACGTCCTGACATCGCTGTAGCGACGCGTGCAGGTGTGTGTGCCCATCCACAGGGCGCCCAATCGTCCGTGCAATCCCGGCCACCCTTGGCCGCTTCTTCCAACGGCCATTTGAACGCAGTGGCGGTACACCGGTGGTGCGAGATATATATAAAAAAAAGTTTCATTGTCGCAATAATAATTTATTTTCTCGCGATCCGCAAACTGCGGCCGGAAAGTCTTGTGGGGGTGGTGTTGTTGCGTCAAAATCAATGCTCGCGATGTCGAAGCAGTGGCAAGACGAACGACGGCGCAAACGTTGCTTTGAGACCGTTTCGTGAGGACCGGTGCGTTGCGCTGCACCGGCGCGTTGCCGCCAACCTGGTGGCGTCTCTCTGTCGCTGCGGCCACCTCGCGCTGCAGACAACCGCTCGAACTGCACGGCGCGCAAACTTCGTTTTCTCTGTGTGCGTGTGTGGTGGTTGTTGTTGTTGCAGTCTCGCTTTCATGATATAGATGTTCTACTCCGTATGCTTGCGTTGTCGTCATCCTATCCTAGGTATCATTTGGAATCGTCCCGCTGGTTCAGGAGTCGAGGATGCAACTCTACTCTCCCAGGGGTTCACATCCTGGTTGAGGGTTGACTCAGCCAATCATTCCCCATGGAAGATAAACAAAAGAGAGTAGTACCACTTTGTGGGAGAGTCAACAGTAGTTGTTTTATGGATAGACTCACCCCTGCCATATAAACATGGAATCTCTCCCATTGGCTCAGTGCTATAAATAGGGAATATCACCTCAATTCACATTTGAACAGAAAATCACTCACTTTGAATTTCTAACGTAACAAATACTCTAAGGAATGTTACCGAGTAAAATAAACAAATGAAGCCATATTCTAATGGTGGTTTGAGGAGGCCTCCATACAAGCAGTGGATTTACCAGAACTGATTGTTCTACATATACATAAAGTAAATAATCTAGAAATTAGCCTGGAGACAACTGCATCGATTACAATTGTAGTTATTTTCAGACACAAAGTACATTGCTCTGATTTTTATGGGGTAATTGGCTATTAATGACCTGGATGGTATTTCAATTTGTCGGGTGGGGACCCAGTTAACACAGGGCCCACCCCAGGCTCTCTGGGAGCTGTGCAGACGCGGTGGCCATCGTGGCCCAGGAGTTCCGTGACGCTCACGAGGACCCCGTGGCTGGGCTCGGACGCGAGGTGCAACGAGAGCACGACGCCCTTGCTGTTTGGGGTCACGCGACGAGGCATCGCAGTCCCCTTGGTGGCTGGATGTGGGCGGGCAGATGCCGGCTCCTCCACTGTGGCTGCAAGTGCGCTCCAGTTTATAATCCGCAATTTTTTGTTTAAAATATATTTTGTATTATCTGCTTTAACTTTTTTTTTATTTTTCCAGCTATTATTTGACAGATGAAAGTGACAAGAGTGAAGACTGCTGTCACAATATTGGTGTCAGTTGTCAAATGCAGTGACCTTGTTGTTAGTGCTTACGACCTTGACAGCATGGCATCGTACTTGCTAGGCAGAGGTGGGATAGGCCGATACCTGAAGGTGACTTGATACTTTTAAGCGACCGAAATTCACCGGATACCCGACTGTGTAGATCATGTATATCTGAAGATGTCCGGGATTCTCAAGAAATGGGTTTGCTGCATAGATTAGAATTTCAAATACTTTTCGCTGCGTGGAATGCGCGCGTCTCTCGCGAAAGCTGCACACCTGCAACGCCTGCCAGGGCCACGGGGTGCCTCGTGCTAAACTGCGGAGAGATCGCAGGAGATATGCGGCTCGAGGAGACTGCGTCGTGGTGAATGGGGGCTGTAAAAAGAGAGTAGCTGTGCCTGGGATGCCAGGGGCGGTTTGCGGCAAGCAGCGCCGCCGCGCGAGACCCGCTTCAGACAAACGCGAAATCGTCGTCACGAGGGAGCCGGCGCTCGGAATCGATCTCAGGTCGCGGAGTTCACAGTGCAGTGGGCACCAATCTCACCGCGCCCGCCGCTCCGCCACACGCTGAAAACACGAACGAGATGCGGAGACGTCGTCGATGAGCGGAAAGGCGCGTTTGGGTTATTTGCGATGACCTCTGGTAACCCCCCCCCCCCCCCGTAATATCACGCATGTCTCTCAAACCCCCACAAAAACGCGGCTTGCAAGAGGCAGTGGAACGACCGCTTTGTTCCCGCGTAGAGCGCAGCGCCGCTTGAAGAGGCTTCGCGGCTAAAAGCTCCGAGACCGCCGAAAACCCCGCGCGAACGCACGACCTCATTGTGGAGCGCCGCAAGGACTGGGCGTGATCTCCCCTCTCCCAGGGCACGCGGCTGGAGGAGAGTGCTTCGTGGACGGCCGCGGTGCGGAATCCTCCCACACACGGTGCCCCTTGCAAAAAAAAAAACAACTAAAAACGGGGGGGGGGGGGGGGGGGCCTGGGGCAACCGAGAGATTCACACTCGGCGGGGGAGTCGCCAAACCCCTTTACTTACTACTTGACACAATGATTACTTAGTCAAGGGGCTACGGAAGAGCGATCCGTGGGGCAATGCGGATGATTGTACAAATGTGTTTCAAGCTGAATGACGACATATCCAGTTTGTTTACAAGCAACTCGAGTGTGGCACATTTAAACATGCAGCTCCTCTTTTACGTTCTGTGCGAAACGCGACCATTACTAAAATAGATTCTGCCGCTATGATGTAGCGCGAGCAACAAACGCACCATTTATATGCTTTTCTCAATCGCGGTAAAATTGAACGCGTTTTAATGCGCAATAATGCCCCTTTCCCAGGCAAGGTTTAATTCAGATCTGCACAAAAGATGCACGCGCACATAAACGTGTTTGTTGCACAAACAACATGCGCAGACCAGCACAAGGGCAGCGACGGCGTGAAGACTTCAATTAGCAGAAGAATACCGGGGCGGAAAGCGAATGCGCACGCGGATAGCCGCTAATGAGCATGCGTGCGCATTCCCACATCCGCCAACACTAAATCTTTCATGAGTTGAAAGCGCAGAATGCACCCCCGGTGCCACCGCGCTCGGACGTGCCAGGCTGCTGCCAACCTGGCAGCAGCCCCGTTCATCCCTCGCTCCAGTGAGCAGCGCAGCAGCAGCAGCGCACGCAGCAGCAGCGCACAAGCGCCACAATGCCCGCATTGACGAGCCGTGCCCAAGTGCCTCGCCGGGGTTCCTCCGCACGCAATGGTCAGGCCCCACCCCCCTTCCCCCCCCCCCCCCCACGGGACAGCGGTCGCAGGGGAGAAGGTGTAGCCAACCGATGACTGTATACAACCTAGACGTCATTCCCTGCGCACGACTTTCTTCACCTCTCGCAAAGTATGGGAAGAATGCTTTGTGTGTCGACGGCCGCGTAATCTCCGATGTCCGTGCGTGCCAGACTTGCAGAGCGCAGCGGCCGGCGTGAAGCCATTTAATTAAGTTGCTGGCACCGTAATGGGGAGGGCCACCTAACTCCGTAACATTTTGGTTTGTCCGCCTTGAGCAGCTTTTATTTCTTCTCCCCACTGTACAATAATAACGTTACAGTTCGGGTGACCGCGCTCACAATGACAGCAATGTCACTCGCTAATTTACCTCCCATGCGTTTACGAGCTCACATTCTCCCTGTGCAATGCAAATCCCCATCAAAGTAAAAATGCATGCAGGCCACCGCGCGTCGTGGAAATGCGCGATAACGTGGAAAATATTCGGTTCAGTACCAAAGCGTGGCGAGGGTGAGGGGGACACGCCTTGCAAACCCAACAAAGACAAAGATCCCCCGTGTAGCCCTAACAGACCGTTGGGGCAAGTGCTGTCAGCGAGTAGCATCCTGTGAAGGCCGGCACTGTGGCACACGAGGGGGGTGCGAGCCCCGACAGAAGGCGTGCACTCACACACGCGCTGCAGACAAAGACGGCCACCATGGCATTGACTGGCCGCGAGGCCTCGTCGCAATCGAACGGCGGCGGCCTCACGACCGCGAGGAGTCGTCGGTTCAGCAGAGCCCCGCCGCGGGTGCGTGCGGGGACTGCGCTGAGAGCTGTGGCCGCGGCTCCGTCTCTTCTTCGTCCGTACGGCGGCTGATGTCGACACAAAGCAACGACTACGATGTCGCAGCCAGGTGACGAAGCCAGCAGATAGCCGCGTCCAGAGCAGCGGAGTGTATGGCCGCGATGGCTTCTTCGTTTATTTGTGGATCGGGGGCGTTGCGTCGTCAGACGTTGCACGGCCTGTTCTGGATGACCACAGTCGCACACTGCTGGAGATTTGTATTTTCTATTTGTGCATCAGGTATCCGCATATGCCATGATTTGTGTAGATGCGGTTTGGGGTGGATCATGAGCTTCGTGGAATATAAAAACCAGGCATCTTCTGCGTTGGGTCTTCCACAATGTTTTTTTTCTTGTTGCTGCGAGTTCTTTTTGAATGCCATTCATTTCTCCGAGCTTCATCGGGGTAGAATTCGCGTCGTTTTAGGTGAAGCGATTGCCTCCACAAGGGCTTTGTGGTCCTGATGATACGAGAAGGCGACCGTTTCTCCGAGATTCTCTGGGCGGGGGGGGGGGGCTCTGCCAGCGGGAGACTCGGTGCCCGCTGGTTCCCAACACGCGGGGGGGGGGGGGGGTTTACTCGCTGCTTTAACGACCCGTCGCGGTGTCTACAAATAAAGCCGTGTGGCTGGGACACTGCCATAGCGGTGCGATGGCGAGCACGCCGGACTTGCGATGCAGAGGCCAAATCATGCGCGTTGAGATCGGCTCCATTTAGAGCATCAGGTATCCGCCTCTGCTGGTTTGTGCGGATGCGGTTTAGGGTGGACCACGAGCTTCATGGAATATCAAAACCAGGGATCTGCTGCGTTGGGACCTCCACAAGGTGTTTGGCTGCGAGTTATTTTTGTTTAATTCCATAAACTTTGCACCACAGTGAGTGAACCGCTAGGCTGCGCGTGGCGAGAGGTTCGTGTCCGCCCCACTCCCACTTATCCCAAGACCTACCGGCCAGTGTGGAAGAGTAGGCCAAACACCCTCTCGCGGGGCTCCCTCGAGCTCCCTCTAGCGGAGGCTTTTCTCCGGGCAGCAGCAGCAGCAATCGCAGGGGCGGCGCTTTCCACCTTCCACTGGGGCTGCGTGGCGAGGCGACTGCCGCCAAGAGCGGCACGGGGTGGCTTCGCAGGCCCGTTGTTTTTACAACCGAGACATTGTGACTACGGCAGAGTGCCTCAGTGGGTCCCTCCTTCCTCCTCCTCATCATCATCCCGCCTCCAAGAATCGCAGGCCCGAGCGACCGTACGTGGCAATCGTTTCGGGTCGAGCCTCGTCGTGCACAGCCAAACAAAACACAACAACGCTACACTCACATATCGGCCAGAAGAGGGGGGGGGGAGGAGTGAAGTTGGTGGGCTGGAAGAGAGGATGTGTGGGGAGCAGTTGTGGAGGATGGGATGCCCCCTAGACATGACGTTTTATTCAAGTTGACAGGACAAGGGCAGGTTGTAGAAACAACTGCATGGACGGAATTAGCCGGCATTATCTACTGGTTACACTGGAATGTGTCTGCGCTCTGGTGTGCGAGTGTGTGAATTGTCTTTGTGTGTTGTGTGAGTGGTGGTGCATGGGCCAGTCATCTCAGTCAGTCGACCCGTGGCACCTGGGTCTGTCCCGTGACCTCCTGCCAGCGGGCGTTTGACACTTCACGTGGCCTGGAAGTGCACCTAGCCTGGCACAAGCGTGGTGGTGACGTCACCGCCACTTAGTGGCGAATGGCGGTTGTTGTGTGTTGTTTGTGTGTGCGCGAGTGTGTGTTATGCGTGTTGTGTATGTGTATATTGTATGTGTGTGTATTGTATGTGCGTGTTGTGTGTGAAAAAGACAAAGGCGGCCGGGCGTGGTGTTGGCCACCCACCCCCTCGTGTGCCGTGCTGGCCTTTATAGGTGCTCGCTAACAGCACTTGTCCCTACAGTGTGTTAGGCTATACGGGGGATCTTTGTCTTTGTGTGTATGTGTATTGTGTGTGTGAGTGTATGTGTGTATTGTGTGTGTATTGTGTGTATGTGTGTTGTTTGTCTGTATTGTGTGTGTATATATTGTATGTGTGTGCTGTGTGTGCGTGTTACTTGTGTGTATTGTGTGTGTATTGTTTGTGTGTTGTGTGTATTGTGTGTGTGTTTATTGTGTGTGTTGTGCTGTGTGCGTATTGTTTGTGTGTTGTGTGTGTGTTGTGTGTGTATTGTCTGTGTATATATATTGTATGTGTGTGCTGTGTGTGCGTGTTATTTGTGTGTATTGTGTTGTGTGTGTATTGTTTGTGTGTTGTGTGTATTGTGTGTGTGTTTATTGTCTGTGTGTGTTGTGCTGTGTGCGTATTGTTTGTGTGTTGCGTGTATTGTGTTGTGTGTGTTGTATGTGTGTATTGTGTTATGTGTGTATTGTTTATGTATTGTGTTGTGTGTGTATTGTTTGTGTGTATTGTTTGTGTGTTTTGTGTGTATTGTGTTGTGTGTGTATTGTGTGTTTTGTGTGTGTGTAGTGTGTTGTGTGTGTATTGTGGTGTGTGTGTATTGGTTGTGTATTGTGTTGTGTGTATATTGTTTGTGTGTTGTGTGTGTATTGTTTGTGTGTGTTGTGTGTGTATTGTGTGTGTGTTGTGTGTGTATTGTGTTGTGTGTGTATTGTTTGTGTGTTGTGTATTGTGCTGTGTGTGTATTGTTTGTGTGTATTGTGTGTGTATTGTGTTGTGTGTGTATTGTGTGTTGTGTGTATTGTGTGTATTGTTTTTGTGTGTTGTGTGTGTGTTGTGTGTGTGTATTGTGTTGTGTGTATTGTGTGTGTGTTGTGTGTGTTGTGTGTGTGTTGTGTGTATTGTTTGTGTGTTGTGTGTGTGTTGTGTGTATTGTTTGTGTGTTGTGTTGTGTGTATATTGTTTGTGTGTTGTGTGTGTATTGTTTGTGTGTGTTGTGTGTGTATTGTTTGTGTGTTGTGTGTGTATTGTGTTGTGTGTGTATTGTTTGTGTGTTGTGTATTGTGCTATGTGTGTATTGTTTGTGTGTATTGTGTGTGTATTGTGTTGTGTGTGTATTGTGTGTTGTGTGTGTATTGTTTGTGTGTGTTGGTGTGTGTGTTGTGTGTGTATTGTGTGTGTTGTGTGTGTTGTGTGTATTGTTTGTGTGTTGTGTGTGTGTTGTGTGCATTGTTTGTGTGTTGTGTGTGTTGTGTGTGTGTGTTGTGTGCGAGCGAGTGTGTTTGCTTTGTATGAGCTAACCGTTGCACTGTGAGCCAGGTGACCCGAGTCCGATTCCCGCTCACGGCCAACACCAATGACGATTATCTGAAACAGTTATGGGCCTCCCCTAGGTCGACTCAGCCTCAAATGATAACTTGGTGCGGTGTGTAAACATCGCCACGAGGGAGACAAAGGCGGCCGGGCGTGGTGCTGACCACCTTGTGTGCCGTGCCTGCCTTCATTGGTGTTCTCTAAAAGAACTTGCCCCAAACGTATGTTCAGGCTGTACGGGGGGAACTTTGCCTTTCTAGTGTGAATGTCTCTGTCTTTTATTGTGTAATGTGAGCGTGTGCATTGTAAAAATTATGCTTAAAAATGAAAGTTAAAGTTTTAAGCAAATACTTTTTTCTGAGGCATATTGATGACAAATTAGCTTTGTCAATGTTTGATGATATTCACCACAATGGCGCTCATGATAATTTGGCGTTATGTATTGTACAATTTTGCTCGAAGTAATATCTATCCAAGCACATAATTTGGCAAATTTCAGCTCTGAGAATTAGAATGTCGATGGTTTACTGCCATAGGACCAACAGCGGTCTCAAAGAAGTGTTTGAGAAAGTATCTCCACGTGTTGTGTAGAGATGAGGACCATCTTAAGGATTCTTCCGAGCAGGTCCTGTGCAACTATTTTAACTCGGCCGTTCTCGGAAACACGATGTTCCACTGATGTGTGAGATTTCCGAATGGCTTCTTGTCCAGTTGCTTTGTTAATAGTCTAAGCACTCTCACCAGCCTCGTATCACACGTGGCACTTCTGCCTCAAGGCTCCATTTCCATGTCTTTTTTTCCCCAAATGCATTCCCGATGCCGTGAAGAAAATAAGTTCCAGCACGTGGCTCATGCTAAAATATCTCACGGCAGTACAGGGTAGACAACTTGTATATTGGAAATAGAACACAGCATGAGAGCGTTATAATTCTAATGTCCGTGTGCATGTTGAACTTCTTCCGCACTGTTACGAAGCCAACCGTGCTACTCGGAGGTGCGGGGGGAGGACACCAAACTAAACACGGAAAGTAGTTCTAAAGAAATGAGTTGTCAATCTGGATGATTTATAGTGCATAGCTCCAGTGGCTTCCTAATATCGGAAGGAAGAACGTTCCAGACGGCCACAGAAGCGCATCTGAAAGCACCGCGCGATGCGGTGACCACCGCCTTTGTTCGATTGTCAGCCAAAGGCCGCGGCTGCTGCGAGGATGACGGAGCTCACGCGATGGTTTGTGCTTCTTGACAAGACCAGCAAGGCGTGTGGCTCACGTACAGGCATTGAGGAGAGCAGGATAAAGAGGCTGGCATGGGAGTGGACAGCGCAGAGGTCTGCAACCAGATGGCGGGATACTAAAACCAGATGGCGGGAGGCTGCAAGAATAGACTCTGGAGCTCGGGTGACGACTGTGCGACAGCTGCGGGAACGAGAAGAAGACAGAAAGTGATCGCAAGGTGTAGTGGCATCAACACAATTTGAGGTGACGGCCCCCTGATCTCGACACATAGGTATGCGCACCCTCTATAGCGCAGGCATTCGTACGAATATAACCACCGCACCGCATCTCTGTGGGAAGGAGGCACACTTGCTCTCCCCCGTCACGGCAAATTCGACGAAGTGCCCTTGCGCGCGTCCGCGTCGTTTCGCTCCGACATCTCCGTGCGGCTGGCTCGGGGCGGGGGGGGGCACAACTTGTTGCAGCTGAAGGAGTCACGGCGCGAGGTCGAGCAGCGGTGGCGTGAGGCCCGGCAGGTGGTGGCGGTGCCACTGCTTCTGCAGTTTCTTAATGTAGAGTTGTGGGGGGGGGGTGGAGGGGGGGCGAGGTTTTGTGTTCTCGCGTTACCAGGCTCGGCCGTTTCTTGGCCAGAGAAACGGCGAGGGGAGAATCGCCCCGTTCGCCACCGCGAGCAGCGCCAGGGACACGGCGGGAGGGAGACCCCGAGAAGGACACCCCGTGACACCCCGCACGCCATGCCGCGGGAGACCCTCGCTTTGTCCGCAGTCCGCGTCGCGGGTGAACTCGCGGGACGAGCGCTGCGCGTTGTTCACCTCGCGACGCTTCTGCGTCTCCGCGCGCTGCGGCGCTCCCGCGTGCGCCTGCACAGCTTGTCGGGCGCGTGACAAAACAAACGGGGCCACGGCGGCGAGCACAACGCCCGCTGCGACATCTTCCTGGATTTAGATTTACGGCTTCCCATATCAATACGGTGATATATTTGTACACGAGAGTCGCCGATGTGCCTGCTAAAGTATGTCAACATCAGCACGAGATATCCACGGCCGGTCGGGTTGGTCATCGCCAAAGCCCCCACCCTTGCCCCGGCCCTCTCATGCCTGTGCTGTGACAACCTTCTTAGCTTCCCACCGACTTCACTTCAACGCGGCATTTGTCTGTTGATGAATGTGTTCGTGTCCAGCCTACATTAGGTGGGGGGCGGTGGTGTAGTAGCGGTTAGCGCGCTGCGCTACGAACCCGGCCACCCGAGTTCGATTCCCGCTCACGGCCAACACCAATGACGATTATCTGAACTAGTCGTGAGCCTCCCCTAGGTCGACTAGGCCTTAAATAGGTACCTAGCGCGGTGTATAAAACAACGATATTGGAGAGGCCAAGGCAGCTGAGCGTGGTGGTGTCCACCTACCCCTTCGTGTCCAATGTGGGCATGTAGAGGCTATGGTTCACGGCACTTGCTCCAACCACCTGTTGTGGGATCGTGTATACGCGTGTGCACTGATCGCACTGTGCAAGCTCACACGATATAGCAACAATAGAGAACTTCAATAAAAATGGCAAAACACCTTGAAAACAATTGACTAATACACGTGCTATTTTAAGCCGCATCACATGAAAGCATGAGATTGTCACCACTGGTCATTGTGAACCAGTATTCATATCCCCTGCATGTTTCGTTTGAGCTGACAGTATTCCAATTGATATCATTAACAGATCTATAGATTTTGTATTTTGAAGGTGTTTATTAATTTCTGTCCTCAATGATTCGTCACTACCGAATAATCATCAGCTGATGAAGAAAATCCTTATCTTATTCAACCACAGCCTACTAACCGTGGCCCCTATCCATCTTCGTTAATACATCTTGCTGATATTATTCGTTAAAGTATCTGTCAATTTTTATGAAAATCAATAGCTACAATGAAAAAAAGTAATTTGTTTCCCACAGAATGCGCAGGTAAGTAGGCAACCGTGGGAAGAATGAGTAATCAGCTGCAGTCAGACAGCTGTCGTGGTGACGAGATGTTAACTACCTCGCCTGATATGCAGGAGGTCGTGGCTTAGATCCTGACCCCCTTGATACAGTAGTTGGTGTCTGTGTGTCTCTCTCTCTTTCCCGTGGTCGCATAGATTTTGAATTTTTCTCTGGGTCCTCGGGTTTTTCCTCCACATTTAGAATAATGTGCTTAGATTATTTGGCTACTATAGATTCCACATGATAAGCCACTTCGTTGAGCTATCATTTGTGGCCAGGTCGTTTCTAAAAACGTGCTACGTAGCTCAGTGGGCTTTACCTGCTAAAATAAAAAATAAAAAATTTAAGCTGTCGATACGACAGCAGTTAACTGACCAATTAGTATACATCAATAACACCGAATTACCAAATGTGTCAATACATCACGCTAATATTATTCGTTAAAGCAACCGTTAACGTTGGTGAAAATCAATATATGTGTTAAGCACACACGCCGTTATCTTGAGTAACACCATTAGCATGTTGCATCGCTGTGCACACACAGACACAACTAGAATTTCCATTGGCCCTGGGCAGGGCACTGAATATTAACGAGGCACGCGCACCCTGTTATCTCCCACAACCCGGCGATCCCATTGAGTAACGGGACCTGAGCTGCCGCTCCTCAAGAAAATGCTGGCAGTCAAAAAATTAGATCAGAAGATTCAACAAGGGGCGCATGTCAATTATTCATCCTCCTAATGCACCTTGGGAGATAACCGCCAACGCCGCACCGCTAGCCTTCCCTGAGATAAAGGGCCTTCAGGAAATGCGCCCATCACTTTTAATGAGCATGCCCAAGGCGTCTGTCCGTCACGTAGCTCTGCTTAATAATAATAATAAAAAAATCCAAGCATCCGGAAAATAAAAGTTAACACCGACATATTTAGCAACACATGTCAGGCACCGAGTATCCGCCAGTCACGTGGTGTTATTATAAAGAAGATTACGATGACAACGCTGAAGATGAGGGCAATGTTTTTGAATACCTCCATTGCTAAAATTCCTTGCGAACCAAAACAAATCAGCTTGCAATTAAAAACAGAGCTGGCTGTCCACGCTCTCTCTCTCTCTCTCGCTCTCTAGCTTTAGCTCTGTATAATTTCATCAAGTACAGTTTTCAATAACAGGAGAAAAAAATCCATTTATGAAAATCAGTGTGCCAGAGTTTGTAATTTACAGAGAACCCGTGACATTTGAAGTTACGGGTCATGCTTTAAAAAAAAAACTCAATGTGGATGAGCTCAATGTTGTGGAAGGGAATAATCCCACACAGTACGTTAAAGTGACCCCAGTGTACAGATGTTATCACGCCATGGGTTAGCGCGAGTTGATCCCACAGCGTGCAGGGTTCAGGCTCAACGCAAGATTCAGCCCACCTGGGGTTGTGAGAGCTGTTTCCCAAGTCTGCAGATGCCCCCCCCCCCACCCCGGATCTGCAGATAGCACCAAGGCCACACGTCTTGCTCAGCGGTTTAAGCTCAGACTCCAGCAGCCTCGCATTCCCGTGCAGCGCACGGAGCCTAATGCCAACATCTCGGGGCCAATGTCCACGTTGATAATTTTTCAGCGTCAATCTTTTTTTTTATCTTTCCAGCCTCACCCTAACAGAGCAACAGGTGAGCGTTGTTGCATTGCACATAAAGCAATTAAACATGATAATAATTTACCATGATAATGTAAATGCATAAAATATATATAATTTATATATCAAATATTATTTGTTTTAGAGGTAATGACCACATACGTCTGTATGCTACCATGCACAGCTGAATTAATTAGCATATGGACAGTGTTCTGTAGAGTCGAGATTTTGTTTTGGAAAGCCATTTTGAGATACCCTGAACTCTGGCTTACTTGTATGTTTGTTGAACTTCTTTCGCACCCTACGTAGCCAACTCTGCTCATCGTATTTTGAACTTATTTCACACCCTACGCACCCAACTGTGCTAATAGGAAGTGCGGGCGAAGGACAACAAACTAAACACAGCATTCAGTTCCAAAGAAATGAGTTTTCCATCGAGATGATTTCAAAAATGCATAGCTCCGGTGGCTTCCTCACATCGGAATGAAGAACATCGCTCCAGACGGCCGCAGAAGCGCGTCTGAAAGAGCGCAATCTTTGTTCGATGATGACAGATGTTCCACTCTTAGTGTCGCGGTGGAGCATCATGGGTATTTAAATACATAAAACTGGCTCCCATTACGTAGAACCAACACCCTTTGGTCTTTTCTGATCAACATTATTGAGTAGCAATTAAATCGTTTTTTTTGTTGTTGCAAGGACCATGGCACTGAGGTTTAGACGGGGTGCTCTTGCCAATAACAGCTGGCAACCCAGCAGTATTTGTTGAACGAGCCCAAGTCTACTGATGAGAACCTGAAGGTCGAAGCCCACCCACAGTTTGTTTTTGTAACAAACACCGATAGTAACCGTCTGGAAATGTCATGAGGTGGACTAAACATTATTTTTTTTTATGTATTGCCCATAACACTTCACAGCAATGCATAATATGCTGACACTTGAGTGTTATCCCTTCATAAATGTGGATATTCTTTGGGTGCTCTGCCAGTTTCCACAAAGTAACAGGTCAGTGAAACTTCAGTCGATTAATAATTTCCGTATTGTTACTGTACAATATCATTCGTCACTTTGTCTTCTCAGAAATGAGAGCGACAAAGACGTGGTTGTCATTTTAATTGGCTTGCGCGCCGCTCTCGGTTGCTCTTACACGAAGTAGCGTGCTCCTCGTCTCTTCAACACTTTAGTACAACAGTCACACTCCATCTGTTCAGTGTTGCTGTAACTTAATTGTAATTGTGCTATGATCAGTATAAGTTGATTTGGCCGAAGGGGAATGTATTATTTCACAATGCTCTACGTTTGTGCAAAAAATTCAAATTCTCCTGCGATGCAGCTGCTTTTGCTCTGAATTAAATTTTATTTCAGCGCTGTACTTTACTTTATTTGTTTTGCTTTAGTCACTGTGGTAACCCATGTCACTCTTGCAAAGGACGCCTTCCTTAAATTCCCACCTGGATAAACAGTCCTCCACTTGAAAGTTGAAACTCAAAAGCCATGAATGGAAATACAGTATCAGGTGGATCTACTATTCAAGTGCATAGTTTGTTGGGGTTTTTTTTCCAGGAAATTTTACTCATTAAGATTTATTTAGAAAGGGGCACAGCAGGTCAAAACCCGTGAAAACTCAAGCAGCATCCATGCCCGTGCTCTGGGTCCATCCCAGCTTACTAACGATTGAACCGTGGCTCTGCACATTCAATCCCATTAATAACCCGAGCGTGGCGTTACTGCTCGCTCTGGCCTCAAGCCAAGCGGCGGCGCTTCGCGATTCACGCGACACCAGAAACCCCAGCGCCGGTCACTCGCGCCGACACTGGCGGTCGCGTGGAGTGAGACGCGGCGCCCAAACACGGGACGATAAACCAACGCTTCTGAATAAACCATTGCCGAGAACTGACAGCCAGCAGCCGATTTCAAAACTCAAATGTCATTTTCGCTAATTTCGTTGAACTTCCGTGGCACCGTACGAAGCCAACCGCAATCATTTCGCTCATTTCCCAGCTTCACATTCCTTATTGCCGTACAAATACGGTGCTTTTTGTGGAAGACTTTGCTGTTTTTTCCTAGATTTTTCTGTTGCGCGTAGTCACTTTAAAATGTTTCTTGTTCATGTTTTTGTTTGTTGCGGTTGCACCCGATTCAAGAGCCGCATGGCTCACAGGGCTATACCTAATAAATAAACTGAAACTGAAAATTGAAACTCATTGGACGGGCTTCCACACAGAAGCGATGGACACCGCAATACGCACTGCGATGGTGCCTCGGCCAATCACCCCGATGAGTTCTCGTTTCCGAGCGATTGGGACGCTTTTGGGTTCCCACGATCTCCTCTTCGGCCACGACGCCCTCAGCTTGGCCGTGCGCGCTCCGAGTTACCGTCATGAGACCTGGCACTCGGGGCGTCTCCGTCAAAACAGGAATCGTGCTGTATCAGGCCCAGCATTACTAGGGGGGGGGTTCTGAGTAGGCCACAGCGCATAGATAATCTAACCAATAACCACCAGGAACCACTCACGAGCAGGACGCCCCCAACTTCCATTTGTGCCCTGCATCACAGCCAGTGCCGATGATGCCACCACACTCCGGCACGATGCCTTCCTATCCTCAAACGTTACCCACCCAACACCCAACCTCCAACAGCTACCCCCATGTTGCCTCTCCAATGCCTGTCACAATAAACCTGCCCTCCTCCGAATTCGCACACCCACTGCTCCCAAAGCACCGCCACCTCCTCCTCGTCGCGATGGCTGCGATGCGCCTTTGCCACGCTCTCTTCCGAACTCCTCCCAATGTCCCACACCCTTCCTCATTCCTTACCGAACGGTAACAAACAAACGAACGGATGTCGCCTTTCCCCGCTGCTCCGACCCCACACCCACGCGACCTTAGGCGCACTTCTCTCCGCTTGTTTGTCTCTTTCAGCAATTAGCGAAATTTTTTTTTGACTTTTCCAAAAGCGACCCTTGAATGCCGAACGCATTCATCCACGCTATTTCCTATCTCCCCTCTTATGCAATGGGATGATAATAGCCTCTATCCAGCCCCGCGGTAGCTGTTCGCTGCTCCGCGCAGCCTCGTGTTATGCAGCTCCTCCCAGCATCTGTCGACACCCTCCTTTCAACATCTCAGCGGCAATGCCTCACACTCCGCACGTCTCACACCAGGAGCCAGCTGCTTCGCTGTTGCTCGAAAATCTCACGGCAGTCCGCGTCGATGATCGTCGCACGTAACAACTACAGGATCCATCATAGAGGAGGTTTTTTTGGTGTGGGGTTAGATCGCGTAAATATGAATGTGTCGTTTAACCCACCACTACCCGACACAGCCTGTGAGTAAAGTTTGTCACGTGAACAGAACGTGCCAATTCGTTACTCGTACAGCACTAACCGGTGTGTTGGAGAGTAAACCACACAACATCAACTCTGGCTGTCGCCTGATGATGCTAGTTGTAATAACTGGCGAAGCGTCAGGGTACTCGAATTGTAAATGTTGTGGGTTTACTCTCCAACACACGGGTTAGTGCTGACCTGCACAGAGTTGTACAATTTAATAACTCCAAGTTAAATGTCATCGTTGAGACGTGATTCGTTGATCTCCTCCCTCTTTTAGCAAACGCTTGAAGAGAAAAAAACACAAAATAGTGTGCCGATTTATACTACATTGTTAACTTAGTATAAGTTCAATCATGTATTTATCACTCAATATGTCCTGGAATACTGCCAAGCTACCCTGGAAAGGGGATTATCACCATAAGGCACTACCACTAGAGTACAAGATACGATTATCCATAATCATCCTATATTATTGTATTCTATATTCCTATAATCATATTAATGGGCTTATATAAACATTAGCTAAATTAATCCGTAAAATACTTGAATGTGAGAAATTCTGCACATCACTTAAATTGTTCCAGCTCCACCGACTCTACATCTCAAGGATGCAAGCGCAGCAGGCCACCCGTATTTTTTTGGCAGCCCTTTATCACTCCACTGCTGGATGGCCCCATCAACAACACGTTAACCGCCCGTCCGCCCGTCCGTCCATGCGTAATCTCAAGCAACGTCCCCGTACCGTGCGGACGTCGCGAACGCGAAAACAAATTCTGGTGAACGCGGGCAGCCCTGCCCACGGTGGAGCGATGTCGCCCCTAGCACGGGACGCGGGTGACCCCTCGTCACCTGTATCTCAGGTGTGCATCTCACAGCAGGGATATCACCCACAGTCGATGATGTTGAGACCCAGAGAGGTTAAGACTGGCGACAAAAACAAGGTATCCCGTAGATGTGGTTGCTCGACCCCAGCTATACGTGCTCTGATACTCGCATTGTCTTTGTTACTGACCTCGCTAACAGCACTTGCCCCAGCAGTCTGTTAAGGCTACGTGGGGGATCGTTGTCTTTGTGTGCGCTGTAAGCTTACTGCAGAGGCTGTACTCGAGTTGGCGTGTCCCTATTCTATATGTCTGCTTTACAACTGCAGTGACATAGAATTAGCTACGCAGCAGCATAGAGCGCGCTGCTGGCGGGGAAGGGGACCTGCGACTTATCAGCAGCCCTGACGTCAGCAGGCCCGGTGACCCACCAGAGGGGATATCTGGGGGAAAGGTTATAGAAGGGGCACGTGGGGGAAGTCCGGTAAACCGATAGTAGGTTCTAGAGAGGGGGCGTGGCCAGGGCGGAGCGAGGCCACGCCCCTGGGAGCATAAAAGGGGGCCCTGAGCGAGAGCTCGGGGCTGTCGTGTGGAGTGGGATCCCCGTCGTGCTGTTGAAGAGCGTCGCCATCGTCGCTGTCGTCTCGTCGCCATCATCGCTGTCGTCTTCACTCGATATTGCGCTGCTAGACGGTAGTTGGCTGTCTCGGTTCAGCGCCGTCAGTGTTAGACGGCTAGTATCGTGTATAGGCTAGCGACTTACGTAGCGTTGTGTATAAACGAGCGACAGAAGAGTGTGTACCAGCGTAGGGTGTGCATTGTGCAAGTCTTAGCGTCTCCAAGTTAAGTCACTACACAATCACTGAATAGGCCGTTAAGTTAAGTATTTTTTATAAGCAAGTTTGCAGGTGACCAAATCACTTGGTACCTTTTGAATAGAATCAACTTGCATTATCCTTATACTGTTGGCATTTTAGCGTGCTCTGGTCTGACACTGGTGAGACAAGGCTATAAAGAAAGGCTGCTGTCTCTGGTGTGGACTAATCAGTTTCAAAGACAATGCATTTATTATCAGAGCATGTTTGTCGGCATGGGTTGCCACGAGTAAATGTGGGCGATGCAGACATGATGCCTTGCAAAAGGTATCTATTTGGTGTTTGAACGTCTTAACACCTCCTGTTTATATTTCCAGAAAGGGGAACCCCTCTTTTTATTTTCATCATATTCGATGCTGGCAAAGAAGGTCCCATGGATATAAGAGGTCGCGCTCACGCGCCTGTGTGTGCCATGCCCGTGCCTGTGTGTGCGATGCCCGCGCCTGTGTGTACGATGCCCGTGCCACGGTACGGCGCGAGGCAAAAGACAATATTCCAACGGTGAGGCGAATTCACACGGGTGCCCGTGGCTCACGTAGCCGGGTGTGAACTCATCTGTGCTTAACCACACGTGTACAATTGAGCACTCTGTGTGCAATATGGGGAGTTAAGAAACGATGTTTGCGCGATCAGGGGATTGTGCCCCGAGCCCCCACGTGCACAGCAGAGGACGGAGGCACGGCCCACGAATTTAGAATTGGGGACTTGGGGCCGAGGAATTGAGCTGCGATGTCGTGACATGGAGGGTGTCTCTCTGGTCGCTTTTGCAGAGACGCCACTGCCCCCTCTGACGAGGAGTTTCGAAGGAAAGTTTCGCCGTTTCACAACCACCCCCCCCCCCCCAACGGCGCTCAGCTGTTGTGGAGTCGCCCACCACTTCTCCGGAGGACAGAATCACAACGCGCAGTCTCTACTCATCGTCTCCGAAATTTATTAGTTTTTATCGTCGTCGCTGCTGCTACTGTATATTTAACCGACCTGTCCCCCCACTTCCGCAAAGATCCACGACTGGAGGAGAGGGATGGGGACAGGGAGGGCCCGGCCACACTTTGCCTCCTTACCGCAGGGAGACGGCACGAAGCTGAAGGAGCAATCGCACGAATCGTACGCGGCACTCTCCTCGTCGCGAAGCGATCTGGGAGCGCCGCAGGGTTGCCACCTGCCCCTCTTTTCCCCCGCGAGGAGGTGCCTCCTCCTGTGCTGAACAAATGTTGTTGAAAATGCAAAGGGCCAGGGACTCTGTCGTATTGCATTGTGAATGCCGGCAGACAGCAATTAGATTGGGGAAGATGCTCGCGTTGTGCGCTTGAATGGGAAAACAAGGAGGAAAAATGATGCACACGCGTGGATTCTGGCACACTTTTCAAGCTGTCTCCCTCTCTAAGCCTATCGCAGGCAGTGCTAGATTGCTGTCTCCCACGCATTTTAATCAGCGACAAAGAATTTAAAATTAAAGACAAGCCACCGCTGTGCGGTTGTAGCCATGCAACCCGAACTCTGGGCCATCGAGTAGACCCACTGTGGTCTGCGCTCCTTCAGCGGAGGAGGAGGAGCAGCAAGAGGACACGAACTCTCTGTCTGCTGAAGCCCTCTCGGCCGTGGCCAGCAGCGGACCAAGGCATTGGAGGGCATCGAGCTCCTGAACACATTGTCATGCGCAAGAATAGAATGGGCGACGATAGCGTTGCCTTCAGACAGGCACGGCGAGGGGACACGTCACACAAAATCAGGTGTCAAGTAACGCACAGGAGATAATCCTGGCGTGAAATGACGAGAACGTAAAATCGAGTACACAAATCATCATCCGCATGAGCAAAGCCACCCAGACATGTTCGCCGATGTCCCTTTCCTGCTAAACACGGCCGTGAAAATTCGGAGGTAATGTTCCTTGAGCGACCTTTCCCATTAAAACAACAACTGTGTGTCTACGCACTCAGAAATACATATATGACACCTGTGGCCAATGCAGAGGAGTTGCCGGGTCGGCTCACGCGAGGCACGGCGCGCTCCAGAGGGGGAAGAGGGGGAGGGGGGCAACGCAGACCCCAGACCCCAGGGTCGGGACATCGTCGCGGTTCGCACACCGGAAGTCGCCGGTTCCATTCCATCTCCCAGCACCGGCGGTTGAAACGACGGTGGAAAATTAAATTCAATAGACAATCTTGTCGAGCGTTTGGTCACGCACATTGCAATCTCACAATCGCCCGAGCGGGAGCCACGGACAACGAGCTCGAAGGCCGCCAGGCCGTTGTGAGCCGGTGCCAACAATTGTTCTGCAGTTCTCTACATGTGAAGATATTTTCAGCCAAACATTGAGTGTGTTTTATACGTGTGGCAGGATACCGGAGTACCAGGAGAAAACCCACCCATACGAGGGGGGACTCTTAAATATCCCCCAACCCCACCATTGAGGCCCAACCGGGCGGTATTACCTGGTAAAATACAAAATAGTTCAAGTAAGCGGTGTCACCACCGTTAGCCGCATGCGGTAGGCAGAGCGTGAACATTACACCCGCCTAGCGTGGAGGAGCAGAAGAAAAAGCTCCGAACGCGTGGGGGCAAACATCGATCGTCGTTCCGAACGACACGCGGTCCAAGCCGAAAGCGGATCAGAGAGCTGGACAGCAAATCCTCGAAAAGGCTACGCAATAGTCTGGGAAACCGCTCTTTCTACAGGGCTCGCGTTTGTCAGGACGTGACCTTTCGTCCACACGGCACGCGAAGCCTGCCACATGGCAGTGCCAGTACAAAGCGTTTGCCCTGGGCAATATCCGAGGCCCACAGCTTGGCGATACCGTGCCCAGGAAGAATGGCTCTCTGTTCTCTGCTCGTTTTCAGCATCGCTATGCCATGACATGCGGGTCCACGCATTGGCTTGATGGGAGAAATGTTGGCGCCGTAGTAGCCAGTGTCTTCATCGGAGTCCATCCCGGATAGCACGGCACAAAGCAAGGCATTCGTGAGCTCTTAAAACATCGTCGCGTTATTGCCAATGTTGAGCACGTACACAAATGTAACTTTAAACAAAAAAACGGGGATCAAACTGAGATTTGACCGTGCATTAAACTCTGTAGCTATTGTGGTCAAATGTTAATAGCACGGCGAGTTAATGTTCCATACGAGATCGCCGTGCAAGTTTGATTACAAGTAGCAGTATGATCTGCATCGTTTCTAAAATTCACAACGATGCAGCAATGGTGTATATTGCTGCAAAGTTTGGCTGCTACCCAACTCTACAAATATCTATACGAATTGGTATTACCCTTTCTGGCAATGAAACAGGTGTTAAGATGTTAAAACACCAAACAGAAACATTTTGCAAGGAATCCTGTCTTGTAGCAGCTGACCCCGAGCTACAAATGCCCTGATGGTGGCATTGTCTTTGTGCTGTTCGCCTTTTGGCGATGTCCTCTGGTCTAACGCTGTTTGAGACGAGGCTCTAAAGAAGGCTGTCTCTGGTGTGGACCAATCAGTTTCAAAGACAATGCACATATTACCAGAGCATGTTTGTGTTTGCATGTTCACCACAAGTATGTGTGGATAATGCAGACATGATTCCTTGCAAATTGTTTCTGTGTGGTGTTTTAACATCTTAGCACTGCTGTTTTATTTCCAGAAAGGGTATAAACCAATTCTTATATTTTTATATTGGCAAGAAAGGCCCCATGATCTACACATATCACACACACACACACTGCCTCGGAGCAGCAATGCGCAATTATGTTGCTGGATTAAGGACGATCGCCCGATGCCATGAGCCGAGCTTGCTCTAAAATCACGACGCCTGTCATCAGAGTGCCAAGCTAACGTTGCTTGGAGATCACAGAAACTTAACCGAACTATTTTTGTTCAAATTTAATGGCATCCAATTAACCGGGCGCCAGGGACGCGCGACGCCTTTTCATGCACTTCTGGTTTTTTTCCCTTCCCACGGAACACGAAAAAAACCCATTCCGCGTCTCCTCACTGCGCGGAGGGGTCGGACATCAAAAGGCCCAGATCGATGGGCCAGCGGCAGAACCGTTGGCACACAATGGGCCGAGGGCCTCGGGAGTCCAAGGGAGTTCACTTTGTTTTTGCGCTGCCTCGGCCGTGCCCAGCGCAGCTGCCGTGCCGATGACATCAAGTTCACCCTTCATTCTCTCTCCAAATGTCAGAAGCCAGATACCGCGCACCAATACCAACACCAAAGCTTTTCGCTGTCCGGTATATTCGAAATTCACATTGAAACTTCTGCAAAGGTTTGCACGGTCTCGCTCCGAAGACGTTGTTCCTGCCAAGCACTGAAACGCATAATTCAAGTCCAAAAATGTAAACGTTCAAAGCATTTCACTGCCAACGCGGTCGATAGGCCTAGCACCGAGCGCAAAAATGCGTCGTGCTATCTGTACCGCAAACACAGGCATAGATCCGTACGCAAAGGCTGCAGGCAAACACAACAATGTATTAGCGCGGTGCTTAAAAGATTAAAACGGAGCAAAAGAGCGGCGGTGTAACACGCACACGCGCGCACACGCGCACAGACACACACAGAGACGTGATGCAGCGTCAAGAACAACAACAAGAAAAAACCACCGGCGCCGTGCAATACAACCCACCGCATTCCGGGGCACATATCGCGACTTCCCTCATGGCGAGGCCTCTGCCGATCAGAGACAGCCAGATCACCACAACCAATTTGGGAGCTGACAACAGGCAATTAGCTTCCACCGTGCAGGCTTGCTGCACGCGTGCACTCGCGCTAAACCGTGCCATTCAACCTCTCGGCATGCCAGCTTTAGTTATTTATTTTCTGCTGCCAAGCGAAGGATAGGAGGAGTATTAAGGGGCCAGACCAAACCCACCCCTAAGCCCTGCCACTAGAAAAAAAAGCTCGGGGTGGGACAAGCTAATTGATGGCTGACAGCTGTAGGCTGGTCCATCAGACGCGAGATGAAGACCTATATGGGGGGGGGGAATTCACAGCCGTGCATTGTCGCGATAGTCTCCGTCCCCCCCAATCCAACAAGATGACTGTGCGCTTCAACAAGTATTGAGCGATGATATTCCAAGGCAGTGTGTGTGTATGTGTGTATGTGTGTGTTTGTGTGTGTACGTGTGTGTGTGTGTGTATGTGGGTCGCGGTTAGCGCGCTGCACTACAAACCTGGCGACCCGGGTTCGATTCCTGCTCACGGCAAACACAAGTGACGATTATCTGAACCGGTCCTGGGCCTCCCTTAGGTCGACTCAACCTGAAATGAGTACCTGGTGCGATGTGTAAACATCGCCGCTAAAGAGACAAAGGCGGCCGGGCGTGGTGTTGGCCACCCACCCCCTCGTGTGCCGTGCCGGCCTTTATAGGTGCTCGCTAACAGCACTTGCCCCTACAGTCTGTTAAGGCTATACGGGGGATCTTTATCTTTGTCTTTTGTGTATGTGTTTGTGTGTGACACTTGTGGAGTTGGGTGACAGCCAGGCAGGTTGTCCCAAGTTACGCACAAAAACAGGGGAGGATTAAAAAAAGTGCTCTGAATGGGAAGAAGTCGCGTATCGATTCGATACGCGGCGAGCATTCGAATGCCCGACACAAACGAGTGGCGTGCAACACGACCGCGGGACTGGGCTCCACACGACGACCCACAAGAGGTAGCGCGAGATGCGCCCTGCCCTCCCAGGGCGGCGAGGAGCAAGTTTACGAGCCATTTAGCGCCGTCAATCACGAGTCAAGCACCCTCACACACGGAGGCAGGGACCCACGGAGGCCCTCATACCACAAAGCCGCTCATTATTCTACCTAACAGCGCGCGCACACAAACTATCACAAAGAGAAACATAACTCTTTCTGCCTTATTTAACTGGAAAGGGGCTCTTTAAACAAAGACGGTTTTTTTGTCTACTCTCAGGTCTAATAATTAAATTACCAATTGCAAAATACCCAAAGCAAACGTGCGACATGCGTTACCCACTTGTTCGCGGTATTCAACGCGCGTCTCATTCATCGGCGGCGACGCTCCGCTGCGTGCAAGATCGGTGCGCGCTTCCCATGCAAATGTGGCATTTAAAAGGGGGCCAGCGCTGGAAAGAAACACGGGAGACCGACCGCATCTCCAGAAGCCTCCATCGCAACAACAGCAGCAGCAGCCGCGATAAATAATGCACTTGAGGGATTCTGGAGAGACTCAGAAACTTCCAGCATCAGAATTTCCGTTTCATGTGCAAAGTCCTCTCTCTCTCTCTCGCTCTCCGCACAGCAGCCCAAAGTGCATTATATGAAGCCAAACCCAAAAAAAGCAATCACACAATCGTATAACGTTAACAAATAACTATGCCACAGAGCGCACGGGCGGTCTGCTTGCTGTAACGATAACAGATGTAACAACAGCAGGTCACGTTTACTTATTTAAGAGTTGTTTTTTTAAAGACGTCTGAGATCACGGTCGCAGATTGACGCTTCACTCGGCGCATCGCTGGCCTCACCCAAAGCCTCTGCCGTGCAATGTAAAGAGGGCCACCTCCCACAGTGTGTGGGAACAACAGGGCGAAGCCAGGAAGGAAAGGATAGCATTTGGAACCCCTTCGCTCGCAGATTAAGAACCCAGCTTTTAAACGGAGCAGGAATAATGGCATTCCAGCAGTTACCTTCCATGTTGCCATATTTGGAATTCGGGCCCAAAAAGTTAGGAGTTTCAAGATTCTGGAACTCACTTTTTGACCCAGAAACACTGCTCTAACAAGCAACGTAAATGTGACTTCATAGGCTCTCAAGGGTTTAGCTCGCACAATAACCCGGCCTGTGTACGCAGTTGTACTGATGAGGGAGAAATGTACACTATCTGCGGAATAAAGTGTCGTCATAGGTCAAATGTAGCTGGGCTGAACAGCATAAAGTCTATAAACCGCTTTTCGAATTATTGTTTTTCTCACACAAATGTTATCCCGATTGTCCCCTCGGAGTCGTGTCTTGAGAAAATAGCGCCAATTCAGATCTCTCAGAGGGATTGAGAGAATGATCCACGGAGGCAACTATCACAGAGCTACCGCCGAGCTCTGAGCCAGAGAGCCGTCTCGCGCACTAGGGGGCAGCACTTCGCCACCTGCTCTGCCACCGAGAGTCGTGTTCGTCACGTGACAGGCAAACCGATATGTATATGTTTTGCTCTCAGAGCTGTAACATAGTCAAATCAAGTGTGGAATCAAATGTAATGTCATGGTATTTTGTGTTGAATCATTGGCAAGCAGGCTGAGACGATCAACTCACCAGCCGTGAGAATCTGCTGAAATCACAAACAACAGATGAAGCCTCTAACGAACCTAGGATCTTGGCGGTGCCACATCAAGTGCTCTGACCTCTGAAGGAAAACTTCGCTCATTCGTTCGTTTCTCAGTCCGCTTGTCCCGGTGAGGGTTGTGGGGGTATCATGTTGAGTAGGGCGGTCCAGACCTCACTTTCCCTGGTGACGGACTCCAGCTCTTCCTGGGGAATTCCCAGGCGTTCCCAGGTCAGCCGAGTGACATCGTCCCACCAGCAGCAGCGTGTCCTGGGCCGGCCCCGGGGTCTTCGCCCAGTGGGACGTGCCGCCCGGTAGAGTTCCAGGGTGAGTCTACCGGGGGGCATCCTTACTGGGTGCCCGAACCACCTCAATTGGCTCCTCTCGATCTGGAGGAGCTGCTCAGCCGATCACGGAGAGCGGTAAGCCCAGCAACCCTGCGGAGAAACCTCATTTCGGCCCCTTGTACCCGCTATCTCATCCTTTCGGTCATCACCCAAAGCCCATGATCATAGGTGAGGGTAGGAATGTAGATCGACCTGTAAACTGAGAGCTTTGTTCATGAACTCAGTTCCCGCTTCACTACCATGGAACGGTACAGTACCCGCAACACTGCGGACGCTGCACCGATCCACTGGCTCATCTCCCACTCCCATTCGCCATCACTCGCAAAAGAAACCTTGAGGAACTTAAACTCCTCCAAGAAGGGAAGATGTTCCCCCTCACATGGAGAGAACAATCCACCGTCTCCCGGGAGTGAACCATGACCTCTGATTTGGAGGTGCTGATCCTCATCCCAGCCGCTTCACACTCGGCATCAAACCGTTCAAGTGCCCGCTGGAGATCACAGACTGACGAGGCAAAGAGGACAACGTCATCTGCAAAAGCAGCCATGCCACCTCCATGCCCCCGTACTCGATACTCTCCATATCTCGGCTGCGCCTCGATATCCTGTCCATGAAAATCACAAACAGGAATGGCGGAGTGCAACACCCACAGTGAACGACTTTGATTTAACACCAAGAATACGGACACAGCTCTCACTCCGGGAATAGAGGCACCGGATAGTCCACAAAAGCGGCACCGGTGCATCATACTGCCGCAGCACCTCCCACAAGACATTGTGGGGAACACGGTCATATGCTTTCTCCAAGTCTGCAAAACAGAGGTAGACTGGAGAAGCATACTCTCATGATCCCCAAATATCTGTAAAATGGAAAAGAGCTGGACCATTGTTCATATGACCATGACGGAATCCCCATTGTTCCTCCTGAATCTGAGGCTCGACCACGGGGCAGAACCTCTTCTACAGCACTTTGGTGTAGGCTTTACCTGTAGCTGAAGCACACTGTCTGGTCCCCTTTTTAAAAATGGGAGCCACAACCCCAGTTTTCCAATCTAGAGGTACTGTACCCGCCTTCCATGCGACATTGAAGAGGCGTGTTAACCACGACACTCCTACACTGTACACTGCTTTCAATAAATCTGGGCGAATCTCGTTCACTCCAGCACCGTTGCCGCTATGAAGGTCATCGACTGCCATATCAACTTCAGCAGCCATAATGGATCGCCCCCCCCCCCAGCTGTGTGCAGGGCTGCCTCCTGAGAGGAGGACATATTCACCAGCGTTGGGGAGATCCTCAAAGTGTTCCTGCCACCTCTCGACGACCTCCCTAGTTGAGGTCAATGTTATGCCACCCCCAGTGGCGGCTCCTGCAAAATCTCTCAGGGGGGGCAAATGTCTGGATGATTGATAAGGATAAGGTCCACCCATGCAATGGATAAATTAACAGCTTAAGCATGTAAAGGCAACTTCACTTCTTTAATATTAATGAAAAATAAAGTGACTCTTACAATACATCTTGTTTGTTTCTATACTCACTATTACAATCCACTCAGTTTCTTTTATTAAAGATTCCACTAGGTGGCGACAAATAATATTGTTGGATGAAACGTGCTTACGTATGATGACGTAAGCACGTATGATGACGTAAGCACGTTAGGGCGAGCCCTCCCGGAAGCCATAGAGAATGCATTGCAGCGCCCCCGTTCGAAAAAAAACATCTTTGAATGTAAGTCTATGGGACCACTCGGGGCGATTCTCAGCTGGAGGGAAATCGCCTAAAAAGAGGCGGTACTCCACAGAACGTAGCATGACGCTGATTGGACTATATCCAGAGGCACAGTGACGGCTAGCGTGACTCTGTGGTTGAATGACATTGGTGGTGCGTCACCCAATCGCCCTAATGAAGAAACCGCCCCTGGCCACCCCTACTAAAAACAGCCTATGTCCTGTCGACCTCTCCTAAGGCGTTGGATGGTTTGCTAGAACATATTTGAGGCTGCACGGTAGTCCCTCTCCATGGCCTCTCCAAACTCATGCCCGGGCTTTCGCTTCAGAAACTGCTGCCACTGCTGCCCTCTTGGCAAGCCGATACCTCTTTATCGAGTTGGGAGACCCTTTTCCGAGCATAACTCGGAGGAAAGCCTCCTTCTTCATTTTGACAGCTTCCCTCACCATTGGTGTCCACCAGCGGGTTCAGGAGTTGCCGCCATGACAGGCCCCAACTGGCTTCAAGCCACAGCTTTTCGCAGCTGCATCCACAATCAAAGTCCTGAACATCGCCCACTCGGACTCAATGTCCACGACCTCCCCGGGAGTGCAGGAGCAGTTTTCCTGGAGGTGGAAGTTGAAATCTTTCTGCATTGGGTCTTTCGCCAGACGCTCCCAGAAAACCGGCACTATTCGTTTGGGCCTTCCCGGTCTATCTGGTCAGTGCCCCAAGCGTCGGATCCAACTTACCACCAGGTGGTGATCAGTTGACAGCTCTGCCCTTCTCTTCACCCGAGTGTCCAGAACATACGGCCTGAGGTCCGATGCTACAATTATAAAGTCAATCATTGACCTTCGGCCCAAGGTGCCCTGGTACCCAGTACACTTAAGACCATCCTTGTATTCGAACACGGTGTTTGTTTTTGACATTCCGTGACTAGCGCAGAATTCCAATAACATCTCCTCATTCGGGTTCAGGTCGGGGGGGCATTCCTTCCAATCGCGCCTCTCCAGGTATCGCCATCGTTTCCCACGTGAGCATTTAATTCGCCCAGTAAGACTATGGAGTCAGTAGGCGGCACTCTGCCACGCACTGCACCCACCGTCTCCAAGAAGGGCGATTACTCTGAACTGCTGTTTGGTGCATACGCACAGACAACAGTTACAGTTTCCCTTTCTGAAACTCAAAGTCTCATTGAGGCCACCCTCTCATCCACTGGAACAAACTCCAACTGAACAGCGCCCAGCCGGGGGCTTGTGAGTACCCCCACACCTGCCTGTGGCCTCCCACCAGGGCTCACTCCGGAATAAGAGAGAGACCACCCCCGATCAAGAAGTCTGGTTCCAGTGCAAATGCTGTGTGTGGAGGTGACACCAACTACATCTAGTCGGTACCTTTACACCTCCTCCACCAGCTCCTGACTCCTTCCCCCCCAGTGACGTGCCATTCCACGTCCCAATAGCGAGCGTTCATCTCCAAGGTCCAGTGCATCTGAGGTCATCCCTGTCCCTGCCAGACTGGCATCGCACCCGCCCCTCACCCTTCATCCTGCGGATGGTGGGCCCACAGGACGTGTGTGTGCGTGTGTGTGCATCCATCGGCGACTGGACCGAGACCTTCGATTCATTGAAAACGCGAGAGGGCTTCACTCAAAAATAGCCTCAGAAGAACGTCATCCCATCCCTTTGGGTAGCACGCGGAAGCAACGGCGTTCTGCAAGTGGGGGGTGAGGTGACGAGAGTGGCGAGGGGGGGGTGCGGTGTGTTGACCCACTCCACGCTTCATCACTTTAAAGCTCGGACTGAATCCAGGGCCGCTGAAGGAATCCGCCGCGCCTCTTTTTCTTCACTTCTCTAACAGGTGGCGTGGAGGCACAAGGAGCTCTCTCAACCGGGCGGAAATGTCTTTTTTGCAGAAAAAAAAATGTTCCACCGCTCAAGTTTGACCGTGCACACCACGTTCCACTGAAACTCCTGACACGTGCCTGAAAACCTGGTTCCGTTTTTAATTACGAACCCAGCCGCCTCAGTGCAGCAAAGTATACCACCAACGTTGAACACGTCGGCTTTATACAAATACATTAACCCCCCCCCCCCCACCCCTCTGGACTTCGCACGTGATCACATGTATTATCCCTCTATTTAAGACTGAAACAGGAGGAGAATTTCTCTACAAATCTGCCTGTTACCTGATGAGGCTAGTTGTCACGGTACTCGAATCAGAAATGTCGTAGTGAGTTTACTATCCAACACACAATCGGTGTGCTGAACTAGTAACGAATTGGCATGTTTTGTTCACATGACAAACCTTACTAATTGGCTGTGTCGGGTGGTGGCGGGTTTAACGACACATTTATATTTACGCGATCTAACCCAACAAAAACCTCTATTATGTATAACACCAAACCTGCACGGCAGTGGCAGAAGTACACCTGGTGTACACCTCTCCTGAAAGACACAAGTATGTCGGTGCAGTCTGTTCTGCTATATCGCGGTCGTTGTGCTCCTGAAGAACACCGAGTTATGGAAAAATCCTATGAAAATAAATAATACAGGATAAAGCAAAGTCCCCGACAACGCGTGAGATGCGTACGCAGGCTGAACAAAGACTGAGGCGCGTGGGTAGCATCCAGCAGCATCCAGCAGCATCCCAACGCCTCGCGTGATGACGCTACGCCGAGGCAGCCGGACAACCGCTTATTGCTACTTGCGCGACGTAGTCCTGTTTACTCGATCGCTTTGTATCAAATTCGCATCGGCGTTATAAAAAAATGTGTTCCCTGACACATTAATCATCGCGTTATATCCAATTCGAGTTATGAAAACAACACGCGGCGTTATAGGAGAACAGACCGCACATCAATGCAGATGGTAGCAGAGATACCGGCCGCGATTGATGGAAGTCGTGGGCAATGTCATCCTGCCGATATTCTTTGCGACGCACACGTCTGTAAGGTCTGCTCCACGTGGGCCCCACGTGCCAAACAACCGGGCGTTGCACACGGCAAGGCAGTGGCACACAAAGATAAGATATCGGCACTCGGAATGTGTTACGACAGAAGGATACTGCTGCGTCTATGCTCGACCCTATGGGTGACCAATGCAGAAGTAATACAAAGGTTGCGCATAGAAGATAACATTATGATGATGCAGGCAGTGATGAGAAGGAAACTGGCACTGTTTGGACACATTATGTAGGATGGACAACAACATGAAAATTAAAAGTGTTTTGTTTTTGGAAAAATGGAAGGAACTGGAAAGAGAAGAAGACCTCACAGGGTATGGCTTGACGACGACATCACAAGAGGCTGGTGCCAGACAGGCGTGGCACCACTTGAGCATATTGGCACAAGACAAGAGGAGAGTGGAAACAAATGACGACATGTGCAGTGCAGTGGACACGTGTGGGCTATCTGACCATGGATCGTGATGATGAAGATTATAAAGACAGTGGTACGTGACCATCGATATAATCTTGGCAGCCGAGCATCTCTGCTCAACAATTCGTGAGGCACTGCTTAACCCAACGACTCGTAAGACGTTCGCTGCGGTCAAAGAGTCAGATGTGAAGCCGAGCAGAGAACATTGTCAATGGCGAGTTGATGCCAAACGTGAAACAATAAATACGGAAGCCAGCTTGAGAAGAAGGAGGGGGGAGGAGGAGGCGGCGGAGGAGGGAGGAGAGAGGAGGTTGAAATAACTGCAGGACCAGGGGTTGTCCAGCGAGATGATTCACGAACGCCGTCTGAGACCTCGACACCTGGAATCCTGGAATCCACGAGGCCACCGGTGGAGTGGCCAAAAAGGGGGCATTGTAAAGGTCACAAATAGCCATGAGCAGGTGGTTCTCTCAACTTCGGTGAGGTCCTGCAGCGGTCCCGAAATACCGTGCAGCATTCCACACGACGTTTGACAACGCAACGAGTGTTGTGCACAACATTTGAAACACAACAGGCAACCCACCCCCTCCCCCATCAGCTGGTGATCAATCAGGTTAGGCTGACCGAGTCAAGAGTGTCACGTTTAAAAGGACCACACATTAACAATTTATCCATCACTCGGGTGGCCAACAATGAGCACTCGACATTGACATGCTTCAAAAGAGAAGGCACAAGAGGAGACGTGCCGGATGAGATGTGGTCGACCTCCCACCTTCATGGACCAACAAACGGAAGCCCTCCAAGGCCTATTAGAGACGCCGCGAGTTGGCTCTCCTCTCAAGAGCCTCGCAAGGTGACTGAAGCCGCCTGTGATTATACCAGGTTCCCGGAAAGTAACACGTGGTAACAAAAATGATTGTTAAACCACAGTATATATATGAAGAAAAAATATCTACAGTTTTTTGACAAAAAAACCCCCATCAAATGCTCTACTAAACAATGTTGCCATGTCGTATGTATTCAACATTGACTTTGTGCCACCTGCTAGGCCTGACTGGGTTGATCATTCCTGCAGTGGTTCTTCTTCACCTGGGTACATCACGCACACCACCCTGAGGCTGCGAGATGCCCTTTCTGGGGGTGCGAGACACGGACAAAATTTTGTTTCGAGGGTAAATCATCGAAACACAAATTAAGCACAGGACACGTAAGTACAACTTGTTTGTTTCATCAAACATGTGTATGTATCAACATCATACATTTTTAACGATTGAGAATTAAAGGAGTCCAAGGCTGCAGTAGCGGCTAAGAAGCGCTGCGTGGGAGGCAGCATTACAGAGTCAAGGCCACCTTTGATCAAGGTGGCCGGGTGATGTGGCGTTGTGCCCTCAATATTAACTCACTGATGCAACCGGGATTGCTTCCAAGGAAGTTAATGTATTTGTGCCTCACGTCGAAGGCCCTGTTTAATCAGCCATCTCAGTGACCAATATGTGGCCGAATGCCACATGCTTGAAGGAGTTAATAAGTTGCGTTGCATCTGATCCAGCCGTGGGGAACGGATCGTCCAATGAAACAAATTAACATGTGGGAACCACGACTCTGGCATTCAGGAATGGAACAAGGAACAGGACATAAAAAAAACAAAATTCGGAATGAGAAACAAAATGGAATATTATAAATTTCCATTCTTCCTTTGTTTGGTGGCCGTTCAAAATGTCCCCCCTTTCACTACGTGCTCCGTATCAATGGGTACACGCGAGTCAGTCCAACGGCAGGCCGCGTGCGGTGGGGTGTACCGTGGGTACTCGCCCACCTCGTCCAACACGTGTCGCCAGCGTGAAAGAGTAGGCAAAGTATCCTCGAGATGGGCGTTCTAGAGTTGCCTCCAGTGGAGGTCCTTCCACCGACAGCGGCCTTAGGAAGCGATTGCAGGACTGCACCTTTACCGTTACTCATGTCCACCCTCCCACCTTTTCTCCATCTTAAAAAGAAATTCCCCTCCCCCTCTCTATCTCGTGCTGGATCAGGCACCAAACAGGTCAGTGATGCTCGTGGCAGATGTCCTCTCTGCCGTGGTCTCCCCCCGCCCGTGGTCTCTCCCCCCCCCCCCCCGTGGTCTCCCCCCACCTCCCCCCCGTGGTCTCTCCCCCCCCCCGTGGTCTCTCCCCCCCCCCGTGGTCTCCCCCCCCCCCCCGTGGTCTCTCCCCCCCCCGTGGTCTCTCCCCCCCTCCCGTGGTCTCCCCCCCCCCCCCCGTGGTCGCCCCCCCCCCCGTGGTCTCTCCCCCCCCCGTGGTCTCTCCCCCCCCTCCCGTGGTCTCCCCCCCCCCCCGTGGTCTCTCCCCCCCCCCCCCCCCGTGGTCTCTCCCCCCCCCCCCGTGGTCTCTCCCTCCCCCCCGTGGTCTCTCCCCCCCCCCCCGTGGTCTCTCCCCCCCCCCCGTGGTCTCTCCCCCCCCGTGGTCTCACCCCCCCCCCGTGGTCTCTCCCCCCCCCCCGTGGTCTCTCCCCCCCCCCCGTGGTCTCTCCCCCCCCCCCCCGTGGTCTCTCCCCCCCCCCCGTGGTCTCACCCCCACCCCCCCCGTGGTCTCTCCCCCCCCCCCCCGTGGTCTCTCCCCCCCCCCCCGTGGTCTCTCCCCCCCCCCCCGTGGTCTCTCCCCCCCCCCCGTGGTCTCTCCCCCCCTCCCCGTGGTCTCTCCCCCCCCCCCGTGGTCTCTCCCCCCCCCCCCCGTGGTCTCTCCCCCCCCCCCGTGGTCTCTCCCCCCCCGTGGTCTCACCCCCCCCCCGTGGTCTCTCCCCCCCCCGTGGTCTCTCCCCCCCCCCCCCGTGGTCTCTCCCCCCCCCCCCGTGGTCTCTCCCCCCCCCCCCGTGGTCTCTCCCCCCCCCCCGTGGTCTCTCCCCCCCCCGTGGTCTCTCCCCCCCCCCCCCCGTGGTCTCTCCCCCCCCCCCCGTGATCTCTCCCCCCCCCCCGTGGTCTCACCCCCCCCCCCGTGGTCTCTCCCCCCCCCCCCCGTGGTCTCTCCCCCCCCCCGTGGTCTCTCCCCCCCCCCGTGGTCTCTCCCCCCCCCCCCCCCGTGGTCTCTCCCCCCCCCCCCCCGTGGTCTCTCCCCCCCCCCCGTGGTCTCTCCCCCCCCCCCCCGTGGTCTCTCCCCCCCCCCCCGTGGGTCTCTCCCCCCCCGTGGTCTCACCCCCCCCCCCCGTGGTCTCTCCCCCCCCCCGTGGTCTCTCCCCCCCCCCCCCCGTGGTCTCTCCCCCCCCCCCCCCCGTGGTCCCTCTTCCCCCCGCACCTCAATTGTGTGTGTGTGGAGGGGGGGGTCCCTTCTATATGAAACCAGCGCTGGGTTTGGCACGGTTCATTGGTTAGTTTTCCCCATGGAATGGAGCCCTGCACCTGTTCTGAATTAATATCACCCGCACGGGGCCTCCTCCGCTAATTGTTTCACCCACCGAGCGCGCTGCACCGCTGGTGCATTGCGCGACCTGGATGAGGCTCCTCAATTCCTTCATCGCCTGGCAAACACAGAACGTGGCTCTTCCTCTGCCCCCCCCCACCCTGTATCAGGATTGAACCTCCGCGATATCCCGCGCTCCACTGCTCTCACATGTAAGTATAGTTTTAACATTACACCATTGAGGCTCCATTGTATAACGTAAACACTCAGGCTAGATTTTTCATTGATTGCAACCAGAGAAACCTTGTCACCCATCATACATATAGGACTCCCGGCTCAAACTATACTATAAAAAAAACCTTTTTTTATTTTACCAGGTAAGGCCCACTGAGCTATGTAGCACTTTTTGAGAAGCCACATGACCACGAATGATAGCTCAATGAAGTGGCTTGTCACGTGGACATTTATTGCAGCCAAATACTCTAAACGCGTGATGTTGATTATAATCGTGGAGGGGAATACCGGAGGACCCAGAGAAAAATCGACGCGACCACGGGGAGGGAGCCATGTCAATTCCAAATACAGCAGCAGGCGTCAGGGGCAAGATGGAACCCACGACCTCCTCATTGTGCCCATTAGGCCAGTCGTAGAAAATGCACCTGTCAACACGTTTCACCCCGTTCCTGTCATAACGACCCTGCTGACATCGTCTTCATTGGCACGTCGTTCTCTCTCAACTCGTCTGGAAGCCACACATCGTCTCCGTTGATTCGGGCACCTCCAAGAAACTTTGGCCCTCTTTTTTTGAGCGCCAAAACTTCTGTTCAGCAGCTGCTGCTGGGAGCGCTTCGCAGGTCACAGCCCGAGCAAGCCGCCACCTCCGAGCCGCGCCATCAAAGGCGACGCTCAAACTTCGTGATGAAACCCAACGCCAGTTTGCATTATTGATGATGTCACCTTGTTGCTCCTCTCCTGCCTCCTCTCTCTCTCTCATCGCTGCTCGCTTCCCTCCTTGGAACTTCAATGGCCGGCGCTCTTCTGAAGTCTCTGGAGCGACTCGTCCCCTCTGCCGCCCCGCCCGTTGTGCCCTTCCCTCTTCATCGCACCGCGGGAATTGTTCTTCCCTGCCAATCTTCCGCACAGAGTGCACGGGCCCCATCCTCCGTGCACTGCGCTCCTAAAACACTGGAACTCATTAACCCAGCCTCTGTGTTTCCACCAGATTACAATTTGCAGTCGAGAGGCTACCGTCAAACACGCACCACTCTTGGATGTGCATCGCCGATACGATTAGAGTCACTTTTAATTTAAACAAAAACGGCGCTGTCCACTGCGCGCACGCGGCCTGTCACTCGGCACAGCCTTGCCGGAACAGCTGCAGCGAGCGATGGGAGGGTTTTTTTTAAAAGAAAATGCATAAAAAAGTGATGCAATGTCTGCGCTTGTGCTTCTAGTTTTTATAGAGCCAGCGTGACCCTCTCTGCTGCTACCACAGGGGCCAGTGAACTCGAGTGGACGACTGTCGTCATGAAATAATTAAGCAGGCAAGACGCCTCCTTAATACACTTGTCCTTCCGCACAACAAAAATGAAAAAAAAAATGTACACACCCGATCACTCACACGGCCTTCTGGGAATGCATCATTCCAGCAGCATTGCCTCAACACAAGCAAACTCGGGGCTGGCTTTGACTTTCAGTATCTCATCAGAAGGATCTATCCACCAAATAAATACCTATGAACAGACGTTATCGTAGGGAGAGAAGAGTGAGGTACCCTGTTGACTGGCAATTGAAACGCGGCCCATGGACCATATAAAACAAATCTTTCTAGAATGCATATGTAATGCTGCCAGAGTGTATCGTATTATCGAGACAGCACTTTAAAAAGGAATATGCTAAGTCACCCGGCTTGGGCGTGCGCTTAAAAGAGGAAATAATCGAATTCTTCCAGTCAATAACCGTTGTATCGCATGACGAGCCCAATGAGTGATCGATACGGAGCTCCCGTGAAACACTCGGCCGCCACTATAAATAGCGCAGAACAAGGGATATTTTTGGTCGCGCAATGTAGAACTCGGCTTCTTCATATCCGCTGCGCACATCGCTCATGCCAGAGGCAAAGCGGCGTGGGACCGTGCCTAGCACGACCAATGTTTGGGTTCTGTTTCAAATGAAAGGAAATGAGAGGCAGCAGCAGCAGCCGCAGGACCGCAGCCCATCACAACATCCAGCACGTTAACACAAACGCCACATCGCAATTCTATTTTTTTTAAACACACAATTTAGCCCTGACAATTAACCCCTGGGAGATGTCGCATTGTGTTAAGATAAACTCAACTTGTTTTTTTTTTACCAGGTAAGGCCCGACTGAGCTATGTAGCTCTTTTTCAGAAGTGACCTGGCCACAAATGATACCTCAACAGAGTTGATTATCATCATGTGGACATTTATGGCAGCCAAATGCCATAAACGCTTGATTTAGATTCTAAATGTGGAGGAAAAAACTGAAGGACCCACATGACCAAAGGAAGAGAAACATGCAAACTCCAAATATACAGCAGGCATCAGAGTCGATATCGAACCCACGACCTCCTTCATACCAGGCGAGGTAGCTAACATCTCGCCACCGTGACGTCCCATGACCATGAAGTCATCTCTGTACAAGGTCACTGAGGAGGCCGTACCTCCCTCGTCTGATCTCTCACCACCGCCCGTCAGACCCCAAGGAGCGTGACTCACCACCAGTGCCGGATTAAGCGAGTGCGGGGCCTGTAGTATGTATGTTATAAAAAAAAGCCCTAAATAAAATAAAAACACGTAAATATTAAAACACCTAAATGTTTAGCTTGCATAGTAAAGTAATTATATTTTTTCGTTTGCTATACAGTCAGATAATACGACAAATGGCTAACCTTAAACACCCAGTCGTTCATAAAAGTTGAAGGCAGTATATTAATATAGTAATAGAGCAGGTGCAGAATCACTGAACCGGAATTGATAGCTTGAAAGCATTTACGCGCGTGGCCCTTGAAAGTCCGGGGCCCGTGAAAGTGCGGGGCCCGTGGCGTATGTAGCTACTTGTGCTACGAGGATGATCTGGCACTGGTTGCCACCGTGCCCCGCCACCCAAACGCTCCCCCAACCGTCTGGGGCCATGGCCCCGTGCCTTCACGTCTCCCGTATCACTGTCCACATCGAGTGCATTCGAGTGAAAACGAGGAAAAATATAGACTCAACGTTGAGGATATTATGTTTTTTTTTTTTAAAGCAACAAATATTGTTAAAACCGCACACAATGAGCTTTCTTGAAGTGGCGGCTGCTAGGCAAGGCCACGCTCATCGGTGGGTGGCAGATTGCTGTGAATTCTGTGAATTCTGCGTTCGAGGGAATGGCCTGTGGGGACCACACTGTGCCTTAATCCATGCCGTGTTGGATTTGACGACATCGCGAGTACGTGTGGAGTTGCGGTTGTTTCTCAAAACAAGCTTTTGCTATTTCTCACATTTTCTGTTAAACCTGCGGACGACATCGCGGTGATGGCCCGTCCAGAGTAAGCGCGATCTCAAACGGCATCCTCCCAGTCGTCGTGTGGTGTCAGAATACGGCGTCCTGAATAAAGAGCAGCATTCAGAGACACACGCGGCAAAGTCCTTTGGGCAATTATATTAATTTCCGGTGGGTAACCTCTCTGTCCGAGGTGTGAAAATGCGATTTTCACTTTGGTTGCCAAGCGTGCGGGGGGTTTGGGCGAGACCGGCGGTGATTCTTCAGGGGCACAGTGTCCTGACAACGCTGACAACCACACCATGGGCGGTGTGTTAGCCAGAGTTGTCTGCCTGCCGACGCTCAGCAGCAGCAACAACAAAAACAAAACGTTGCAGTGAAACGGCGCGAGTAACGCAACACATAAATTGTGCGAGGAGGAATGCAAGCAATGTCTGCCTTAAGCTTGTTCTCTGTACGGTATGTTGAACTTCTTTAGCACCGTACGTAGCCAACCGTGCTAATCGGAGGTGCGGCGGGAGAACGACAAACCACTAAAAACACAAAAAGCAGTTCTACAGAAATGAGTTTGTCCATCGAGATGATTGAAAAGTGCGTAGCTCCAGCGGCTTCCGCATATCGTTAAGGAGGCGCGTTCCGGACGGCCGCAGAAGCGCGTCTGAAAGCGCCGCGCGGTGCGGTGACCGCCGCCGCCTTTCTTCGACGTCGCTCGCCAGAAGCCGCCTTTGCGTGGCCACCGCCGCAGACCGCGCGTCCCACGTCCACCGTGGACGACCCTGCGACGTGACGTCCCACGTCCACCGTGGGGGACCCTGTGACGTGACGTCCCACGTCCACCGTGGACGACCCTGCGACGTGACGTCCCACGTCCACCGTGGACGACCCTGCGACGTGACGGCTGCGCTCGAGGGGAGCCCGGACACGAGCACTGGGCGCCCCTTTTTGAGACGGAGTTCGTGAGTCCGCTTCTCGAGCCGTCTCCTCGACGCTGGCCCAGCCAGGCAAGCTGCGCTGGGAATCTCGGCCCGAGGCGGCGAGGCGAGGGGAGCCTCCTTCCCATTGGCAGCGGAAACGGTTGAGGTGAATTCACTGCCGATGGACGCCAGGAGCGGCCTCCCCGTGCACGACGCCCACGAAAGTTCCCCAAAATGGCAGCCGTCTGTAGCCAAGCTCAGGGAATGCGATGTGCGGCACAGGAATAACATCAGCACTCACAACAGCGGGGCGTCGAGGAGATGGGGCCGTGCAATTCGGAGGAAGAGCTCTGGCTTGTGATCCCATTTGCTTTCCTCTAGCCATGCTCGCGAGGCCTGTGCGGTGAGACGCAGCCAGACGGCGGTGGTGGTGGCTGTGGTGGTGGTGGCTGTGGTAGTGGTGGTGGTGGCTGTGGTAGTGGTGGTGGTGGTGGTGGCTGTGGTGGTGGCTGTGGTGGTGGTGGCTGTGGTAGTGGCTGTGGTGGTGGTGGCTGTGGTGGTGGCTGTGGTTGTGGTGGTGGCTGTGGTGGTGGCTGTGGCTGTGGTGGTGGTGGTGGCTGTGGTGGTGGTGGCTGTGGTAATGGTGACTGTGGTGGTGGTGGCTGTGGTGGTGGTGGTGGCTGTGGTGGTGGTGGCTGTGGCTGTGGTGGTGGTGGCGGTGGTGGTGGTTGTGGTGGCTGTGGTGGTGGTGGTGGCTGTGGTGGTGGTGGTGGTGGCGGTGGTGGTGGTGGTGGTGGTGGCTGTGGTGGTGGTGGTGGCTGTGGTGGTGGTGGTGGTGGCTGTGGTGGTGGTGGTGGCTGTGGTGGTGGTGGTGACTGTGGTGGTGGTGGCTGTGGTGGTGGCTGTGGTGGTGGTGGTGGCTGTAGTGGTGGTGGTGGCTGTGGTGGTGGCTGTGGTGGTGGTGGTGGTGGCTGTGGTGGTGGTGGTGGCTGTGGTGGTGGTGGTGGCTGTGGCTGTGGTGGTGGTGGTGGCTGTGGTGGTGGCTGTGGTGGTGGTGGTGGCTGTGGTGGTGGCTGTGGTGGTGGTGGTGGCTGTGGTGGTGGTGGTGGCTGTGGTGGTGGTGGTGGCTGTGGTGGTGGTGGTGGCTGTGGTGGTGGTGGTGGCTGTGGTGGTGGTGGTGGTGGTAGCTGTGGTGGTGGTGGTGGCTGTGGTGGTGGTGGTGGCTGTGGTGGTGGTGGTGGCTGTTGTGGTGGTGGTGGTGGCTGTGGTGGTGGTGGTGGTGGCTGTTGTGGTGGTGGTGGTGGCTGTTGTGGTGGTGGTGGTGGTGGTGGCTGTGGTGGTGGTGGTGGCTGTGGTGGTGGTGGTGGCTGTTGTGGTGGTGGTGGTGGCTGTGGTGGTGGTGGTGGTGGCTGTGGTGGTGGTGGCTGTGGTGGTGGTGGTGGTGGCTGTGGTGGTGGTGGTGGCTGTTGTGGTGGTGGTGGTGGCTGTTGTGGTGGTGGTGGTGGCTGTGGTGGTGGTGGTGGCTGTGGTGGTGGTGGTGGCTGTGGTGGTGGTGGTGGCTGTGGTGGTGGTGGTGGCTGTTGTGGTGGTGGTGGTGGCTGTGGTGGTGGTGGCTGTGGCTGTGGTGGTGGTGGCGGTGGTGGTGGTGGTGGCTGTGGTGGTGGTGGTGGCTGTGGTGGTGGTGGTGGTTGTGGTCGTGGTGGCTACACTGCTGCCTGTAGGCCAGCAGCGCTGTGGAGTCAGCAGCGAGGGTTGGTGCATCGCCGCACAAATGTTAAGAAACTCCCTTCCTGTGGGTATCGATGTGCCACAGCCTGGCTTGCAGAAGGCAGCAACAGCAAGTGGTCTCATCGCTTATATGTTTCCGTATGTACGGGGATGTATGTATGTTGAACTTTTTTCGCACCGTACGTTGCCAGCTGCGCTAATCGGAGGTGCGGGGGAAGGACAACAAACTAAACACTAAAAGTATTTTTTAATTATTTTCCCAATCTAGGTAATTTAAAAGTGCATCGCTCCAGTGGCTTCCTATTATTTGAAGCAAGAGCGTTCCAGACGGCCGCAGAAGCGCAAAAATACGTTGTTCCCTGATCGGGAAACTAACCTGCTCCGCTGTGGCGAGATCGCCGAATCCTAACCGCGAGACCACCAGGGATAGCGGGTGGACTATTTGCCATCTGTTTCCCTCTGTACGGGGATCGAGTGTTCCCCCCTCACATCCTTGGGTTGTCGCCACGTGCTCAGGTTTTCTCCCACTCGTTATACAAACGCTCATCATTAATTTGCTGGGTAAAAAATCTGGAGTTTTTATTTTTAAAACCCCGACGCAGGTTCCTCCTGAATAAAAAGAAGAAGAGTCTTACAACGCAACGGTGGCTCTCCTTGGATAAATTAGTGATTTATTTTCATCTGAATAAAATTGACACGAGTTCCAAAGACCATTGCCGCCCCTAGGGGCTCGTGCAGGATGTGACAGGGCACGGGATGCGCGCGGAGGATTTCAATGCGGGTCTGTGTCCACTCCGGTGGCTATGGTGGCTTGCGTCTTGTTTATCGCATTGTTCGGATACACGAGCAAAGTGGATTACGGGGGTTTAGCGAGGGGGCCTCGTGCTGCAGTTCACATTGCAAAGCACGCGAGCAACGGGGATGCGATTGGCTTACAACACTTCACACGTCCGCCGGCAGAAACAAAAAAATCTATTCTCATACTCTTAGCGGTGCGTGCCTCAAATTGCTCACTGGAATATTAATTATTGAGTACAAGTTGTTCACGTTGCCGTTGAAGAGGATGTTATCTTTTGGGGGACGGTTGAGAAAATGAAACGGAACGAGAACACAAGAAAAAGGAAACTCACAATCCAAGCGAAGACGGCGAATGACGCTGCAAGTGGGATTGTCGAGCTCACGGAGCGTCGGGCAGGTGGCATCGTCGCATATTGCCGTTCCGTCGCCTGGCTCGACAAAACTGGCGTCACTGGACATCCTTGGGATGCACACGATGCGAGAGATTATTGCGGGAAATGTCACGAGTTTTTTCGTCATTGGATTTCATGTACGTGGAGAGTAGATCGTGGTTGTCTAGTTGAGTTTGTTCGTGATATAACCATGGCTAGCATATTACGATTTCAGGATGTTATTTTCCATGAAATTGTTCCAAATCCTTGTATATGGGCAACATTTGACAATGACATCTGTCGAGCCTCAGAGATGAACAGTACACAATGAAGTTTAACTCGCGTGATCAACACAATTCCTGCAGGATGGCGCACGACTGAGATGTAATATCCTGAAAACTAACACACGGTGTGTGCCTTAGAGGAATCCCACAGGTGTCTCATGTCAATTCCTGCAGATGTGAGTTTAATCTTTGTTATATTTATGTAAACCGTAGTTTGGCGAGATGTTAAATACCTCGCCTAGTATACAGGAGGTCGTGGGTTCTGATCCCGACCCTAACCCCTGTATATGTGTTTGTACGTCTCTCCTCGTAGTCGTGTGGATTTTTCTCCGGGTCCTCCGGGTTTTTCCCTCCACATTTTCGAAACACCACGCGTTTGGAGCATTTGGCTGCTGCAATACATTTCCACGCGATGCTAATTAACCACCTCGTTGAGCCATCATTATGATGGCGAGGCCGCTTCGTGGAAAGAAAAAAGAGCTAGACAGCTCAGTGGGCCTTACCTGGTAAATTACAATTTAAAAAAATAGTTGAAAGTTGCACTTGTTTGATTCACAACGCAATCTTGAGCATGTGTGTTACCGTGGAGACAAACGAACGGAATACCCGGAGCGGAGCCACCTCCATTACAAAGCGAGGCGGGGGGGTGTGGGGGGTGGGACAAAGCGGCGATCGGATACCGACAAACTGCGGCCGTGCGATGGTTACTCTCGCCGGCCCCTGCCCGCTCGTGGGCACACACGCGACCCCCCCCCCCCCCCAGAGCGCTACGACAGACAGCAGCCGTAACGCAACACCGGCAGATTTATTCCGATGAAAATTCAGAAGTGAAAAACAGAAGCCGAGTCGAGGCGGCCGCCTTCCCTGAGCAACGCGTGACGGCCCCACGTGGGAGGGCAGCCCGAACCCCCGCGACGGGCCCGACCACGTGAAACGATCCCCCCCCCCCCCCCCCCCATTCTCCCCCCCCCCACCTCTCTTCACTTTGCTTCTAAAGATATCGGATAACTGATGTGCGTCGATGGTTTTTTTTCATTCTTCATCTGGCTTTAAAACATAAGATGAGTAAACTTTCCCGAGTAATACGAGGAGGTTAAATCGTTACCTGTCCCATATTAGGAACGTCACTGAAGCTGTCCACTTTGACATCATCTCGATTGAAAACTCATTTTTGTTTTGCACATTTTTATTGTGTCTCGTTTTTACGTCCTTCCCCCGCACCTCCGTTTAGCCACCGTTGGCTACGTACGGCGCGAAGGAAGTTCAACATGCACACTTAATCGGTTTAATGAGTAAAATTGTAATCACGTGTTAAATGGGTAGCATTGTGATATTATTATTTTACTAACGCGCTCCATTTTCTTCACACCGTTCACAATGGAGCTGCTCCCCTTACCACCCCAACACCCCCCCCCTCATCTCGTCGCCATCTGGGGCGCCACGGTGGCGAGATGTTATCTGCCTCGCCTGGTATGCAGGAGGTCGTGGATTCGATCCCGACCCTGACGCCTGCTGTATTTTTGGAGTTTGTGGTGTCTCTCCCCGTGGTGGCGTGATTTTTTTTCTCCGGCTCTTCTGGGTTTTCCCTCCACATTTACAATCAACATGCGTTTAGAGTATTTGGCTGCTATACATTTTCCCATGTGTGTATGTCGAAAATTCGTTTACGCCGTATGTGGCCAACCGTGCTTATCGGAGCAATAATTTGTCTGACCGTCTGTTTTTTTGTGTTTGCGTCTTCCTCAGGTCGTCCCCTGGAGTTGTGTGCTGTACTGTGCACGTTTTTAACACCGTCTCTGCTTCAACATTGATAGTGGTGTGTGTGAAATTTCAGTCGTACAAATGAACAAAAACTTCAACGGAGCAATGACCATCGACGCGACCTTTGGGATGCGAGTGGCCTGCACTGGACACGGGCACGCGAGCCGGTCAGGCACGAGGCGCGAGGCACGAGGCACGACTTAAAGACGATCCCTTCACCAAACCTGCACCGACCCAGCGTGGTCGAGTCGGCTCAAACAATAACCTCCACCACTGTCGCAACACATGGATGCCTCCATTCAGCAGTGGATGGATCATGGCTGATGTTGATGATGGCGATGATGTTGATGGTGACATTGCCAAATGTGCACTCCTGCATGGTTTCCTGCAGATGCCAGTGTTTTTCAATTCACCACGGGTGCCTTGCCATGCCTGCCAAGCACAAACCCGTCGATAAGACTCTCAATCGCACAATCAAGCAATTGAATCGGTCCTTGCGCAACAACTCATCCGGATGTGCATGGCTCGTCACTTTGGTCTGGAACCACAATTGCGCATAAATGCTCTTGACGCAATGTTGTTTAATGCTTAAAGCGGAACAGCCTGCTACCGTAGTGCCCATGAGCAACACGGTTTTTAGTGTTGTCACGCGTTAGGGGTTGACCACTCCAACTGCAGTCGCTGGAACCACGACGGATACGAAAAGGCGAGAGGGGCAATGAGAATGAGCGACGCTCCTCTGCGCTCGCGGCCCCCGGCTGCGTTGGCTGTGTGCCGGCCTGCGGAGACGGTCGCTCAGCGCAGTGGATTCGTAATCAACTCCACAGAGTCCCAGAGGCGTCAAACTCCACCCCCCACAGGCCACAGAGCGGCGCGCCGCCGCCGATGAAGTCACGAAGTTTCGCCCGTCACCTCCCGTCCAGCGGCACACATGACGACAGAAGTGAGACTTCCCACCCCCCGCAACTATCTTTGCATTATGCAATTAGTTGAACCGTCAATAAGTTAGTTAAGTCATCTGTAAGCCCAGCTGCAAATGCAAACAACCTCTTTTTAACTGCACCACTCGGCAGCAAAAGTCTCCATTTATTTGTTTTCACGCGCAAACATTTGACAATGAATCGAGCTACACGCTGACGAGTCGCCACCCTCAATTCACGACGACTTCGCATTCAGCGGCCGTGGCGGCGTTTTCAATTGCTGCCTGCCAGCGGCCGCGCGTCCTATCGAGCACCGTGACGGCAGCCAGCCAGAGGTGGCTTTCTTGTCGATGGCGACACCAACGGTGGGTGGCCACCGCCCCCCAACACTGCGACTATCGCATTACCATCGCACCACCGCGCTACCGCAGAGACTACATTCACGAGCCAATTAGAATCCACCGTGGGGCTATATAGGGAAAACTAATTGCTCATAAACAGCGAGCTGGCTTAGAGCCTGATCGACTGTAACAAAATATGGTATGTCCGCTGTAAAAAGATCCAAAATGCTTTCCGATTTAGCCTTTGTTTGTTCAGTTGCCTGTTCACCAACCACTCTGGCTGTATTCCCGTCCGCTGGGTCGTGTGTCTCTTTTCCCCCATAGCTTTTGTGTCCGCGTACAGTGAAGTACATGACACGTCCCGCAAGCTACATCAGGCAGGCCCCGGAGCAGGTTCACGTGTGCTGCTGTGTTTGTTGATTTTTTTGTATCACCGACGCAGAGGTGGCTCGGGAGACTGAAACGTCAAACGCATTGAAGAGTTTGGGCTGTGAATTCCACTCGCGGTGTGGCGACTGCAGCACTCTGCACACTCTCCCGTCACAATGGTAGTCGGGTGGCAAGTGGTGTCTGTGCCCTCATTTTGGTATGCTTTAGGAAAGTGTTGCAGATCATGAACACCAGTGAAGAGGTTTGATTTGCCCCTGGCATGTGACCATTTGGGGTGCCCCCGTGGAGAGATGGCATGGGTTCAATCCCAACCCTGACGCCTGCTGTATATTTGGAGTTTGCGTGTTTCCCTCCCCGTGGTCGCGTGGCTTTTTCTCTGGGTCCTCCCATTTTTCCCATCCACATTTAGAATGAACATCAAGCGTTTAGAGTATTTGGTTTCTATACATTTGCACGCGATAAGCCACTTCTATGAGCTATCATTTGTGGCCAAGCCGCTTCTGAAAAAGAGCTGTATAACTCAGTGGGCCTTACCTGGTAAAATAAAATACAAATTCAAGGCATTGTCAGTTGAAGTTATCTATGGCACTGCAAAGCTGAATGAAGCTATTCACCTGTGAAATTAAAAGGGATGTTCTCCTGCTATCTGTGCACTTTATTGAACGTGGCAGATGATTTTTAACATGCAAACACAGGATAGCTCCTTCTGACAGCCAGTTACACAAAAGTATCTTGAAACATGAGATCCACGGCCATATCTCGACTGTTTAGTTGGAAGGGGCGCCACGGTGGCTAGGAGATGTTAACTACCTCGCCTGGTATGCAAGGAGGTTGGTGGGTTCGATCCCGACCTTGACGCCTGCTGTATACAGTATTTGTAGTTTACGTGCCTCTCTCTCTCTCCCCGTGGTCGTGTGGATTTTTCTCCGGGTTTTTCCCTCCACATTTTCGAAACACGCGTTTAGAGTCTTTGGCTGCTGCTAGAAACTTCCACGTGAGGATACGCGACTTGGTTGAGCGCTATCATTTGTGACAGCCAGGTGGCTTCTGAAGAAGAGATACATATCTCAGTGGGGCCTGACCTGGTCAAATAAATAGTGTTTTTTTAAAGAACGCGAAAACATCCACTGCCGAGCTGAGTGTTGGTAACATGGCAGCGTTCCGTGGCGTCTCTACAGCCACAATGGAGCACTGCAGACTAAGATGGCCACAACGGATCTGGAGTCAATGACAATTTGCAACAGCATCGCCAGCTGAGATTACAATTACGTTGGGCTTGCAATTCATTACGGGTAACACAATTACCGTTGTAATGGACCCCCACGTCTGCGCTATACTCCTGGAAAAAAAATCCACTGAGATTTGTCTCGTGCGGCTGCTGCTGCCACTGCCACGCGGGCGCTGATGAACACGACGGGAGCGGCAAGTCGGAGCAGGTGCACGAGTGGAGCGGTGAGGCTGCAGCCCGTTCGCAACAGTTTTCCGTTCACCAATTATCCTTCTGTAGTCGCGGTGGAACAACATTTCCTCAGCCGTAGTAATTTTGCCAGCGACGTATTTTTTTAGCGGGGGTCATTTTTTTTCCTTACATTTTTAAATTCGTAAATGAATCTTCTTCTTCCTCTTGGTACGGCCGATGTTGCTGTAGGACAACCACCGGGATGTTACATCGAGGTGACGAAGCCAGAGGATTGCGTCAGGAGCAGCGGAGTGGCGAATCATCGCGATGATGCCACTTCCGCCTTCGTGGTTGTGAACTTCGTGAAGCGAATGAGTCTGCCACAACAAACAAAAACATTGAACGTCGGGCGAAGATCATTTTCGGGGTTATCTCTCCGCCCAGACAAGACGTACATTTCTCAAGGTGCACAACTTTGCGCAAACGATTTTCAGGGGGGATGGGGAGTGCCGGGCAATCGTTTCCCGGATGACGGAGCGCCCGCGGAAGCGCTGCCACCATCGCCCAGCCGGGCACAGCGGTATCCCCCCCACACACCGCCCCTCCCAGCACCATGCCTCTATGTACGTATGCACGTTGAACTTCTTTCGCACCGTACGCAGCCAAACGTGCTCGTCGGAGGTGCGGGGGACGGACAACAAACTGAACACACAAAAAAGTATTTCTAAAGAAATGAGTTTTCAATCTAAATTATTCAAAAGTGCCCAGCTCCAGTGGCTTACTAATATCGGAAGGAAGAGCGTTCCAGACGGCCGCAGAAGCGCGTCTGAAAGCGCCGCGTGATGCGGTGACCGCCGCCTTTGTTCGATGGCCAGACACAAGCGGCTGCTGCGAGGGTGGCCGGAGTTTGCGTGATGGTTTATACTCCCCGAAGAGATCAGCCGCACGGCATTGTGGTTCACTTGTAGCGAGCACCCTGTGCTGAACGAGCGCGACCTCATCGTCGCCTACTCGTTGGGCCAACCGGGACGGCGCCTTCTCACGCCTTCATGTGCAACGTCATCCCACAAGCGCCGATTTCAGTGGTGGGCTGCCATCATTTTTACCCGCGTGCCCCGCACCGCAGCGAGCTCGGGTCGGCCCGGTGCGGTCACCGCAGGCTCACGGGACACGCGCACACACTTCACTCTCGCGCAATCTGCACGGACAAGATGAACGCACGCACGAGTGACATGGTACACACACAGAGCACAAATACGCACACCAGATGGATACACGCACTCATTACGAGGGCACGCAACTGATTTTGATGAGCAGTGACACTGCGCGTTACGCATCTGCCCCGTAGAACAACCCAGCTTAAATATACGCTCCAAGCGTGGTGGTGTTTCATTCAGACGCTGTCTCCCCGACAGACCTGGTCTTCACCTGAGGACGGCTGCTTGCGTTGTGGCCGAATTATTGTATTATGTTTTATTTTTATTATTTTATTACTTCCCTTCTACGTGACTTTACCGAAAGAACCAAGAACATTCATTGTATGGTTCAGCCATGGAGCACCAGTTGATATTTACAAACCGTAAATCATGTTTTAATTATGAGCAGCAGAAACTTGCATCCATTGTAGGAGAAATTTACACTTAAATATCAGATTACCATATACATATTGGTATAAACGCCCTCGTCTGCTTTTAAATTAAATGGTTTGTGTTTACGGACCGTATCTGTTTCCAATACTTAACAAACACAAGGACATTGTATCGAGTTAAAACTGTTTACCACATCAAGTGGTAATGCGATCTCGTTAAGTGTGAACCAAGTCAGCGATGCGCCATGCAAGATTGCATTCGGAGAACACGCCTCAAGCTGACCACACACACACAGTGCTCATGTACGTGTGTGTGTGTTTCATGAGTGATTAACACGCTGTGCTACGAACCCGACGACCCGAGTTCGATTCCTGCTCACGACCAATAACAGTGGTGAATAATTGAACCAGTCCTGGGTCTCCCCTAGGTCGACTCAGCCTCAAATTATATCCTGGTGTGGTGTGTAAATATCGCCACGAGGGAGACAAAGGTTGCCGGGCGTGGTGCTGGCCACCCACCCCATCGTGTGCCGTGCCGGCTTTCACAGGTGCTACTCGCTAACGGCACTTGCCTAAACAGTCTGTTAAAGTTACACGGGGAATCTCTGTCGTGGTACTTATTTGACGAGCTGAAGAGGAGCTGGAACACACTCGTGGCCTGTAGCCCAGCACTGTGGGGGTTGGTGGACAACGCACGGATTTTGTGAAACTCCCTTCCCGTGGGCGTACAGGAGATGCCATACTCTGGCTGGCCAGAAGAAGGCAGTACACCAAGTGGACTACTTGCCATTTGTTTCTATCTGTACGGGACAGAGTGTTGCCCCCTCACACGTATGGGGTTTCACAGGCGCTCCAGTAGTCATCCCACTTGTTTGAACACTAATTGGGTGAAAACATTTCTTTTTAAAACCCAATGCAGGGTCCTCATAAAAATGAATACACACAGTGTGACTCTGCTGGACAGATAAATATGTAATATATTATTATTATAACCTCACGTTCTATTCTCCACGTCAATGATCCTGGGGTGGTGTGGAAGCAGTGGCGGATTCCCTCCTTGGGACCCGCAACGTTGGTATTGTATTGGTATTGTATTGGTATTGTATTGGTATTGTATTGGTATTGTATTGGTATTGTATTGGTATTGTGTTGGTATTGTATTGGTATTGTATTGGTATTGTATTGGTATTCACCGTTGAGAGAGTGACATTGAATGTGTTGTGTAATTATTAATTGCGGGCCAGATTTTAAAATCTTTGCAAATTCAGGACTGCCCTGTCCCCCGTACCTCGGGAAGTTTCTAGATCCGCTTCTGTGTGGTGGCGTGAGGTGAGGGGGGGGGGGTGGCCGTGCTAAATAAATCAAGGGGGCCATGAAGAATATTGTTTTAAATAACTATTAAACTATTTTTGTTTATTTTGCCAGGTAAGACCCACTGAGCTATGTAGTTCTTGTTCAGAAGTAACCTGGCCACACAAATGAGAGCTCAAACGAAGTGGCTCATCACGTGGAAATGTATTACAGACAAATACTATAAATGTGTGATGTTGATTCTAAATGTGGAGGTAAAACCTGCAGGACTCGGAGCAACATCAACGCGACCACGGGAAAGTGAGAGACACGCAAACTCCAAATACAGCAGCAGGCGTCAGGCTCGGGATCGAACCCACGACCTCCTGCGCACCAGGCGAGGTAGTTAACATCTCCTAGCCACCGTGATGATGATGAGAAAGAGACACGCAGACTCCAAATATACAGCAGGCGTCAGGCTCGGGATCGAACCCACGACCTCCTGCGCACCAGGCGAGGTAGTGAACATCTCCTAGCCACCCGTGGCTTGCTCCCCAGTCCCTCTGGGATCCGTGCTGTCACGCCGAACCCGCCCCGTGCGACTGAAGAAGCCCATCCCTGCCGAGGGGCATCTACGGGGTGTGTTGCAGCACGTGCAGCAGGGCGACGATATCAAAAGACACCGGGCAGACCACTCAGCCACGGTCAGCCGTCGCGACCTCAAACACAACGGGGTCCGCGACGTGTCCGGCCATTTACCATTCCACACAGCCCCTATGCTACCGCGCATTCGTACACCGCCGGTGTACACCTGCCTCCACACACACACACACACGTACACACACACACGTACACACACACACACACGCCCAAACACACGTACACACACACGCACACACACGCACGCACGCACACACACACGCACGCACACACACGCACACACGCACACACACACGTGCGTGATTGACCATGCATCGTCGTTGTTGAAGATATCTCACAGGAAGACGTTTGACAAGGATGTGCATTCAAAGTGAGCGAAAGGCACGTGTCTTCAATTGGCAGATTGAGCGTGGCGAGGTAAAGTGTGGGGGGGTACCCGCCGCAACCTCTCCACGGGCGTTGGAAGAGTAGACCAAGTTACCCCCTAAAATTACTCTCCCAGCGCTCCTTCGAGGCGTGGGTCTTCCACCATCAGCGGCGTAAGTGAGCAACTGCAGGGGCCGCGCCTTTGTATATTTTTAGCATTCACACAACGCTCACTAGCTCTACACAACACGTGCCTCTACACAACACTCACCGACTCTACACAACACGTGCTGCCTCTACACAACACTCACTGACTCTACACAACACGTGCCTCTACACAACACGTGCTGACTCTACACAACACGTGCCTCTACACAACACTCACTGACTCTACACAACACTCACTGACTCTACACAACACTCACCGACTCTACACAACACGTGCCTCTACACAACGCTCACTGACTCTACACAACACTCACTGACTCTACACAACACTCACTGACTCTACACAACACTCACTGACTCTACACAACACGTGCCTCTACACAACGCTCACTGACTCTACACAACACTCACCGACTCTACACAACACTCACTGACTCTACACAACACTCACTGACTCTACACAACACTCACTGACTCTACACAACACTCACTGACTCTACACAACACGTGCCTCTACACAACGCTCACTGACTCTACACAACACTCACCGACTCTACACAACACTCACTGACTCTACACAACACTCACTGACTCTACACAACACGTGCCTCTACACAACGCTCACTAGCTCTACACAACACGTGCCTCTACACAACACTCACTGACTCTACACAACACGTGCCTCTACACAACACTCACTGACTCTACACAACACGTGCCTCTACACAACACTCACTGACTCTACACAACACTCACTGACTCTACACAACACTCACTGACTCTACACAACACGTGCCTCTACACAACACGTGCCTCTACACAACACTCACTGACTCTACACAACACTCACTGACTCTACACAACACTCACTGACTCTACACAACACGTGACTCTACACAACACGTGCCTCTACACAACACTCACTGACTCTACACAACACTCACTGACTCTACACAACACTCACTGACTCTACACAACACGTGCCTCTACACAACACTCACTGACTCTACACAACACTCACTGACTCTACACAACACTCACTGACTCTACACAACACGTGCTGCCTCTACACAACACTCACTGACTCTACACAACACTCACTGACTCTACACAACACTCACTGACTCTACACAACACTCACTGACTCTACACAACACGTGCCTCTACACAACACTCACTGACTCTACACAACACTCACTGACTCTACACAACACTCACTGACTCTACACAACACGTGCTGCCTCTACACAACACTCACTGACTCTACACAACACTCACTGACTCTACACAACACTCACTGACTCTACACAACACTCACTGACTCTACACAACACGTGACTCTACACAACACTCACTGACTCTACACAACACGTGCTGACTCTACACAACACTCACTGACTCTACACAACACGTGCTGACTCTACACAACACTCACTGACTCTACACAACACTCACTGACTCTACACAACACTCACTGACTCTACACAACACTCACTGACTCTACACAACACTCACTGACTCTACACAACACTCACTGACTCTACACAACACGTGGCTCCTGCAAGTGCGCGCGTGCATTCTCTGAAGCATGTCTTGCGCCGCTGCTGTAGTACCCCCCCCCCCCCGCCTAATCGGTGTTCCAACTTTAGCGAGGGAACACGGATGATGCGCACCGCACAGCACACGGGGAATTAAACAACGACGACGACGACGGAAATGCGAATGCCGAGTTTACCTTCCAGTCGGCCCGGGCGGCGAGATCTTGGGGGGGAGGGGGGGGCACGAAGTGGCAGCGTCTTGGCCACCGGTCTCGAGCTGCGAGCTGAGTGGCGGTGTCTTTGACGGACTGGGGAGGAGGACTGGGGAGGGTTGGAGAGGACTGGGGAGGACTGGGGGGAAGGACTGGAGAGGAGGACTGGGGGGGAGGACTGGAGAGGGCTGTAGAGGACTGGGGAGGGTTGGAGAGGACTGGGGGGGAGGACTGGGGGGGAGGACTGGAGAGGAGGACTGGAGAGGGCTGTAGAGGACTGGGGAGGGTTGGAGAGGACTGGGGGGGAGGACTGGGGAGGAGGACTGGGGAGGGTTGGAGAGGACTGGGGGGGAGGACTGGGGAGGGCTCCGCCGCGAGGAGCGCGCGCGCGTCCCTGTCTCGCGCGTGCTCCTAGCGGGGGCCACGCATTGTCACCACCACCAAACAAAAACAATGATCCCCCGGATAGCCTTTCACACACTGTCGGGGCAAGTGCTGTTAGAGAGTAGCTATCAAGGCCGGCACGGCACACGCAGGGGGTGGGTGGCCAGCACCACGCCCGGTTGCCTTTGTCTCCCCAGTGGCGATGTTTACACACCGCACCAGGTACTCATTTGAGGCTGAGTCGACCTAGGGGAGGCCCAGGACCGGTTCAGATAATCGTCACTGGTGTTGGCCGTGAGCGAGAATCGAACCCGTGTCGCCAGGTTCATCGCGCAGCGCGCTAACTGCTACACCACCGCTCCCCACACACAATCTCACACACACAATTTCACACACACACACAATCTCACACACACAATCTCACACGCACAATCTCACACACACAATCTCACACACACACTCTCACACACAATCACACAATCTCACACACACAAACTCACACGCACAATCTCACACACACAATCTCACACACACACAATCACACAAATCTCACGCACAAAATCTCACACACACAATCTCACACACACAATCTCACACACACACAATCTCATACGCACAATCTCACACACACACAATCACACAAATCTCACACGTAAAATCTCACACACACAATCTCACACACACAATCTCACACACACACAATCTCACACGCACAATCTCACACACACACAATCCCACACGCACAATCTCACACGCACAATCTCACACACACAATCTCACACACACAATCTCACACACACACAATCACACAAATCTCACACACAAAATCTCACATGCACAATCTCACACACACAATCTCACACGCACAATCTCACACGCACAATCTCACACACACAATTTCACACACACAATCTCACACACACAATCACACAAATCTCACACACAAAATCTCACATGCACAATCTCACACACACAATCTCACACGCACAATCTCACACGCACAATCTCACACACACAATCTAACACACACACAATCACACAAATCTCACACACAAAATCTCACATGCACAATCTCACACACACGCACAATCACACAACAACCGCCTTTCGCCACTAAATGGCGGTGACGTCACCACGATACTTGTGCCAGGCCAAGTGCACCTTGAGGCCACGTGAAGTGTCGAACGCCCGCTGGCAGGAGGTCACGGGGCAGACCCAGGTGCCACGGGTCGACTGACTGAGACGAGTGGCTGAGCAACCACCTGTGCCCCCTACTGTGCCAACTTGCTGTGCTTTAGCCACCCGGCGTTCCGCTCGTTGTTGTTAGCGTCGCTCCTCCGCCCTCCGTTGTTGTTGGAGGGCGACTGCCTCCAACTGCCCAGTAGCGTCCTTCACGAGCCAACCTCCACAGAGGCCGATCTTGACACCACTGGTACCAGTCATCGGCAAGTCCACTCAGCTCCACGTCCTCTTGTACCATATCACTCCATCTCTTCTCTAGCCCGTGCCGCACTCGTTTAGCCCCCTCGATCCGGCCGAACAAAAGCTGTTTAGGCATGCGGTGGCTGGGCATGCGGGCTACATGACCCAGCCAATGCAGCCTTGCCTGCCGGAGGAGCTCACCGATGGGACATTGCCCAGATCTTTCAAGGATTTGTGAGCTCCTCACACAATCCAGCCTGGTTAAACCCAGGATGGATCGTAGGCAGGCCAGCCTAAATGTTTCTAACAGACGAAGATGCTCCATTAGGGGGGTCCAAGTTTCGCAAGCATAGAGAAGGGAGGGAATGACTGTGGCCGAGAAGACCTGAAGCTTCGTGCGGAGCGACAGACCAGGTAGCTTCCACACAGCGTTATGCAACCGATGAAAATATATTGCTGCTCAACTGATTCGGAGTGAGACCTCTGCTGTTAAACTGGAGCCGGTCATAAGCACACTGCCCAGGTATGGGAAACTCTCCACAACTGCCCCATCACCGATTTGGAGTTGTGTGGGTGGAGTGTCCGATGGTACAAAATACCCAGGCAGGTGCTTAGTTTTGGTGGGGTTGATGGTAAGGCCCCACCTCTTAGTGGCACGCTCCAGTCTCAGCAGCAGCGTGTCCAACTCCTCCTCTGAATGAGCAGCTATTACCAAATCATCGGCATACATAACGTGGTTGACAAATAGGGGGCCATCCCTTGATCGCACCCGGGCATCGATCAGCCTCCCATTATATCTGTACCAAATGGAAATTCCCCCGGTACAGCTATTGAAGGCTTCACGAACTACGTGGTCAAAATAGATGTTAAATAATGTAGGAGGCAGTGGACATCCCTGTCGCACCCCAAGGTGTACAGGGAATGGCTCTGATTCCCGGCCACGTAGTTTTACCCGGGCCCGCTCACCATCATAAAGGTCCTTAATGATCGTGAGCAGAGGGTCAGGGACTTCGAAAGCACGAAGAACAACCCAGAGCCCAGTCCTACTGATGGTATCATAGGCATTGACCAGGTCAATAAAGCAGAGATGTAGGTCTTGTTGGAATTCCCTACACCTCTGCTGTAGCAGACGGACAGAACATATGGCATCTGTGCAGGAGCGCCCTTTCCTGAAACCGCATTGGGGCTCCGCAAGCCTCTCCTCAGCGTGCCTACCAAGGCGATGTTGAATAATCCTTGCCAGGACCTTTCCCGGCACACTGAGGAGTGAGATGCCCCTGTATTGTTACAGTCTGTGCGGTCCCCCTTCTTAAAGAGGGGGACCACCAGGGCATCCGTCCAATCCTGCGGAACCCGTCCAGTGGTCCAGACTGTTGTTATGATGTCATATAGGGCAGTCTGTGCACAAACCCTCCCTCAGCATTTCGCTTGGGAGATCGTCTCTGCCCGGTGGCTTTCCTGGTCTCAGACTCCGGATCGCCTTCAGTACTTCCTCAACAGATGGCACCTCAGCCAGCCACTCACAGGAGGTGACTTCTTCCAATATTTGAGGCACCGCAGCCTCAGCAGGGTCACCCCCACTTTGTGCCATGATGTTTTCCTGGCTGAGGGATTTCCCCTCTCCCAGGACCTCACAGAAATGCTCAGCAAATCTGCAAACCTGTTCCATGGCGGTCGTAGATTGGATCACCGTTTTTTTCCCTAATGATGCTAATAGGTGTGGCGCTGCAGGTTTCTTTTTTGATGGAGTTAAATAGAGATTTGTGATCGCGGGCCATTGAGGCAGACTCCATCTCCACAGCAACCCGCGACCACCACCCATCCTTGCAGCACTTCACGGCTCTCCGAACCTCCGAGCGAAGGCTGCGGTAAGCCTCCTCATTCTCTGACGTGGGATGCTGTAGACGATTAGAGTGGGCCTGTCGCTTTTTCTCAACTATCCTAAAAACCTCCTTTGTCAGCCAGGGTCTCTGGGGAGATCTGGACCATGTACCCAAAGCAGCCATTGCAGCTGCATGAGTCACAGTCCTAAACCTTGCCCATTTACCCTCGACATCTGGAGGAGTGGGGGACGATGCCATCCCCAGCCGAAAGCGATGATGAAATTCTCACTTGCAACTTTCATCAGCTAGCTGAGACCAGGCCACCTTAGGTTGGAATGGGGTCCTGGGTGTACACCCACCACCGGAGTGTAAGAATGGCAGGCGCATCTTACAGATGACTAGTCGATGGTCAGAGGGCAGATCAGCTCCACGATAGGTGCTGGTGTCAAGGACATGGGCCCGCATCCGCTAATCCGTCACTATGTAGTCCAGCAGATGTTCTTGCTTGGACCCAGCATGCATCCATGATGTTGTGTGGATGCGCCGATGCCTGAACAACATGTTGGTAATTGCAAGCCCATGGGCTGCACAAAAATCTAGCAGCCTCCTACCGTTGTTATTAAGCTGATCTGGCCCATGGCCTCCAATCACTCCAGACCAGGTGCCAGCATCATGACCAACTCGAGCATTGAAGTCACCCAACAAGATGACTCTATCCCGAGGGGCCACTTTAGCCAGCACCTGTGACAGAAGGTCATAGAAGCATCTGACTCATCGGCCTTGCCTACATCCCTCCACGGATGTTCGTCTTTGGTGGGGGCATAAGTAACCACGACTACCACTCCTCGCCTCCGGTTGATGGGAAGGTGAGCCCAAGTAGTCTGGGGCTTACAGCTTCCCACACCTCACCGCCACGCTCCCACGCCCCCTTCATTCTTTTGTTCAGGAGAAGAACCACTCCCTGTTGTTTAGTAATTTCCTGCCCCGAGTAAAGAACTGTCCACCCCTTATAGTGGCAGGAGTTAGAGCCGGTCCACCGGACCTCCTGAATGCCACAGAGATCCAGGCGGTACCGGTCCAGCTCCCAACAGAGGAGTGGCAGCCTCTCCTCCGCAGTGAGCGTTCGAACATTCCATGTGGCCATCCGTAGTGGCTTTTTGTTGTTTCTGGAGGAGCCCCGAGGGTAAAGATTCAATCTCATGGCTCCGCCAAATGGGGTTTGGCCAGAAGACGTCATAGACGCCTGTCCCCCCGGAGCCTCCGGCGCAAGCTTATTAATTAGATATCTTAGACGTGGTTTAGTGGCAATTTATTGAAGGTGGAGGGGTTACCAGTCCCTCGCACCCGTCCAAAGCCCCCATTTAGCCGCTGTGGTGGCTACAAATGCCCCGAGGGGAAAGACCAATCGGAATTGGCCCTCCCCCCACGGCACTGCCCACGACAACGTTGCCCGTCCGGCACCACGAGGAGGTAGGGAGTTGTTTTGCCAGACTATCTCACACACACAATCACACACACAATCTCTCACACACAAGTTCACACAAACAATATCTCACACACACACAATCTCTCACACACACACAATTTCGCACACACACAAATCTCTCACACACAATCTCACACAATCTTACACTCGCTCTAGACTCGGTGTGTTGGCTGGGTTGAGGGGCCACGTCGTCTGTAAATGTAAAATGTAAGATCTGTTGGCTCACGAATCCCACACTCGCAAGAGCACCATGCGACATTCTTAACCTTTACAAATTCGCGTCACGTTAACCGGATTATAAGACGCACACCTCCATGTGTACGCCCGGGACTTTAAAGCGCACGCTGGGAGTGCGTCACGGTGTGATGACCCGATTGTGGTAACCTTTTTGTGGTAACCCAATTGTGGTAACCTTTCTGTGGTAACCTTTTCGACCGGGGTGAGGAAAGTGGGCCAAGGGTGAACGAGGGGACACGGGAAGAGGAGCTGAGAACGTCTGGAGAGTTCCCGAAGGGGGCGTGATTAAGGGCGGAGCCAGAGAGGGAACAGGTGTGGTGTCGCCTGGAACTGTCGGGAATATTCCAGAGGTAGGCGCGGCCGAGGGTGGAGCCAGGCCGCGCCGAGGAGGATTAAAGGAAAGCTCCGATCGTATATCGGGGCTGTCTGCAGCTGAAGTGGAACCCGAGTGCTACGTCTACGTCTCCGACATCGTGGGTCAGACAGCACGCTGGCTGCTCTGACCCGATTATAGTTATCCCGCATACGAGAGAAATAGGCGTATTGTGGTCCCGTGTGTAACAAGAGGGATAGATAGGTGTATATAGTCCCATGTGTAACGGTGTTACGTAATTGTAGAATAAAGTTGTTGCCTTCTCAATAGTGTATCTGAAATAACTCACTACAGATGTATACTCTGATCGCGAAATCCTACGTGTTAAAGATACTCTGGCATTCACCGTTTGCTTAAAACATTACCTGAAATTGACCACATGTTTAATTAGTTAGTGCGAATAAATAAGCCACTCATTTTTCAATTTCACCCGCAACGCTGCGCGGTCAATATCGCGCCGAACGCGCATTGGAAAGAGCTCACGCGTGGCATCGCGCATGGCATCGCGCATGGCATCACGGGTGGCATCGTGCGTGGCATCACGGGTGGCATTTACCCTCGCTCAAGGACAACCAAACCCGGGTGCCTCCTCTCCACAGCTGGGCTCGTGAGACGTCGACAGCTGAACGCGAGCAGCGAACGCTCACGTCAGCCTCACCGCGTAGCACAAGTCGCAGTTGTACTTTTGAACAACGGGAGTTTACACTTGTATTTTCCTTCCCCCAGCACACTCGTAACAAGATAATGACTACACTTTGACCGACGTACTCTTTTAGTGCTGATGAACGTAGGTTAGTACGAGACGGTTTTGCATGGGTGCTGTATTGGTATTTTTCAAGTCGAGTTCATGACGGTATTTATTGTTCTGTTATGAATTGTTCTGCTATTTATTGTTCTGTTCTGCGATCAGAGCTTTGGGGATGAATCAAGAGCGTTCATCCCAAACAGCTTTGGCAAGAACGAGAGTGTTTATGTTGGGAATATCACTCGTGGTATAAATGTGCTCTGCCCCTGCCTGAAGAATGTGGAATTTCCACCACTGGTTAAGGTCTTAAAGAATAGGAGATCAGTACTAACCCATGCTCATATACATGTAAACCCGCTACTCAATTTGACTTTTCTAAATGTGTACAGTATTTTATGTTAATCACAAGACACTTTTTGTACGCTTTGGAAATCACTGTCATGATTTATTTGGAAGCGGTGTTCAAGTTACAGTTTATAATCAGAAGATATTAAAGTGTGTTTCTCTGGGTTTTTTTTGTTCCATGGTTTCCACACACAATGCGGTGAACGAGATAGGAAAAAAACATTAAAATAAATATGTTTAATTTTAATTGAATTTTGTTTAATCATTTATGTTGCACCATAGTCCATGGGAAGTGCAAACAAACTTCGTAGCATCTTCTCTGTCTGCCATTCCCATTACAAGAATTGGGATTAACAGGAATTATCAGCTTAGGACTGTAAGAAGCAGACTTCACACAGAATGGAATTACTGTAAGTCGAAACAATTAAATTACTGTAAGTCTAAACAATTAAATTACTCAAAAGCTCAGGTTAAGAACCGCGTCAGCTGCTGCTTTAAAATGTTGACTATTATGTATTTATTTTTACAAAACTTAATGTAGCACAGCAATCTTGAGCCAACTTAAGGAGTTACGTTCCTGAAAATCGCCGTGGTTAGCAAAAACCGCGGTTGGCAACACTGAGGCCTCATTGGAAACAGGAGGTGAGGGCAGTCGTGGCCACGTTCACGCTCGTCAAAGCCGACGTTGCCTCTTCCTTCACTAAACACAAATAAAATACACAATAACACGATAACAAAAACACAATAAACATTCAAATAACATAGCTTTAAAAATATATATATATAATGGTATTTAGCTTTAATGCTCAGGGTTTAAATCGATGGTGTTGATGATGATGAGTTAATGGGGGAGGTGTTTGCGAGAATGAACGTGGCTTTCTCAACCCTCTACCACCACCTGGTGGTGGGAAGAGAGCTGTGGCGGGGAGAGGAGACGCGCCGAGTGAGTCCCGATGCGAGGTGATTTGAAATCACAGGCGCCAGTCGCCGTGCTCAAACGCGGATTCGCAAAACTCCGTACCGCGGTTTTGCAAATTTGGCATGCCGGAGGAAAACCGTGGATACATAAATACCGACGATGTTTAAAAGGCGGTTGGTGAGGGATCGCTGTGTTTCAAAAAAGCATGCTGGTAGCAGCCGTATCCGTGAACAGAAACCATCTGACCTCTTGAGTGCTTATAAAACGTCCAGGTGTTTTCATAAGGAATCCACAAGTGTTCATGCCCTGGTGGAGACAAGGCAGTTTAGCTCCTGATCCACGCTGACACGGAGGATGCTACCGGTGGATTCGAGTGAGCACGGCCATTGGGACGACTTTCCACTGATTGTATGCATTCCTCCTCGTGTGCTGCTGTCCTCTGCTAAACTTTAGTGGCATCGTTATTGCGGAACGTTGGGCCGGACAGACCACCACCACCACGTCTCTCCCGGCTCGTGTTGTCACGCATGGCCAGATGCTCTTTGTGCGATGCCTTCAGGCGGTAATAAGATTCATTTGCTCCCACATCTGAGTTATATTCCGCTCACGGGTAAGTGTGGATGTTATCACAAGTCATATGAATATCCATGGCTATTCTTTTTTGGGGGGTGTGGATTATAAAAGGAATAGATAATAAGAAGGCTGCTATGCATCAACGAGACAAACAGTGTTTCTCTGGCAGTGCTCGTGTTTATGTGACTGTGCACCCAAGACCGACACGTGGATGGGAATGCAGAAGGTTACAGGAGGAATCTTATCCGCGTGCGAGAAATTACAAAAAAATTTTTGGGGAAAATCGTTTTTTAGCCATTCACACGCAACAACATCCAGCAGAGCAACCGACTCCAATCCAGCAATCGAATCAGGGGTGGCAGAGAGAGACGGGCATCCGAGCAGGGCAGTCAACAGGATTGCTGCAGCTGCCCTACTCCAGAGCCTGTGCGTCACCGTGGCTCCAGGTGAGAGAGGCGTCTGCTGGGAGAATGGCTCAGAAAATAATTCGTTTCCGCTTGCCGAACGAATACAGTATGGTAGCACTCGTGACACACCAAGTTCCTGCCACGAATGAACCACAGCACCTTGCTGATCTCGTCAAGGAGTATGAACCATCACGCAAACTCCGGTCATCCTCGCCGCAGCGGCTTGTGACTGACCATCGAGCAAAGACGGTCGGTCACCGCATCGCGCGCTTTCAGACGCGCTTCTGCGGCCGTCTGAGACGCACTTCCTCCCGATATTAGGAAGCCACTGGAGCTACGCACTTTTAAATCTAATGGATTGAAAACTCGTTTTCTTCAAAACTGCTTTTTGTGTTTAGTTTGTTGTCTTTCCCCCGAACATGCACGGTTGGCTACGTACGGTGGGAAAGAAGTTGAACACACATGAGTCCGAGCCGTTCCACAGAGCATAGAGGGTAGTTACAGGGAGCTTCACTGGAGCCATTCCGGGTACATTTGTGACACCTCAGCATCTCTGTCAATGAAGGAGGCCTTACAAGCATCAACTGGTACAGCAGGAGGCGGGTACAGGACAGCCCATCCTGAAGGCCGAGGGTGGTTGCGATTTTCTGTCAGTTCCTTTTTTGGCCAGAAAGGGTCGACAACTTCCGAGACGGAACACGCTGCATTGAGTGCTGGATATTTAAGATGAAATCATTTTGAGTAGAAGAACCACCAAGCAAGGGCCACCAAGGAAGGGCCACCAGGGAAGGGCCACCAAGGAAGGGCCACCAGGGAAGGGCCACCAAGGAAGGGCCACCAGGGAAGGGCCACCAAGGAAGGGCCACCAGGGAAGGGCCACCAAGGAAGGGCCACCAAGGAAGGGCTACCAGGGAAGGGCCACCAGGGAAGGGCCACCAGGGAAGGGCTACCAGGGAAGGGCCACCAAGGAAGGACCACCAAGGAAGGGCTACCAGGGAAGGGCCACCAAGGAAGGACCACCAAGGAAGGGCCACCAGGGAAGTGCCACCAAGGAAGGGCCACCAGGGAAGGGCCACCAAGGAAGGGCGGCCAAGGAAGGGCCACCAGGGAAGGGCCACCAGGGAAGGGCCACCAAGGAAGGGCCACCAAGGAAGGGCCACCAGGGAAGGGCCACCAAGGAAGGGCCACCAGGGAAGGGCCACCAAGGAAGGGCCACCAGGGAAGGGCCACCAAGGAAGGACCACCAAGGAAGGGCTACCAGGGAAGGGCCACCAAAGGCCTTCTGTCAGCGCTCTCCACGTGAGCCGCGCCTCCAAATCCGGATTAACGCAGTTACGAATATTGGTGGGAAATCTCGGAATGTGGGAAGTTTCCACTGTAGGTTGACCGCTCGCCGCCCACTTGGGCGATGTAAAATGGCTTGGTAAAGAAAATGCAACGGTGATCCCAGCCGATTGTAAACGTGTGAAGTTCTGGTCTCAGTGCAAGGTTGAGACTTGACATTGGGTGCATCTCGGGTGGGTACGCGTGGCCATGTCACCTCCTGGTGGTCTCACGACAGAAAACCATTTCACATTTTCCAGTGCCACTGAATTCACCATTGCCGGATACATCCCAATTGCTCTGCGGTGTAACATGATGAGACAAAAACAGGAGAAACAAAATGGTTTCGCGTTATTTATGGCCACCAGTTTAAAATTGTGGCCTACAATTTGGAGAAATACTTCTGAATATATAGGACATTAAAGAAAACGTTTAATTATTGTCATAACAGTTTGTAATTAGGGTTCAACAAGTCATAAACAAAATTCACTTCAAGCAAGCTCGCGTGTACGCGCGCCTTATTATGTGACACAATTTATAATGTGACACATTTCTGAAGCTCTCAGCACGTGGAGCGAAACGTCGGACATCATGATGAACAACAGCTCCCCCACGCCCTCCCAAAATCGCAGGCGAGCTGTCGTGTGGACTCCACACTGTGGAGGCCACCTTACCGGGGATTCCGCACCACAGGGGCGCAAACTTTGGTGAGAGGCCACAATGGACATTGTAACGTTTTGACCCCGTGTCCCTCCTGTGAAAAATAGCTTTATAGCTCATCGGATTCCTCCTGCAGTATAAATAAATATTTTTATTCTGAAAATATTGTATTTGGTATAAGTATAGGTTGTACCCTTTCTGGCAATAAAACAGTTGTGTTAAGATGTTTAAATGCCAAACAGAAACCTTTTGCAAGGAATCCTGTCTGCATTAACCACACATACTTGTGGTGAACATGCAAACAAAAACATGCTCTGGTAATATGTGCATTGTCTTTGGAACTGATTGGTCCACACCAGAGACAGCCTTCTTTAGAGCCTAGTCGCAAGCAGCGTTAGACCAGAGGACAACGCCAAAAGGCGAACAGCTGCTCTGGCAAGAAAGTTCCCATGTTATTGTGTTTGGTGGTGCCGGAAACATCACAGCGCCCCCTCGTGCCGCGCCTGCTCTAAACTCTAAACTAAACTTTAAACTAAACTCTAAACTAAACTCTAAACTAAACTAGAAACTAAACTCTAAACTAAACTCTTAACTAACTCTAAACTCAACTATTAACTAAACTCTAAACTAAACTCTAAACTAAACTTTTTTTATTTTGTCTGGTAAGGCTCACTGAGCTAACACGTAGATATTTTTCAGAAGCGACCTGGCTATCTCAAATAATATCTCAACGAAGTCGCTTCTCACGTGAACATTTATAGCAGCCAAATACGCTCAACGCGTGATGCCGATTCTAAAGTGTGGAGGGGAAAAACCGGAGGACCTGGAGAAAAATCCACGCGACCACGGAGAGAGAGACACGCAAACTCCAAATCAGGATAAGAATGTTTATTTATACTGCAGTAATCCGTTACAACAACAAACCGCACAAAAACACGATAGTAGTGCAAAGGACAAGAAAGGTAAACAAATCACCCAAACATAAACAAATACAACACGAAACCATTCCCATCCTACCAGGCAAAGCCCACTGAGTTATGAACTTATTTTTTAGAAGCGACCTGGCCACAAATGGTAGCTCAACAACCAAGTGGCCCATCATTTGGACATTTATAGCAGCAAAATAATCGCAATGCATATACAACAGGCGATCGTGTCGGATTCGAACCCACGACCTCTTGCATACCAGACGAGGCAGTTAACATCTCCTAGCCACCGTGGCGCCCTTGGAGTGTATCCCTGACCACACATCGGACACGTGCCATAACACATGTATGTTGAACATCATCACTATCGTCATTTGACAGCGACTCCTTCACTTACGAACATTCGACTTACGAACTTTCAGAGATACGAACAAACCTGTACGTATGTCCAGTTGCCCGTTCGGAACGAGAGTCGTAAGTTCAACCGGCGCGCAATAGGCGGTGGTGGCATCTACATCTGCAGAACGTGAAGTACCAGTGGCATCTACATCTGCAGAACATGCCCTCGTCGAGGAGGCCGCTCTCCGATCTTACATTTACCTGCTAATTTTTCACATTAACATCACTAGCCCCGCCCACTTCTTTATGATCCTTGGGCTTCACACATTTTAAACCTTTTAAAACAGTCTGCCTCAGCAGCAGATCATGCTTTCAAACCTGATGACAGATGCTTGTGTTGCGCCCGCAACGTCGTGATTTGTTTACTTTATACCTACGTGACTTTACCGAAAGAACCAAAGAGTATGGATTCCTGCAGTCACGAAGTTTCAAATCCAGAACATAAAAAACCAGTGGCATCTACATCTGCAGAACGTGAAGAACCAGTGGCATCTTCATCTGCAGAATATGAAGAACCAATGACATTTGCAGAACATGAAGAACCAGTGGCATCTTCATCTGCAGAATATGAAGAACCAGTGACATCTGCAGAACATTAAGAACCAGTGGCATCTACATCTGCAGAACGTGAAGAACCAGTAAAATCTGCAGAACATGAAGAACCAGTGGCATTTACATCTGCAGAACATGAAGAACCAGTGACATCTGCAGAACATGAAGAACCAGTGGCATCTGCAGAAGGTGCAAAACCAGTGGCATCTACATCTACAGGATATTATACAACTTCTAAAGCTATTCCCCATGTTTAGTATACATGCTATACAACGTGTTTGGATTCGACAGGAGTAAGTTGGACTTACGAACAAATCGACTTACGAACAGTCCTCTGTAACCTAACGCTTTCGTAAGTGGAGGAAACCCTGTCTTCTGTACTATAATGGAGCAATTGTAAATGTATTACCGTACTCCGTTTGTCCGGATTTTTTTGCTTTAAAACCCATTATTTTGTGACATTAACATTCCACGAAGTATTGATTTGTATGTATTTTTAAATGTCACGGACAAAAAGGTCGATTTACAGTTAGGAAAGCATTATCCCCGGTTTACAACAAGCCGATTTGCGACAAAAGTCCACCGTGGATCGATATCACGACACAGAATTTTAATTTACGACCCATCTTACAACATCACTCTGAACACATTTTAACAGCGATGTTTCTACTTTACAACGTAGTAGAAAGTCAGTGAGTTTTTCTACATATATACATAAAAGGTCAAGTAGTCACTTACGCAGACGAAGCAATAAGATAAAGAAAACATATACATTATGGGACCTCCTTTGCGAGTAACAAAATATGATATTAGGGTTTTTTCATTTTTTCTGGCAACAAAACAGGTGTTAAGATGTTAAAACACCAAACTGAAACCTTTTACAAGGAATCATGTCTGCATTAACCACAATGCTTGTGGTCAGAATGCAAACAAAAACATACTCTGATAATATATGCATTGTCTTTGGGTCTTTCAGCAGTACGCCTGCGATCGAAACGTCGTGATTTTTTATTATTTTATTTTTCTATCTACGTGACTTTACCGAAAGACCCAAAGAGTATGAATTCCTGCAGTCACGAAAGCTTTAAGCCAATATATGCATTGTCCTTTAAACTGATTGGTCCACACCAGAGACAGCTTTCTTTTTCTTGGTCTAACACCGTTTGAGACGAGGCTCAAAGGAAAGTTGTCTCTGGTGGGGACCAATCCGTTTCAAGGACAATGCATATATTATCAGAGTATGTGTTTTGTTTAATTCTGACCACAAGCATTGTGGTTAATGCAGACATGATTCCTTGGCAAAGGTTTCAGTTTGGTGTTTTAACAACTTAACGCCTGTTTTGTTTCCAGATAAAAAGGGAAAACCCCCTATTATGATAAGAAAACATCATTTTCAACATGTATACAAAAAAAAATGTGTGTAAATTTCAGTGTAAAAAAATACGTTCAGAGCTAAGACATGACTGTTCGTAAGGGCCCGACATCTTCTCGTTTTATTCATTTACACCCAGAACAGCTACGGCCCACGAATTCGAGCCCATCAGCTGCGCCAGATGGGGTCACATCGCATCGGTGACAGCACAGACAGCCTCCTACCAGACGCCACCCAACGCCCCGTGGGGGAAGGCGAGAGAGGGGCCCCTCCTTCGTGCTGGTGAAAGCCGTGCGCACTGTTTTGTGATGTAAGGCGCTGATAAATCGTCGTGGCATTTAAGCACTCTAACCACAAACAAAATATTTAATCGGCTGCCATCAAAACAAACCAAGAAACTACCAGTGCCCATAGTTTAACAAAGTGCTTACCACAAATGAACCACACCAAAAAAACCTTGATGCTGATCTCGTTAAGGAGCATAAATAAACCATCCACCACTCTGGTGATCCTCGCAGCAGCAGCAGCAGCGACTGCGGCTTTTAGCTGCAATAAAACACAGACGGCAGTCACCGCATCGCGCAGCGCTTTCAAAAGCACTTCAGCGCCCGTCTGGAACGCTCCTCCTTCCTATATAAGGAAGCCACTGAAGCAATGCACATTTAAATCTAAGTTTAAAACTGTTTCCTTGAGCACTGCTTGTGGTGTTTAGTTTGTTGTCCTTGCCCCGCACCTCTGATTAGCACGATTAGTTACATACGGTGCAAAATAATTTCAACATACATCGGGCAGTGACCCAATGGAACTACTGTACCCCAACCCCTGCCCGCTCCCCAGGTGAGGTACAAACACTCAGCTACTAGAGGCAGCATCAGTGCAGCTGAGAGGTACAGGTGACGTACAAACACTCAGCTACTAGAGGGGGCATCAGTGCAGCTGAGAGGTACAGGTGAGGTACAAACACTCAGCTACTAGAGGGGGCATCAGTGCAGCTGAGAGGTACAGGTGAGACACAAACACTCAGCTACTAGAGGCAGCATCAGTGCAGCTGAGAGGTACAGGTGAGACACAAACACTCAGCTACTAGAGGGGGCATCAGTGCAGCTGAGAGGTACAGGTGAGACACAAACACTCAGCTACTAGAGGGGGCATCAGTGCAGCTGAGAGGTACAGGTGAGACACAAACACTCAGCTACTAGAGGCAGCATCAGTGCAGCTGAGAGGTACAGGTGAGACACAAACACTCAGCCACTAGAGGGGGCATCAGTGCAGCTGAGAGGTACAGGTGAGGTACAAACACTCAGCTACTAGAGGGGGCATCAGTGCATCTGAGAGGTACAGGTGAGACACAAACACTCAGCCACTAGAGGGGGCATCAGTGCAGCTGAGAGGTACAGGTGAGGTACAAACACTCAGTTACTAGAGGGGGCATCAGTGCAGCTGAGAGGTACAGGTGAGACACAAACACTCAGCCACTAGAGGGGCATCAGTGCAGCTGAGAGGTACAGGTGAGGTACAAACACTCAGCTACTAGAGGGGGCATCAGTGCAGCTGAGAGGTACAGGTGAGACACAAACACTCCGCTACTAGAGGCGGCATCAGTGCAGCTGAGAGGTACAGGTGAGGTACAAACACTCAGCTACTAGAGGGGGCATCAGTGCAGCTGAGAGGTACAGGTGAGACACAAACACTCAGCTACTAGAGGGAGCATCAGTGTAGCTGAGAGGTACAGGTGAGACACAAACACTCCGCTACTAGAGGCGGCATCAGTGCAGCTGAGAGGTACAGGTGAGGTACAAACACTCAGCTACTAGTGGGGGCATCAGTGTAGCTGAGAGGTACAGGTGAGACACAAACACTCAGCTACTAGAGGCAGCATCAGTGCAGCTGAGAGGTACAGGTGAGACACAAACACTCAGCCACTAGAGGCAGCATCAGTGCAGCTGAGAGGTACAGGTGAGACACAAACACTCAGCCACTAGAGGCGGCATCAGTGCAGCTGAGAGGTACAGGTGAGGTACAAACACTCAGCCACTAGAGGGGGCATCAGTGCAGCTGAGAGGTACAGGTGAGGTACAAACACTCAGCTACTAGAGGGGGCATCAGTGCAGCTGAGAGGTACAGGTGAGGTACAAACACTCAGCCACTAGAGGGAGCATCAGTGCAGCTGAGAGGTACAGGTGAGACACAAACACTCAGCTACTAGAGGGGCATCAGTGCAGCTGAGAGATACAGGTGAGGTACAAACACTCAGCTACTAGAGGGGGCATCAGTGCAGCTGAGAAGTACAGGTGAGGTACAAACACTCAGCTACTAGAGGCAGCATCAGTGTAGCTGAGAGGTACAGGTGAGGTACAAACACTCAGCTACTAGAGGGGGCATCAGTGCAGCTGAGAGGGACAGGTGAGGTACAAACACTCAGCTACTAGAGGGGGCATCAGTGCATCTGAGAGGTACAGGTGAGGTACAAACGCTCAGCTACTAGAGGGGGCATCAGTGCAGCTGAGAGGTACAGGTGAGGTACAAACACTCAGCTACTAGAGGGGCATCAGTGTAGCTGAGAGGTACAGGTGAGGTACAAACACTCAGCTACTAGAGGAGCATCAGTGTAGCTGAGAGGTACAGGTGAGGTACAAACACTCAGCTACTAGAGGGGCATCAGTGTAGCTGAGAGGTACAGGTGAGGTACAAACACTCAGCTACTAGAGGGGCATCAGTGTAGCTGAGAGGTACAGGTGAGGTACAAACACTCAGCTACTAGAGGGGCATCAGTGCAGCTGAGAGGTACAGGTGAGACACAAACACTCAGCCACTAGAGGCAGCATCAGTGCAGCTGAGAGGTACAGGTGAGACACAAACACGCAGCTACTAGAAGCAGCATCAGTGCAGCTGAGAGGTACAGGTGAGACACAAACACTCAGCTACTAGAGGCAGCATCAGTGCAGCTGAGAGGTACAGGTGAGACACAAACACTCAGCTACTAGAGGGGCATCAGTGTAGCTGAGAGGTACAGGTGAGGTACAAACACTCAGCTACTAGAGGGGCATCAGTGTAGCTGAGAGGTACAGGTGAGGTACAAACACTCAGCTACTAGAGGGGCATCAGTGCAGCTGAGAGGTACAGGTGAGACACAAACACTCAGCCACTAGAGGCAGCATCAGTGCAGCTGAGAGGTACAGGTGAGACACAAACACGCAGCTACTAGAGGCAGCATCAGTGCAGCTGAGAGGTACAGGTGAGACACAAACACTCAGCCACTAGAGGCAGCATCAGTGCAGCTGAGAGGTACAGGTGAGACACAAACACGCAGCTACTAGAGGCAGCATCAGTGCAGCTGAGAGGTACAGGTGAGACACAAACACTCAGCTACTAGAGGGGGCATCAGTGCATCTGAGAGGTACAGGTGAGGTACAAACGCTCAGCTACTAGAGGGGGCATCAGTGCAGCTGAGAGGTACAGGTGAGGTACAAACACTCAGCTACTAGAGGGGCATCAGTGTAGCTGAGAGGTACAGGTGAGGTACAAACACTCAGCTACTAGAGGAGCATCAGTGTAGCTGAGAGGTACAGGTGAGGTACAAACACTCAGCTACTAGAGGGGCATCAGTGTAGCTGAGAGGTACAGGTGAGGTACAAACACTCAGCTACTAGAGGGGCATCAGTGTAGCTGAGAGGTACAGGTGAGGTACAAACACTCAGCTACTAGAGGGGCATCAGTGCAGCTGAGAGGTACAGGTGAGACACAAACACTCAGCCACTAGAGGCAGCATCAGTGCAGCTGAGAGGTACAGGTGAGACACAAACACGCAGCTACTAGAAGCAGCATCAGTGCAGCTGAGAGGTACAGGTGAGACACAAACACTCAGCTACTAGAGGCAGCTTCAGTGCAGCTGAGAGGTACAGGTGAGACACAAACACTCAGCCACTAGAGGCAGCATCAGTGCAGCTGAGAGGTACAGGTGAGACACAAACACGCAGCTACTAGAAGCAGCATCAGTGCAGCTGAGAGGTACAGGTGAGACACAAACACTCAGCTACTAGAGGCAGCATCAGTGCAGCTGAGAGGTACAGGTGAGACACAAACACTCAGCTACTAGAGGGGCATCAGTGTAGCTGAGAGGTACAGGTGAGGTACAAACACTCAGCTACTAGAGGGGCATCAGTGTAGCTGAGAGGTACAGGTGAGGTACAAACACTCAGCTACTAGAGGGGCATCAGTGCAGCTGAGAGGTACAGGTGAGACACAAACACTCAGCCACTAGAGGCAGCATCAGTGCAGCTGAGAGGTACAGGTGAGACACAAACACGCAGCTACTAGAGGCAGCATCAGTGCAGCTGAGAGGTACAGGTGAGACACAAACACTCAGCCACTAGAGGCAGCATCAGTGCAGCTGAGAGGTACAGGTGAGACACAAACACGCAGCTACTAGAGGCAGCATCAGTGCAGCTGAGAGGTACAGGTGAGACACAAACACTCAGCCACTAGAGGCAGCATCAGTGCACGTGGAGTGACATCGCGCGATGTCAACGTGCAGTGCCGGCCCGAGAGAGTTATTGGTCTCGGTCCGTAGTTGCAGTTACATTGTAACTAGTGTAGTTAGCCTGGTGGTGGTAACTAGTGTAGTAACTAGTGTAGTTAGCCTGGTGGTGGTAACTAGTGTAGTAACTAGTGTAGTAACTAGTGTACTTAGCCTGGTGGTGGTAACTAGTGTGGTAACTAGTGTAGTAACTAGTGTAGTTAGCCTGGTGGTGGTAACTAGTGTAGTAACTAGTGTAGTAACTAGTGTAGTTAGCCTGGTGGTGGTAACTAGTGTAGTAACTAGTGTAGTAACTAGTGTAGTAACTAGTGTAGTTAGCCTGGTGGTGGTAACTATTGTGGTAACTAGTGTAGTAACTAGTGTAGTAACTAGTGTAGTTAGCCTGGTGGTGGTAACTAGTGTGGTAACTAGTGTAGTAACTAGTGTAGTTAGCCTGGTGATCACCACCTTAGTTACCCCGTGTGTTGGAACTGAATGAATGCGTTGCCTCCACGTCTCCGTCTGCGACTCGGTTGAAGCCACGACACTCGCATGGTGCACGACACGTGCTCACGGCACGTGCTCACGACACGTGCTCACGGCACGTGCTCACGGCACGTGCTCACGGCACGTGCTCACGGCACGTGCTCACGACACGTGCTCACGGCACGTGCTCACGGCACGTGCTCACGGCACGTGCTCACGGCACGTGCTCACGGCACGTGCTCACGGCACGTGCTCACGGCACGTGCTCACGGCACGTGCTCACGGCACGTGCTCACGGCAGGTCTCTTTGTTCACCTTCCCAGTGCTTTACGGCGGACAACTCTCAGTGTCGCAGAGCCACTGGGGTCATGAGCGGGGGGTGATCGTGGGTGAAATGAGTGGACACGGGCAACGTTGAGAAGCCACATTTCTGGAGATTGTGGATCACTCTGCCGTGCAAACCCTGTGCCACATCATCTTATCTTAACGTGGTTGACAAAGCGCCTAAACCAAGGCGCTGTACATAGAAGAACGGTACAACATACGAATGTCATAGTGGAGATGAGGTGAATGAAATAGATAAGAGGAAGCAATGGGGGGGGGGCGAATCTGTGATGCGTGAATTCGGTAAAAGCGAAACTGATGACAGTAAACGAGGGGATTCCATCCCCCGGCACGGAGGGGCAGGGGTGGGGGCCTTCCAAATGGCCAACCCAGCAGACCGGATGAGAGGATGCAGCCGCACGGAAGCCGTGGGTTGCGGTCTCGGTCATGAGCCCAGAGCTCAGCAGCAGCACAGGAGGACGAGGAGCAGCAGGAGGAGGGGATCGGGGTCGCCACACTTTGGAGACCGCACTCCAAGCGGTTGGCCGTTTTTGGCTGCGTCTCGTATCACGGAATGTTTACAGAAGCACTTGCAAGTGGCAGAATGCTTCTTGCAGTGGCCACTTTGTGTGTGTGGAACAAAGACAAAGATCCCCCTTATAGCCTGAACAGACTGTTGGGGCAAGTGCTGTAAGCGAGCACCTATGAAGGCCAGAACGGCGTACGAGGGACTGGGTGGCCAGCACCACGCCCGGCCGCCTTTGTCTCCCCAGTAGCGATGATTTTACGTACCACATCAGGTACTAATTTGAGGCTGAGTCGACCTAGGGGAGGACCAGGACCGGTTCAGATAATCGTCACTGATGTTGGCCATTAGCGGGAATCCAACCAAGGTCGCCAGGTTCATAGCGCAGCGCGCTAACCACTACACCACCGCTCCCCCCTACCGTACACACACACAGAGACACACACACACAGAGACACTCACATACACACAGAGACACTCACACACACACATACACTCACACACACACATAGAGACTCTCACACACAGAGACACTCACACACACACAGAGACACACACACAGAGAGACACCCATACACACACACAGACACACACAGAGACACTCACACACAGAGACACACACACACACAGACACTCACACACACACAGAGACCCCCACACACACAGAGACACTCACACACACAGAAACTCTCACACACAGATACACTCACACACACACACAGACACTCACACACAGAGACACACGCAGAGACACTCACACACACACACAGACACACACAGACACTCACACACACAGAGACACTCACACACAGAGACACTCACACACAGACACACACAGACACTCACACACACAGAGACACTCACACACAGAGACACTCACATACACACACAGACACTCTCACACACACAGAGACACACAGACACTCACACACAGAGACACACAGACACTCACACACACAGAGACACTCACACACACACAGACACTCACACACACACATAGAGACTCACACACACAGAGACACTCACACACACAGACACACACACACACAGACACTCACACACACAGAGACACTCACACACACAGACACACACACACACAGACACTCTCACACACACACAGACACATACACAGAGACACTCACACACAGAGACACTCACACACAGAGACACTCACACACACAGAAAGACACTCACACACACAGACACTCACACACACAGAGACACTCACACACAGAGACACACACACACGCGTGGGGAAACCCCTGCTCCTGCACCCAGAGGCCAGGATGAGTCTCATTTGAAGGAGTCACCTGGGCCTACCAGAACACGACTGGGAAGGCGGCATGGGAACCCTCACCGTGGCTCGAGTTCACACCGCACTCACACAGAGCTCTCCACGCACCTCATCCACGCACCTCATCCACGCACCTCATTCACGCACCTCATTCACGCACCTCAACCACGCTCCTCATCCACGCACCTCATCCACGCACCTCATCCACGCACCTCATCCTCGCACCTCATCCTCGCACCTCATCCACGCACCTCATCCACGCACCTCATCCACGCACCTCATCCTCGCACCTCAACCACGCACCTCATCCACGCACCTCATCCACGCACCTCATCCTCGCACCTCATCCACGCACCTCATCCTCGCACCTCATCCACGCACCTCATCCTCGCACCTCATCCACGCACCTCATCCACGCACCTCATCCACGCACCTCATTCACGCACCTCAACCACGCTCCTCATCCACGCACCTCATCCACGCACCTCATCCACGAACCTCATCCTCGCACCTCATCCTCGCACCTCATCCACGCACCTCATCCACGCACCTCATCCACGCACCTCATCCTCGCACCTCAACCACGCACCTCATCCACGCACCTCATCCTCGCACCTCATCCACGCAACCTCATCCTCGCACCTCATCCTCGCACCTCATCCACGCACCTCATCCACGCACCTCATCCTCGCACCTCATCCTCGCACCTCAACCACGCACCTCATCCACGCACCTCATCCTCGCACCTCATCCACGCACCTCATCCTCGCACCTCAACCACGCACCTCATCCACGCACCTCATCCACGCACCTCATCCTCGCACCTCAACCACGCACCTCATCCTCGCACCTCATCCACGCACCTCATCCACGCACCTCATCCACGCACCTCATTCACGCACCTCAACCACGCTCCTCATCCACGCACCTCATCCACGCACCTCATCCACGCACCTCATCCTCGCACCTCATCCTCGCACCTCATCCTCGCACCTCATCCACGCTCCTCATCCACCTCCTGGGTGGAATGAGGGCGCCGTCAAGCGACTCGGGGGTTCGGCAACTCGCTGCTCCGCACGCAGCTCTTCAAGGACCGCTTGGTGACAGTTTTTGATTAATTACCGCCCCGTGTTCACCACCAACGCTGTCGATATTGCGGCTCTTGAAATGTTGATGTTTGTGTATATATACTGTAGAAGTGTAGAGTTCGAGCAAAAAAAATTTTGGTTTGCCACCCAAGGTGAAGGGAATGAGGCCACTCTTATAACACGGACAGCAGCGCTATTACGGAGAGGGAATGAGTTCTAACGCGATCTAACCCAAAAACGTTTATTATGAATTAGTATGAGTACTACACGAATTAGTATGAGTACTACACGAATTAGTATGAGTACTACACGAATTGGGTTAATATCTTGGGGTGGTGGTGGTGGGGGGTGGTGAGGGGGTGATATTTCCGGTAACCGCATGGAGACAAAGCAAACCGGTAAAAACCGGTTGCCGGTGGTTCCGCACGCAGACACGTCTCTGGGCGACACCGTGACTCGATGTCCCCCCCCCCCCCCCTTGTGTACCCAGCGAGGGGAGCTGCCACCGCGGCACAGAAATGGGCCCAAAACTCCCCGCTGAGGACTCAAAACTCCCCGCCGGGGACTCAAAACTCCCCCGCCACCTCCCCTGCAGCGCCTCTGCAGCGGCGCTTGGCCTGGCCTGGGCACAGTCGGTGGTCGCGTGTTGGGCCACCGTGGTGGATGAGGGCCACCGTGGTGGATGTGGGCCACCGTGGTGGATGTGGGCCACCGTGGTGGATGTGGGCCACCGTGGTGGATGAGGGCCACCGTGGTGGATGTGGGCCACCGTGGTGGATGAGGGCCACCGTGGTGGATGTGGGCCACCGTGGTGGATGAGGGCCACCGTGGTGGATGTGGGCCACCGTGGTGGATGTGGGCCACCGTGGTGGATGAGGGCCACCGTGGTGGATGTGGGCCACCGTGGTGGATGAGGGCCACCGTGGTGGATGTGGGCCACCGTGGTGGATGTGGGCCACCGTGGTGGATGAGGGCCACCGTGGTGGATGTGGGCCACCGTGGTGGATGAGGGCCACCGTGGTGGATGTGGGCCACCGTGGTGGATGAGGGCCACCGTGGTGGATGTGGGCCACCGTGGTGGATGTGGGCCACCGTGGTGGATGAGGGCCACCGTGGGTGGATGTGGGCCACCGTGGTGGATGTGGGCCACCGTGGTGGATGAGGGCCCACCTCCTCGCTGCTCATCTTGCCTCGGACACTATGACCGGTTTCATGGCTTTCGCACCGGTAAATCGATTCTCAAAACCGGTTTGCCGGTTATACCAATTGAGACCTCTGCAGATGATTCAATGCTCTTATTATTTTATGAATGTTTGAGGGTGGTCTGGTGGTTCATAATGCAACGGCTGAATGCGCCTTCTAGTGGTGCATTGTGTAGACGCACACGATGCGTGTTGTTTGTTATCACGGTGCGCTTTATGACGTGTGCTGCTGCTGTTGCAGATGATTATCATGCTGCCGCTGCTGCTGCTGCTGATCGTGTCACTTATACTCGTGCTTCTGCTGGTGGTGGTGGCGAGATGTTAACTGCCTCGTCTGGTATGCAGGGGGTCGTCGGTTCAATCTTGAGTTTGCGTGTCTCTCTCCCCGTGGTCGCGTTGATTTTTCTTCGGGTCGTCCGGGTTGTTCGTCCACATTTAGAAACGTCCGTTTAAAGTATTTGACTGCTGCTCTACATTTCCACGTGATAAGCCACTTCCTTGAGCTGTCGTTAGTGGCCACGTCGCTTCTGAAGAAAAGCTACGTAGCTCAGTGGGCCTTGCCTTGCAAAACAAAAAATTGTTTCAAACGTTTAAATGGTGATGTCGAAACCCATGGAAGCTGAATTTGGAAAGCGGCAGGCATCTGTTTGGCCGGCTCCATTGTAACGAGTGCTAGAGGAAAAAGGATTTTAACACCGAATAGGCTTTCGTGACAAATATTATCCATGAGGTTTTTGGGTTAAATCACCTAAATAAAAATGTGTCGTTAAAACCGCCACCACCCGACAGCCGATTAGTAGGTTTTGTCACGATAACAAAACATTCCATTCAGTTACGAGTACAGCACACCAGCTGTGTGTGGGAGAGTAAACCCACATTTGCAATTCGAGTACGACGTTTCGCCAATAAGTACAACTAGCATCATCAGGGAACAGACATCCTCCTGAGAGCGAAACAGGAGGATTTATCCACAACCTCCACCTCCCGATGAGCACGATTGGCTACGTACGGTGCAGCAGAAGTTCATACTCCACCTTTGCACGTGCGCGCTAATTGGCATTGCTTCCTAACCGTGATGCTCGCAGATTATAAGGGGCCATCCATTGAGTACGTACGCATAGAGGGGGGGGGGTAACCAAATGTACTCATAGGAAACGGGGGGGGGGGTGAAGCCTCGATAATAATTTGTTTACATTGGCCTTCAAATGAGTTAAGATTGTCCGGCGGTGGACCGTTTGCTTAAACACGTTACTATTATTAATCCTTGATCGTTTCTGCGTGGATTAAATATCGGCCGTTCTATAGGATTCGGCGGGGGGGGGTGTAAAAATTCCACGTGCGTACAGGGAGGGGGGGGGGAGGGGTCAAGTCGGCAGATTTTTGCGTACCCACTCAATGGATGGCCCCTAAATTGCGTGGCAAATTCATCTTTCTCATCCTTGTTTCGTGAATAATTGTGAGAAGTGATTGTGAGGGGCGCCACGGTGGCTAGATGTTAACTACCTCGCCTGGCATGCAGGGTCGTGGGTTCGACCCCAACTCTGGCGCCTGCTGCTGTATATTTGTCTCTCCCAGTGGTCGCGTGGATTTTGTTTTTCTCCGCTGTCCTCCAGTTTTCCCCTCCACATTCAGAATGAACATCACGCGTTTCGAGTATTTGGCTGCGATAAATGTCCACGTGACAAGCCACGTGACAAGCCCACTTCTTTGGGCTATCATTTGTGACAGCCAGGTCGCTTCTCAAGGGAGTTTCACTGAACGTGTTGCTCCCTCGAATTTCGTCGGGCACAATTATCTATCACGGCTGCCAACCCTTAGAATGTTTTAACGTAAACAACAAATTCGCGTGGTTATATCATTAAAGTACCTGTCATGATACAGCTCACGAAATCAGCGCGTTCCATTCATTAAAAAAATGCATCTCGCCTCGCCAATTAAAAAGTACTTCAAAGTAAGATTGTTATTCTCTCGTGATGACCAACAACATCAAGGGATTCACTCTACAGGGAGAGAAAACCATTCATGGCAAAAACAGCAATTAGGAGAAATTGAAATTCAGCGAAGTGTAAACGGGAACCGGAGTGTGGGGATTTGGTCACCCCTGGCATTCGCTTTTCACATAATTGCCGTCACGCTCACCCATCAACGCATCACGTTATGCTGCTCCGTAAACAAGCAACCACGGCGTTTTAAAAGCCAAATTTTCCTCCAACATAGCCAACGCAGCGGTCGCAACCCAGTTCAGGCTGGTGTCAAATGTGGCCGCTCGATTAATTTGCGGAGTAAAAAAATGAACGTCACACGAATTAAGACATGCATTGCATTGTCTTCCGGTGACACGTCATTTTAAAATCTTTAAAGTACATGTTGAATGCCATGGACTTAAACCTCGGATAGCTCTCTCGACCCATTACGGAACTTGACAGACGGCGACGTCCTGGGGAGGCCTTGATCCGTTAGTTGACGATCATTCAGGTGCATTGTCAAGGTCCGCCACCGATCACCATGTCCCTCGATTTCAATTCTCCTTCCGCTTGAGAAGGCTGTGCAGAACCTGTCATCTCTCAGCTTTGTAGGGCCTTTTGAGGTGCAGAGAGAGATTTGAACGAGCAAGCCCAGTTCACGTGATGAATCACGTACCGTGAAGGGAGGCACCCTGCTTTTACTCCTAACGGTGTATTCCACTTCATAGCAAGGTAGCCCAGACATTGAACCCGAGGGGACTAATTTAGTTTTTGTTATCCTGTCCCCATCGCTGGAAATTTCCAATAGGATTACGATTAATCGAAAATTCTAATGTCAAAGTGTTGAAATTCTTTATTGTTAACAGCAACACATTTTCACAAAAGGCGTATTTAAGCTTCATGTTAAAAGCAATGTACACAAGTCGCGGAGAAGCCAAGGAAAAACGACGTGGATAAAAAAATTGGTCTCCGAGTTGGTGTCGGCATCCAGTTAAAAGCAGAAGAGACTCCGTCACGAGATGACACGGCACGCGCGCGTGCACGGAATGTCGCGAGTTAAGGTCACGTAAAAATGTGCACAATGCCTGCGTTGAGGCAAAACATTGACACAGTGAAAAGGCATTGCAGACATGCACAGTAAAGTCACTCAAAGTACATTTTCGTGAACGGTCAAGAGGAAATCGCCCATAAATATGGCTAATTTTAAACATGGCTGATTTATGAAGGCAAGAGCAAAAAACAATCATGGTTAAGCGCGCACACGCACACGTGAAAGCCGGCTTGCACAAAGCGTGTTATGCTCAAGGACACAAGACCGCTCGTACACGACTACACCAACCTAGGAGCTTAGTACTCAACGTTCGGCGAAACTAAATTCAATGAAAATCAAAGTGGACCAAACTATTTTCACAATGCGTCAAACATTAAAGCTTAACACAGCCTAATTGAAATTATGGAATCGTTGTTGTATAAGGCAAAGATTAAGAGAGAGAAATGCATATACGTATCAAGTTTAACAAAGGTACGGTCAATACAAAATAAAACCATCTGTTGAATGAGATTTGTCCTCGACTGGCTGCTCCCTGGACACACAAACAACCTCGTGAGCGATCATCTCATCGGTCGTTCCTGCAGCAATCAAGCACGGAGCGCTGTTGCGGGAAAACAAATATTGGACAAGTAATGAGGATCACACGGCACAGTGCGTTAGATGTAAACTCATGGAATCGCCAGTAAGGGACATTGAAACGAAACAAAAAGACACTCACGAACCAATCTTCATATTAAAATATAATTTTGCAGTGCTGAAATGCAACGTTTAACCTTTATAAAGAACTCATGCATAATTGCCACGTGTTATTTTTGCTGGTTCTCTTCAATTCAAATGTGATTACTCTGGGTTGTCCACAGTAAAGTGAAATGGGCACCGTGTATTAGGACCATGCACACTGGCTTGCGTGTCTGCCTAGAATGCATTCAGGATTGCAGAGTGACCGACAGCGAATGGCGGTTCCTAAAAGACAAAGAACAGCTCTTTACACGCAGTCTACCCATCCATCCAAACGCTGCTGCCAGTACAGTTTTCTACAAGACAAACATTACCTGCAATGTTGGTGACACATCACAATGGGATCCGCAATTAAAAGGACGAAGGAATCCTACACGACGGTTTACGAGACATTCTGTGCGACCGTTGATTTAGTGGCGTGTTCCGATCACGCACGATAACGTGGGTCAACCGCCAGCGTTAACGACCAGCGAGTTTGCACTGCACGAGGTGAGAAATGCTTCGAGCATAATGAACTTCAATGAAGCTCACCGTCCCCTAAAGGTTAGGTCCCAGGTTTCCGACTTCAATGTGGAGAGATCAAATGGCAATCTTATCAAATACTTTTAACTTCATGGATCCTAATGGTGAGTAAAATGGTTTACCGCACACACTGCCACAGCACACGCACAGTTAGAAATTGGAAACGGAGTATCCTGCAGCTGCTCGGCTCACGGCTACCCAACACACAGAATCAGCATTGGCCTCCGCACCTCCGACTTGGTGCTTGCAGCTCTCAGGCCAGCCAGCGACTCTAGATTCTCAGCTTGGTCAATTGCCTGCGCGCACAAAAAATACTAACGTCGGCTCCAAGTAATAACTTGGTCTAGCGAGGGTTAAAATTTGCGACTGTATGGCAACTGGGCACAGAATAATCTACTAATTCGCTTAAAAAAATAACACAATATATTGGTCGTGGAGGTTACCAATTAAGGCATTTGCAATGAGACAGCATCGGCTGCCCTAAGTCTTGCAATAGAAAAGTGATGCTCCGTACCCACACTACCGTCAGCAGCACAACTCTGAATTGTAGAAAAATGCAAAAAAATTCTAACTTGCAATGGCTACTCTGACCTTAAACTGTGATGTAGCAGTAGTAGCTCACTGAAGTTGTTTAATCTGTGAAGAAAAATACGTGCCTTTACAGACCGCAGTGTGTGCATTTACGAGACACACCGAGCCCCTGGACCAAAGGTTCTGAACTTGGCGGCCAACCTTGCCTTAAAGTGACTGAAAATAAGAGCTGAGGATTATGGGAATGAAGAGTCCTGACCGATTAGGGAGCACACGAGGTGCAAAATACAGAGGGACTTAAGCGGGCGGGGTGTGGGATGCTGGTCTCTTACAAACCTTTGGGTGGATATTGGAGGAGTTTGGACTCAATTCTCTCCTCTCACTCTTGTTCAGCGCCTCGTTACAATGGAATCACAAGTGTAACGCAGACATCACGGGAGAACGTGAAGCACGGTTTAAAGTCGATACTTCAGGAAAATTGTGAGACGTATGTAATGGACATCGCTGACAAACTAAGATATTTTACAAACGTATAAATTGGTGGATGACTGGCGCATTTTGTTTACGTACAAAACATCAATATATCAGCTTCAGTTTAATGAAAATTTAGTTTTCTTCCGATAAGACAATTTGCCCAATGAGTGCAGCAGATAAAGTGAGTAACGTGCCGGCACACAGCGGTGGATCGCGCGGTGGTGCAGTGCTACAGCGCTACGTTCCAGCTGCCAGATTGGAGAGGGGACTCGCAAGGCTCCGATGTTCCGCCCCAGACTTCTCTTAGTCAAGGCTGCACCGCACACGCAAGCCATATAGCTCACATGCACAGGGTTGGGAGAGGCTTACTTCGTCACAACTGTCATCACACATTGGATGGGACAGAGGGTCGTGCAGAACAATGGAGTACGCTGAACCATTATCATACTACCGCTGGCTTCTGTGTGCATTGAAATTTCTAAAAAAGGTGCACTTGAAATACAAAATAAACTAAGTGTGTGTGTTTTTATGGCATGGACCATTACTAACCCTCATCACTTCATCATCATCATCACAAGAACAATGTTTTACCATGAGTGTGTTTTCAGAGCAAGCCTAGAAAAGACCGCAGTCCTTTAAGTTATTCTTGATTATTACATCGGTGACTGCGTCAAACACAAACTGTACATTCTTGGTGTCTGTGGCGCAAGTGAAGTGGGTGTAAATCTCCTTGGACTCCTTCCGCTTGTTCAAGTTCTCAAACTGCGTCTGGATGTACGCGGCGGCCTCTTCGTAAGTGTTCCCTCCTGCAAGAAATAAACAACCGACAGATGCGTTGCATTCTTGCGCTACTTCCACTCGGAGCGAGGTTGCATGTTACCGCCAACGCGGCAATGAAAACATAACGGTAAAAGCCCACAGGGCTATTGGTCGTAAGGATAGTGACGTTTGGTGATACCGTGTTTGCAAGTTGTGCACAAATTACTCAAAACTCGTCAAAACCGTCAATCACACTGCCTTACAAAGAACAAAACATTCAACGTGACGTTTTGGGCAATGCCCCTTTGTCATGGCACAATTCATTTGGCTCTTCTTTTAAAGCAGTGGTTTAGACAGTGTTGAGTTTATTAATATATTACGACTACACTTTGTATAACGGGTGTTCAATCCTATCCGACATATGCACACAGCCCATGTCGACGTACTTAAACACTTCAAGATGTTATATGCATTTAACAATTCACATCAGAATCAAAGAATGCCATTGCAACAAAGCAATATAAATTTACGGAAACAATAATAATTGAAAGCGACAATTTGTTGGGTTATGTTAGCTGGTGAAGGGTCTGGACTGCACAAATCTGGCCAGATCATTGCACGTGACCCAAAAACTGTTGTCACGTATACAAAAACATATACACAGGCACACATTCATCAGACCGTCGCGACTACAGACACAACTGTGCTCACTTTGCGACACAACTGCAAGCTACCTGTGTACTCCGGGTAGCAGATGGTGAGAGGGCTCCGTGTCACCTTCTCCTCAAACAGGTCCTTCTTGTTGAGAAACAGGATGATTGACGTCTCTATGAACCACTTGTTGTTGCAGATACTGTCAAACAGCTTCATGCTCTCGTGCATACGGTTCTGCAAAACATACATTTTCCAGGAAAAAAATAATAGAGGAGCATTGCAATATCAACAGAAACCCGCAGTTCGATTATTTTCCCCGAAACGCTGTAAGCTACTCGTGCGCAACTAGCGTGTGCCCTGGAGGTCCCTCTTATCCACTTGCCCATTTATCAGGGAAGGCCAGGGGACGCGCGCGAACCTTGTAACTATGCACCCTTGAGAATTCAGTGTTGATAAAGTTTCCATTCATATGAGAACACCGCCCAGACGTAGACTCACGTGTTCCACTTGCTGTGCCTGTTCATGTGTTTTTTTGCTATCGTGCGGCTGCAGACTCTTACACGGAGAAATAGCACAAGCTAACTCGGACACTTCGACATTCATGAAGCCATTTATATTCCATTGGCAATGCAGTGGAATATTTTAATGCACGTTTATACATTTCAGATGTCTATTCTTTGTTTAAATTATTGCCAATTAAAAATGGGTTCATAAACCACGTTGGCCACGTTGTACATTCCTGTTAACGCTGTGAAACAAGTCAAGGAGCACGTAACTATCTACATATTTAAACACATATACAGGTGGACTAGGATCTACACACGTATAATTCGCAATGTTTTAGAGATGATGCCAAAGTAAAAAAAAGAACACAAGTGTGCACGGGAGGTACGTACAAGAAAGTGAATCCTCTCATTGTTCGCGTCCGAACACTAAACCTAGACTTCACAGGAAGGTTGTGTGAGACTGTGTCTATGTTAAATAGGCTGTCCCTTACAGGGTGGTACTGTACATGAGCTACAGATTGCATCTACTGGTTTAAATATTTTATCTAATTTTAACTCTCATTTTTACGTTTGACTTCCACACAGCTGTGGAAAGTTTAGAAAATGTGAAGTTTCGTCTGCATTGTGTGACGTAGTTGTTCCTGTACAGGGTCTAGAGATGCGCATAGTGTTAAGACGCTATAATTATTATTATGAGGAAGAGGCAGCAGGCAAGACTCACCATCTCTTCATCCTCAGCCAGCACCAGGTCGTAGGCACTGAGCGCCACGCAGAAGATGATGGCCGTCACCCCTTCAAAGCAGTGGATCCACTTCTTGCGCTCGGACCGCTGACCACCAACATCAAACATCCTGCAGGGAGGATCACTTTTAAAACCCGCCACTAACGTATGCGCATTTGGCTTCAAACACAGACTGCTTTGTCGTGCAGTGCTTCAAAAAATGCAAAGACATTCCCTCAATTAGGATAACGTGTCTCGTGCTACGCAGCGACATATTTTGCAAGGGTTGCGCAAGCAGCGATGCACATGATGGCACTTCCCATGGTGGCGAGCAATGTGAGACGGCCTCAACGCAGTCGCACGCAGTGCGCGCTGCATGGGTTGCACCAAGCGTAATCTCAGCAGCAGGAACGGTTAAAACGTTCTGTTACACGACCTCTTCTCGGTCAACAGGGTGCGTGGCTTCACCTCCGCAGAATGGCCACTGCCACTTCATTTCCACTTCCTACCGGATGAAGATGCAGGAGGCCCTCTCCTCTCTCCTCACCACTGCCCATCAACTCCATTTCAGGAAGGATCTCTGTCAAGAACCTCTATCCCGCTTCGTTGCCTCAATCTGCAAGGGATGTGCAGTAGTGGAGACCGGGGGCTACACGGACCTCTTTCCACACAGCATGCGGTGTGAGCTATGGCTAGGCCGATGTGATGCTGTCTATGTGGAATGCGCTACAACACTGCGCACTATGGCATTTTTATTGGGACCTGGATATACTGCACAGTACTCTGCAGACCTGTGTTCTGCTGCACGTTTAGCATTCCGCTACCAGGATGTGCTGTACATTGGGTTGTAAGGGTTGCAATTAAATGGTTTCTCATTATACGCGGTTTCGATTATTGGTCAATATCCCTGTATTATTACAGATAAATGGGGTCCCACTGTACGTCTTAACAGCACACGATGCCCGACTCCTAATCACAGATGTTCTTTAGCGGTCTGTGTTCGTTACCTGCAATGCCAAAACAACACAGATACTCGTCCCTCTTCTCTTTAAACATTTCACATGTTTGCACCAAGCTCAATATACACAAAGTGCTTGCCACAAATTAACCACAACACCTTGCTGATCTCATCAAAGAGCATAAGCCATTACACAAACTCCGGTCATCCTTATAGCAGCGGCTTTTGGCTGCCATCAAACAAACACGGTCACTGCATCCCTCGCTTTTTCAGATGCGCTTCTGCGGCCGCCTGGAACGCTCTTCCTTCCGATATTAGTAAGTCACTGGAGCTATGCACTATTAAATCATCTAGATTAAAAACTCGTTTCTTTAGTACTGCTATTTGTGTTTAGGTTGTTGTCCTTCCCCTGCGCCTCCGATTAGCACGGTTGGATATGTAAATTGCAAAAGAAGTTCAACATACACACGTACATAACCATATTCCCAGTTATTGCATATACTCATGGAGAAACTACGGTTTATGAAATTACATGTCGGCTCAAATCATCTTGGTGCAATAACGTTGTGGTTATGCCTTGTTTTAAATGTACATTGTACAATACATAGTTCAGATAGTATGTTCCTGCAAGCATGCATTGAATGTTTCCTACAAACTAAGACTGATCACAATGTGTATGCAACATGCACACTGGTGAGCTTGAGAACGTTTCAGATGAGAATCCCTTCCTTTTTTGCAGATGTCAAGTAAATAGTTGTGCTCTGCACAACATCTACCGCGTTACTGCATATACTGCTTCATTGAGGCACATCCAGACATTGGCTTTCTGTGGTAACAATCAGGGGCTTGGAGTCAGCAGTGACGCTATGCAGGGGTCCGGCATCTGTGGCTAGGATGTACCAAGTACCTTGTACAGCACTGCACATGGACACCACTGTGAACAGGATGAACAGACAATGACTCAACGCTACCACTCGCCGTCCCCTTTGGCACAACCCGTGTGCTGGTGGCTATGCTGCAAGCCAGTGATCCAGCACCGTGAAGGCAGCGAGGAGTTGGTGGATCACACACATTAGTGGAACTCCCTCCCTATAATCATTGAGCATCATGGTCACCATAGCTTGGCTTGCCAGGGAATGGCAGTACAGCAACTCGATTCAGATTGAGTGTTAGCACCCTCACAGCGTGTGGATTTTCTCTGGATACTCCGGTTTTCTCCCAAATTCATAAACTCTGATTCATGGAGTTGCCCATCAATCCCAACGTAGGACGAGAGCTTGAACAATTGTAGGCACCGGTTCTGGCTGCCTTCCCGCTTGCCTGTGGTTTCTCACGCCTCAAAACATTTTCTCTCTCCCCCTCTCTCTCCGAGAGTGAACAAAAACCGCACGTGACAAATTCTACGTTATTTATTCTGTAAGGGACGCGTGGTAACCGGGAAGTTTGCATGAGCACGTTCTCACTTGAAGTGAAGGTCTTTGAATGTGAAGTGAGTCTCCACGATGCCGGTGGTCTTCACCCGCGTACGCAGCACATCCTGCTGCGTAGGCACGTAGCTTGGCTGCGAGATCCTTTCCAGGTCGTTCAGGTAGCTGAGCACGCAAGTGGAGAAGACAAAAAAAGGGAAAAGCACTCGTGACAATAAATAAACCCAACAATTAAAAATGGATGCGAATGTTACCGCAACACTGATGAAAATAATACAATTTAATGAGCTTCCAACTTTCGTGACAGCTGTGATGAACGTTATCCTCACTGTCACTTGAAGCAATGTGAACCCACATATAACACTGATGCGTTGTCTATCTGTGATTTAACGCTGCACTTTCCGTTGTTTTCATGCAGGGGGTGCTGCAAACCTACACGCCCCCTGCATGAACGACGGAGGCGCAGGGACAGACGTTTGATTACGTTGGAATCGATCTGCAGACGGCGGTCTTCTAGCACGGCCAGCTCTATGTCGCTTTATCTCGATCCACCAATCCCAAACAGGTGAAAGTCCGCATGGAACCAAACCCACAGCAAGGCCGTCTACTTAACGACGAGAGATAATTGACACGAAATGTAATTTTCAATGAAGTCTTGCAGATGTAAAATTATATAAGCTTTTAATAAAGAAATAAAATTATCTAATTCAAAACATAATACAATTCAAAGATGTTTAATTTTAACACTTCTAAACGGAGCATCAAGTGCTTGAGTGAATGCGTCGTTCGTGTGCAATTTTTTGTGACTTTCCTGGCCGAAGGTCGTAAATGGTTGTGAGGGGCGCCACAGGCGCCCCCGAACAACCCCGAGTTTTTAGATAGTATGACAAACTAGCAGGGTTGATGTTACCTAGATGATACGTACTTAAGTTGCTTCATAAGGACATTATACCATCAGCGGTGTTGTATCTACTGCTGGATATTAGTCGTTTTTAGTAATAGTTTAAAATCGGATGCAGGCTGCCTCATCCCATATCCACATCACCTTAACATGAGTAATTACCATAAACTAGTTGTATTATACCCAAGTGAATTATCTATGGGCACTATAGGCTCTAAACTACTGTAGTTTTCAAGTGAGGTGGTGGCATGGCCTGGCGGTAGCCCATTGTTTACAGAACAAACCTTGCCAGTCGGCTATGTCCGGTGGTCGCAGGTTATGGATAATATTGGTCGTGAAAGCCTACGTGGTGTTCAACTGCTTGAAGAGGTTCACAGTTGAAATGCAATGGCCGTCCTGATTATTACTGTGGCTGTAATGACAACCAATCCATCTTCATTTTACGAAACAATATTGCCCTCAATAAAGTCAGCATCGGTGCACATTACAGTGGAACTGGAAGGGTACAGGGGGCATAGAGCAGAGGTGATAAAAGAAACCCGTCACGCCCTCAGCGGCCAACACCGACAGAGCAAAGCAAATTGCAACCGCACACAACAAATCGCATAATAAAGTTAAAAGCCGTAAATAAAAATAAATAAAATAAATTGAAAGCAAAGAGACCGTTTTTATTTTTGAATTTATGGTAAGTCAAGTCTGAACCAGTGCGTGTCTTGCACAGACCACGGAACCGAGAGGCTCTCGGCACGTTTCAGATGTCCGGTGGCATGCAACGAGGCGATGTTCCAGATTTTTGGGGCTGCGCTATAGAAGGCTTTGTCCCCCCCAGCATCGGGTGAACAACCCTGGGCTGGGCCAGTCTTGCCGTTTACGTGGAGCCGAGTATGTGACCACAACACTAGTACGCGCTGTCGGCTTCGCAGAGGACCTCAAAGATTCCCATGACATCACTGAGAAGAAGCGAAGACTCGTCCTCCGAAGCGTTCGGGGTCCACATTTTCCAAATTATAAAATTACTTTGGACTGTGTTTGTCTTTTGGCGTCTTCTGGTCTAACACCGTTTGAGACGAGGCTCAAAAGAAAGCTGTCTCTGGTGTGGACCAATCAGTTTCAAGGACAATGCATATATTATTAGAGTGTGTTTTTTGTTTGCATTCTGACCACAAGCATTGTGGTTAATGCAGACATGATTCCTTGTAAAAGGTTGCAGTTTGGTGTTTTAACATCTTAACACAACTGTTTTGTTGCTCTTTGGTTCTTTCGGTAAAGTCACGTAGGGGAAAAACCTATTATCATCCTTAATTGGGATTACACACATCAACCATAGCCCCCTTCCGACAGATTAATGTTTGAGCTCACTCTTGCAAATGAGATGCATCCTGGTCTCCGGTTCTCACCTGGGTAAACTAAATCAACTTGAAAATGCGAAATTTGAGTAGTAATTTTAAAACGAAGCATATTTTTGCAGAAATTAAGAATGAAGCTTGTCAGACAAGATACACGATCCAGTATCACTTCACGCAGTGTTGCCACGTGGTGCTGTTGTGACATTAAAAACAAAATGGAAAACAATAGCTCAGTGGGTTGCACCTTCCTATCAAAAGCAGCGGCATCCGGGGGGGGAAAACATCCGCAACAGTGTGATGTGGCGTCCAGAGTTCAAACGTGTCTTATGGCGTGGCACTGGAAATAACAACATCAATTATGTTCAATCTGACAATACTTCAAACTAACTCGACCATGGGAGCCTATTTTCAACGTAGCCGTTCCCTGGGTTTTAATCTTCCACGAAGCTCATGGTCCACCCTAAACCGCATCCCACTGCACAAATCATGGCAGATGCGGATACCTGAAGCACAAATGGAAAATGAAAAACTCTCCAGTAGCGTGGAACTGTGGTCATCCAGAACAGACCGTACAACGTGTAATGACGCAACACCCCGATCCACAAATACAAAGGAGACATCACGGCAATAAGCAACTCCGCTGCTCCTGACACGGTTATCTAGTTTGACGATCTTAATGTGAAATTGTAGTTGTTGCTCTGCATCTATATCAGCAGCCATACGAAGGAAAATTGCTCCCTATACATTATATATTCATACTGCCATGGATTCTGCACACATTGCAAAGCCCAATTGAATTAATGATGAAATTTGTGGCAATTCATTAATCGCAGTATAAAGGGGTGAACCATTACATGTACGTAGAACGTCTTTCACAGAGTACCTCGCCAACCGTTCTAATCTGAGGTATGGAAAAGGAAAGCAAACTAAACGCAAAAAGCAGTTCTAAAGAAATTAGTCTTCAAACTAGATTTTAAAAGTGCATAGCTTCGGTAGTTTCCTAAAATCGAAAGGAAGAGCGTTGCAGACGCCAGCAGAAGCGCATCTGAAAGTGAGCGATGCGGTGACTAGCGTCTTTGTGTGATGTTTAGCCAAAGCCGCTGCTGCGAGGATGACCGGAGTTTGTGCGATGGTTTATGCTTCTTGACGAGATCAGCAAGGTATTATGGTTCAATTGTGTGAAGCACTGCTAACCAGAAGGCTTAACCATATTCAACAACCATAATTTTGAGCCGAGCCTGACTAAAGATAGTCCTATAACAAGACGAGCTCATGTCAAAGGAATGTGGAATTTTGCTAATTAAACTGAACACCGCCCCTCTGATAATTAGAGCAGGGAGACAGTTTGACTTTGAACTAACTCTTACCAACACAAAAGGTCACATTTTTCAACAATTTCCAAGGGGTAGACTAATTTTCCATACTCCCCCCTCTTCCACCCCACCTCGGAGAGAAGTCATTAAAATGTTACATCTCTAAGGATTCGGCTTCAATCTCCCTTCACCGAACATTCAGCTTCCTGCCCCTCCCAACAAGCCATGTGTATGCACGTGATAAATGTTAATCGTTCCCTTCCCTAAACAATGCCTCAAACTCGAGCGGTCAATTTAATCCCCAACTAGAAATCACGAGCATACATAGCACCAAGGTTAACCCAGAGTGAAACGCGAGCCCTACCTAGGGTGTCAATCATGTGGCTCACAGGGCTGCTGACAGGCTTTGTGAGGACATGTTTTTGTGCCTTCAAGCATTGTCTTTCAGTCTGGGTGTGGTCCTCCAACAAAGCAGTGGGCTAAATAGCCCGTTTGCTCAAGCAGTCAGTCTCTCAAAGTTGAGGTCACATGTTTTGATATGGGGCTGAAAATTTGTATTTCATCAAAACTATATTAATCTGTTAACAATATAAAATATATCTCCATATATATATAAAAGGCAAAGTTGTGAATATGTGTGTCTGTTCAAAATGTTTAGCGTACTTCCCGACATGAAACAAACTGCAAATTTGCCATGTGGGTACTTTCCAGACTGTACACCATGCAAAAATTATAAAAAATACACTTTAGTTTTTTTTTTGGGGGGGGGGGAGCTAATGCAGAGATTTTTTGCACGGCAAGTGAGCTGTGACGTCAAATCTGTCATGTGACCCGTGCATGTGGAAACGTAACGCATTATAGTGTAGCGATTAGCGCGCTGCGCTACGAACCTGGCGACCCGAGTTCGATTCCCGCTCACGGCCACCACCAGTGACGATTATTTGAACCGGTCCTGGGCATACCCTAGGTCGACTCAGCCTCAAACAAGTAACTGTTGTGGTGTGAACATCACCACTGGGGAGACGAAGGCGGCCGGGTGTGGTGAATCCAAGTCCCGGGCGAAGCCGGGTAGTACGGCTAGTACTTTATATAGTTGGAGATGATACCCCCTCCCCCCACGACTAATCAAGAAAAACACACAATGGTGATGAAGAATGCGTCTGGACTCATATTTGTTGTGATTGCATCGTTTCTACAGCCAAACGGAACGGGGCAATGCAGGCCCAGTTGTGACCCAGCATCAACACCAGGGGCCTTGGGTTTTCTTTCGTATGTATTCCTAGCAGCAGCATAAAGATGTATTTTTTTATTTGTTATCCACTCAAAGTGTCTGTTCAGACGCAGAGTGGATCTCGCCCATTCCTCCTTTAAAGGAGTGAAGACAGCAGCTGTTTACAATGTGGTCGATTGTTTGGGATTCGTGGCCGCACTCACAGGCTGCCGATTCTTTGATGTGCCATTTGTGCATCAGGTGCCCGTATCGGCCCTGCCCGGTCCCAATTCGGTTGATGGTCGACCCATTGGCAGAGTGGAGGGTTGAAAGCAGGAGGTTCGACTGTAAGGTCCTGTACGAGATGTTTATTTTTACGTCGGCCGCAGTCCAGACTTGCTTCCATCTCTCACCTTCATTTACATTTGCAGCGTGGAGTGAGGCTTGATTCTAAGCAAACAGGTGGCACTGGGTTTATGTCCCGATGTATCGGAAGGTGCGGGTTAACGATAATTTGTTGGTACTCCCGAACGGCCGCTGTTTCACGACGGGTTTGCGGTGGAGCGATGTGGGCGAGCACTGGGAGCCACTGGGTCCGCGCCGACTTCAGTGTACCTGAGATGGCCACGCATTGCAATGTTCAGCTGTGTGTCGATAATGCGAGTGTGAGCGCTGTGTCCCCACACAAGTGAGCAACTCTCCCGTCTAATACACAAGGGCGAGCGTGGCAGTCGGAAGTGTTTGCGCATCACAGCCCCAACGAGTTCCCGCCAGTTTAAGGGTAATGTTCGTACAAGTTTTTATCTTGTTGCTCAACTGCGCAATGTGTTGCCTGAAGGTGAGACTTCGATCGAGCACCACTCAAAAGATATTTCCGGAGTGGGTCGTGGGTGACGGCTTAGCCACAAAACTCGATCTTCAGCGTACTTTTTGCCTCCGCGTTGTTGAGATGGAACGCTGAGGACACTGTCTTGGTTGGATTTGGCTTAAGTCGCCAGTAGTAGTAATAATCTTACAATTTATTTTGGTCGGTGTTCAGCTGCGGTGAATGTTGTCGCTTGGCTGGCCAATGCTAGATCATCTGAACATATGAACTTGCGGCTTAATGTGGCCGGCATGTCGCTGGTATAAAGATTAAACAGGTCTGGTGCTAATACAGACCCGTGCAGTAGGCAATTTTGTAGAGTTCGTGGGCAGCTGATCCGGTTTCCGAGATGGACGCGAAATTGACGGTCACTGAGCATGCTGGCGCTGAGGCAAACTGTATTTTTGCACTTGATTGTGTTGGCGAGTTTAAAGAGAAATCCTCGGCGCCAGACCAAGTCGTATGCAGAGGACAAGTCTATGAAAGCAGCCGTTGTTTTCTGTTTATGCTGAAAGCCGGCTTCGATGTGTTATGTCAAGGCGAGGACTTGGTCACAACAGCTTCGTTGTGGCCGAAAACCTACCTGCTCAGGTGGTATGTTGGCTTCCAAGAGAGGAGAGAGTCGAGTTAGCAGTAATGGCTCCAGTAGCTTGTCGTCTGTACAAAGAACGGAGATTGGCCTGTAGCTGTGCGGGTCATCAGCAGGTTTTCCTGGCTTGAGGAGCGCAATGACTTTTGCTTTTCACCAAAGTCTTGGACGCTTGCTGGTGGCGATGATTTTTTGAAAAAAGTTTCGCCAGCCAGGTTTCATCCTTTGCAGCCAAGGTGTTTTAGGAATTCTGGGTAATCCCATCTATTCCTGCGGCTTCACCTGCCTTTGTTACCACCAGTGCAGCATCTATTTCTTCTGCGAGTACAGCTACAGACAGAGGAAAATTTGTTATGCTTGTGGAGTGTATATTTTGCGGAACGTTTTACTGTGCGTTCTTGTTTTTGACTTATGATTGTTTTTGCATTGCCGAGAAACTGCGCCGCAATCCCATAAGCAGTCGCCTTACGAGCCCGATGTTCTGAGGGTGCAGCACCACCGAGCTTCCGCAGTAACCCCCATACCCTCCTGCTGGAGTGCGTGAAGTCAAAAGACTCCATCAATGCTGCCCACTTTGCTAATCCGGGGTTCCCATGCTCCATGAGCCATGAGGCCTCCGTGGGATCAGCCTCTCCCACTTGGCACCCCCTCCCCTTTCTCCATCTCTGCACCACCTTCGACAGCTGGGGGTGATTCATAAAATAGTAAATGTTTTATGGGCTTTTTTTATAACTCTTAAACGAATTACAGATTTTAAACTAAAAGCTACGTAGATTAATTTTTTGTTTGGGATATGTTTTAACACCAACGCGGCCATGACAGTACACGCCCACAAGTAGCGTCGCAGAGAACGCCGGGCATCTCGCTTCCGCGTTAACCCCACGGTGGCACAGAGCTGCTTGTGGAGATGGCGCAGCTCTCTCGTCACCACGAGTTCGGGATGAGGAAGTGAGTGTGGGTGGGCTTGTATGGCCATCGGCTGGGCCATTGCCTGGGATGGGTCGGGCTAGGAAGCGATGATGCTGTGCAAAATCCGGATTCTCTGACCCAACCTCAAAACGACGCCATGTGTGACGGGCCCGGCTGCGGCTGCAGTGAGAATGAGGAATACGCGAGCTAAAAAGGTTTCCTGACAGGAACTATGGTCTCTACTGGAGGGGGGGGCATTGTGAACTGCCAAATGTCACGAATAGCTTCGAGTTGATATATTTTTCACGCAAATGTAAGAAACATTACAATATGAAAAACCAGCAGCTTCTTGTCAAAGTTTAAACTGGTAAAAAAAAGAAGTGTGCCAAATGTACACTGGTATGGAAATAGTGTGATTAAAAATAATGAATAAACGTGGCTTTTAATTGACGACAAATTTGCCCAAAAACACTTGGGAATACATTCTGTCAATTTAAATAATACAAACATCTATATTTAACGTCCATGGCATTGAGTGAAATATCTTCGTACACACAGGGTCCTTCCTATGTACTCCGATTTGCAGCTACAAACAGAAATACAAAACCCCTCGTGTAAACGAGTCCTCAGACACAGCACGGATCAATCCAGTGTTTCTCTGGGCGAATGAGCATTCAACAGGACTAACTCCCGACGGGATTTTGACCTGCACCCTCCTGGAAGAGATATAATCACTTTAACTGCAACACCGACCGGTCGGAGCCCAGTATAAGCACACTGTCAATACTAAATTGATCTTAATTATTATAACAAAGGAATACAGGGTTTTTTTTTCCACGGTGATTATTGTGACTTAGAACATGTCTCATCTCTGCCACTATCGTGAGCCCAGCAATGTACAAAAAGCGAATCATTAGCAATGTTTCACTTTTCTGAATAACAAAATGTACTTTAAATGGTCTCTAAAACGTAGTAAATAATAATTTCTGCCAGGCTCTTCACCTCATTCAATGTAAAACAATTACAGTGACCCTCAAATCAATCCACTATTTTGTCATTTGCTTACACATCTTCAAAATTGTGCTCAAGAAACTTGAAGCAATGCTATGTCTCCTCAAAATATTTAATTATGGAGGGAAATGAAAAGTACACTTTACAACTAATGTCACCCAACAGCCAATCAAATTATATATTATTGCATTTACACATCACATCAAAGCTAGTCATTTAACTGTAAATTATGTACATTGTTAAATCACAAAAGACTTTGCATGTCACAGAGCATATTTGCCAACGTTACTGGTTCAGGAGCTGCTTATTCTCGCTCCGTCTCACATGGGCAGCATTCCTGTGATCCACCAACCCCGAGTTGCTGGATTTCAAACTTGCATTACGACTCCTTCATTGTGCAATTCACAGGAACTCAAATAAAAATATCTGAGATGACTCCTTAACCCTTAACACTTAAATTCATGTAACTTACCCCACAACCTTTTCCTCCCTTTACGATTAGGAAAAAGGGTTTATCCTAACCTAACACGCATCTCCACGTGACAGAAGATAATGGAGATTCATTGTTACACCGCTTTCGCCTACAGTAAAATAAGTTACCTGCCACTTTCCTGTATATTAATCGCAAGTGCATTACACACGCATCAATATTTTTAACAGACGCGTACTTGGCAGGTAATCTCTTATATTCTTGCAAGAAAACGGGGAAGAAATATAATGAGCACAATGACACGGCAGGTGCATGCGTCGCCTAGGGAGCGCCAAGACGCATGACACTGCCAAGGGCAATCTGTATGCGGCACGAGCCACCAAGGCACAACACCTCCGTATCCATGCCTCTTAACGAGTCGCTCGACACGGTGGCCATGTGAAATGTCTGCAGTCGACGGGCATCAAACCCAGAAATATACCTTTTCGAAAACCTCAATTCTGTCGCAACTAAATGCTTAATTTGAATTACATTTCCACTGCCAAAAAATGTCATTTGCGACCAAAAACTTAGGACTCATCGAGGAATGTTACAAGAAGGAAACTAAAACAGGTACGCAAGGCACAACTATTGCAATCCACGTATTGCACACTCGCTTAGCAAGTACGTGTACAGTAGACTGATGCAGCACCAGCAGCCCTAATGAGGCTTGAATGTGGCGTTATAATTTGACGGCTGTAAAGAAACACGGTAATTGCATAATAGAGGTCCACTTCGTATTACCTATTGCTATGGCTGCATAAGCCGATATCATCCTGCGAACACACATCCTTTGCTTACACCGGAAAATATATTTCTTCTGCAATACAGTGAAAACACAAAAGGTCACGCTGCTAAATTGCCACACAATTTCAAAAGCCACACTTTCAATATTTTAATGCCAGCGGCGATCAGCCTGCTAAGCAAACATAACAGAATAGGTGACACGGTGGATTTCTGTCTCCAGAGGCATCGCACATACCGGTTTTACATTTTAGCCTACAATTACTGTAAATGTCACCTTGGGCCACACGCATTAACACCACGTTACTAGGATTCCCATTCAGCGGGTTCCCATGAAGTAGAAAGAACGTGTATTCAAATCTAATTTCACACTGGTTTTCTATTCGTATGCTTTTAGCAACCATTTACAAAAAAAATGTATGGCACTTGACAATCATTTTGGGCAGTGCAGTGTGAGAAGTGGATGTTTTTTTTACACAGCGACTCCCCCATTCATGTACACATGAATGGAGGGGTCCCTGCTGAACCAGGTCCTCCCCATGCCTCGCATGTCCTGGAGTTTTTTTTTTACCACGCCAATCAGCGCAGATTTATGAAGGCTGGATGTATGTATGTTTAACTTATTTCGCACCGTACGTAACCGACCGTGTTTGTCGGGCGTGAGAGCATAGAAGAACAGTGCAACATTTGATATCGCTGAACTAGCCGCTGCTGACCTCGCAGCACATCTCCGCAGCCACGTATTGCCAACCTGGCGTGCGTGGTAGTCACTCACTCAACCACTATCCCTGCTCAGCAACACCTGCCACGCTTCCCAGATCTGACGACATTGCGCACCCCCACTGGGTCATCTGGTCATAAGTCTCCCGATTTATACACGCCTGTGATTGTGAAGAATCGATCCCCGTGTGGCTTATTTCAAGTCAGGACTTTATTCGCCGTGCCACGGACGCGTATGTGTGTAGAATGAGGCAAAGGCAGGTCGAGCGTGGTTCTGGACGCACCACCCCGAATGTGCGTCAGGCCAGCGTTAAAATAACGCCACGATCCCGTGACCACCGAAGAGCGGGCAGGCTGCACAGTTTGTGAAACGAGCACGTGGGCTTGGCCTGAATTCTATTGGCAGCCTTCCTGAACCATGTGAGTGAGCACTAGACTGGCAAACACAGCTTTCCTGGGGTAGGCCATGCAGCTCACTCTGCCAATGGAGCCACATACTCTTAACTGGGTCGTTTTCCCATATGGTAAGTCATGACGTCACCTGGATCGACACATAAAACACGTGCGGTCAACGGCATCTCTAAATTAAGAAAACTTTAGGGCTGTGTTTTTATCGTTTTGTATTAAACACACCTAATAAAAATTACACATGTTAATGCTTGGGAAAGTGTAAGCTAACACAAGCAAAATTTTACCTCATTATTTTGCAAGCATAAGACAAGGTACAGGAGGCACCAAAACCCACAGAGCAATGGACTGGGGAAAGTGCCGAGCCGTGCCAGGTAAAGCCCGGCCACAGCCTGGGTCTCATTTCTGATGGCCTTGGATGCCTAGAATTTGCCCCTAAGGTCTAGAAAGCTAAACAGGGGGCCTCTCTTCATGTTGTGTGTTTCAATGGTATGCAAAGAACCAGCACTCAAGATTCAATGTTCCACCCATTTGCTAAGATAGAGACAAGCCATTTCTCCGTGAAAAGCAACACATCTCCGTTGTTGCTCGTCTCTACTTGTGAATGACAACCAGTGGTGGAAATGCCACATTGCTGTGGTGTGGAAGGGGCCTTCCTTGCAGGAAGCAACTACGTACTTCTGAAGGAGTGTTACTTCCTTAATTCGTCCCAGCTGGTTTGATAGTCCGAGAAAATCACAGACCACCATTTTAACTCAAGTACACTCTGACTGCAGACCTTACGATTGTCAAATTATCCATAAACATAATTACAAAACAACCACAGGGACTCCTCTACTTAAGAAAATTCGACTTACAAACTTTCAGAGATACAAACAAACCGGTCTGTATGTCAAGTTGCTATTGCCTATTAGAAGTTGATTTGTGAAGAGAAGAGAGCAACTGTGCAGATATCTGTTGGTAAGTTTTTCAAGAGAGGAGAGAGGAAACACGAGCACAAAAGGGAATTAGCATCTACATCTGCAGAACATAAAGAACCAGTGGCATCTGCAGAACATGAAAAAACAGTAGCATCGACATCTGCACAATATGAAGAATCATCAGTATCTACATCTACAGGAGATTATACAACTTTTAAAGCCATTCCCCGTTATTAGTGTACATGCCGTACAACATGTTTGGAATCGACAGGAGTGAAGTTGGACTTAAAAGAAAATCAACTTACGAACAGACCTCTGGAACCTAAATTGTTCATAAGTAGAGGAGTCCCTGTAATTTCTTGCTAAGGCAAAACAATATCATCCCTGATTCGACATCTTTAATCGCATCAACCAAGTGGCTTTCCTTAAAACCCTCTGCTGCTAGACCACCCAGATTTGATGGCTTACCAAAAATCCATAAAGAAGGTACACCACTTCATCCTATCGTCTCCACCATTGACTCACCCACCTACAAACTGGCCCGATTTCTGTCTGAGACCTTACAACCATTCACTGGTAAGACCACCTCAGCTGTACTGAACTCAGCTCACTTGGCATCGTTAATTAAGGACATCTCACTGTCTCCAGGTGATTTACTTGTCAGTTTCAATGTAGTATCTTTGCTTACCAAAGTTTCTGTGCCTAACACCATTGCAAAAATTGAAGATTTGGTCCAACAAGGACTGAATGCTGATATACCGGCCCTGGTTAGACACTGCCTCACCAATACTTACTTCACCTGGAATGGAACATTCTACAAACGAGATGAAGGTACCCCAATGGGTTCTCCCTTATCTCCAGTTATAGCCAATGTTTTCATGAAACAATTTGGAAGAGGTACGTAGATGACATGTTCGTCATCTGGCCACATGGCCTACCAGCTCTGGGCCAATTATTCAACCACATCAATTCCATACACCCAGCCATCAAATTCATCATGGAGGTGGAAAAGGATGGCAAGTTACCATTCTTGGATGTTTTAATCGAAAAGAGACCAGATGGCTCGTTGGGACATTGTCTACAGGAAAGCCACCCATACAGATGCCTACCTGAAACATGACTCCCACCACCATCCATCCCAAAATAATTCCCTCATCAAAACTCTACACCATAGAGCTCGATGTATTTCCAACTATCACCACCTAGCCAGTGAACTGGAACACGTACACCAAGCCCTCAAGATGAATGGATATTCAGACTACACAATCCGTAAAGATTTCACCCCAACCGTTGGGAAATAACCCTCTGAGGACCCAATCAAAACAGTCACCTTGCCATACATAGCAGGGGTCACTAAAAAAATTTCCAAAATCATGAGCAAACACAAGATCCAGGTTCGATTCAACACGGTACGTAAAATTCGCAATCTGATCCCATCTGTGAAGGATGTGATCCTTGACATGCAATATCGCGGTGTCTACAAAATAAGCTGTGTCTGCGGCAGTAGTTACATTTGGGAAACTAAGCGACACGTCTCGGACCGTGTTCGTGAACATAAGGCAGGTCTGAAACACCGTAGGACCAATACCTCAGCCGTGGCTGATCATTGTTCTAATGCAGTGGACTCACACGTAATTTATTTTTCCAAGACGAAGGTACTCTGCAAACCCACTGGCTATCAGCAAAGATTCGTTCATGAAGCCATCCAGATATATAAACACAGACACAATTTCAACCGAGAAGATGGGTACAAACTGAGCAATCATTGGAAGTTCGTTATTAACCAGTTTAAGTCATAACTGGCTGTGATGTTTCCATCCTACCTGGCGATGTTAGCACATTAACAGGTTAAATGTCTTTACATTAACAGGTTAAATGTCTCACTAACACAGCCACCGTTGCTCATTTTCCTCGCTGTGGCGGTGGCTCTGCGATCTTACATTGACATGCTAATCTCTCACAATACAATGGCCACCTCCGCAGCTTCGTCGTCGTGGAGGTAGCTCTTCGATTTACCCGATCTTATATTTACATGCAAATTTCATCACTAGCCCCACCCACTTCGCTTATGACCCTTGGGCTATACCAGGCCTCCTAAAACTGTAGATTCGCTATAAATAGCGCCACATATCTACAAACTAAGCCTGGCTGCGTCTACAAACTAGTGAGTGCGCGGAGTGCGCAGTTGCGTAATCCGCGGCAAGACGTACCGCATCGTTATACCGAGCATTGCAGCTGCAGCAACATGGGAGGGAAGAAAGTGGCGACGCCGTTCCAATCCTCACACACCCTTCAGTATGGGATGGAGCTCATCACGACAAAGGCCAATGGCGCGCAGTCCTGTCGTTGCTTGTTGTGTTCACCAAGGCCGTGATGTGGTTGAGGTGACGGGCGACTCGGGCCGCAAGCGCAAGAACCGCACCGACATCAAGAACTTCACGAAGCCATTCCTGCCGCAGCACAAGGAATCGTGGATGCTCTACCAGACGCTGTCGCCCGATGAGAAGAGCTACTTCAACGGCATGGCCAAGCGCACCAACACGCTCCACAACTACATGGACCTGTCGACCGCGTCGATCGACTACGTGATCCAGAACAGCATCATTGAGACAATTATCGGGGACTTGTTCTTTTGCGATGACGACGAGGACAGCGGCGACGACAACGACGACGACGACGCGGCCGCAGCCATCGCCAAGAAGGCCGCCAAGAAGGCCAAGGAGAAGGTCAACGCGATGAAGCTGTTCGTCAAGAAAGTGAACATCGAGACGGGGACGTATACGTACACGGCAACAATCAAGAACGAGATGCGCTTCGAGCTCGCCATGGACCACGTCGGTGTCGGCATGTCGTTCCGTCAAACGGCTGCTGCCATCGATCATGCCAGGATCCGCACCAACACGCCGAAGCTGCAGGGCATGAACGACCTCATTGTCGCACAGTCAGTCCGTGTTCTGGTGGCCGTCGGGCTGCAGATGATCGCCAGAATAATCTACGATCCATCGGTGTGGGCCTTCTCTCTGGCTGGCGACGGCAGTACTCACCGCGGCCAGTCGTTCTTCGACCTGCGCACCCGCGTTTGTTACCGCGGCTTCCTCGTCAATCTGCACCTGGTCGCGATCCCTATGTTCGAGCGTCACACTGCTCAGAACATCTTCCGCATGCTCGTCAAGTTCCTCGACGCGCTGTACCCCAACTGGCGCGCCAAGCTGATCGGCTTTTCATCGGACGGCGAGAATACGATGACTGGGCGTCATGGGGGGCTGGTGACGCTCATTGTGAAGGAGGCCAAGAACGACGTCATTCGAATCTGGTGTCCGCCTCATCAGATCGATATTGTGGTCCAGAAATCCGCCGAGTGCGTCATCGATGGCAGCTGGGTGAAGATCGTGTACGACTTTTCGGTGTACCTCCGCGCCCAAAACAACCTGATCATCAAGATGAAGGTCAAGTGCCCCAGGAAGGCTAACCGATGGGCCAATCTCGGGAACGTGCTCAAGTTCTACAAGCAGTACCGCCGAGCATTGATCGAGTACACTACTGAGAACAACCCCGCGAAGCTGCCCACCGCCGATTGGTGGGTTCTTACCTACGCGCTCGCGCCCGCCATCGACGCCATCAACGCCATCAACGTCACTATCGTCCAGCTCCAGAGCCAGTCGCTGCTCATGGCGCAGCAGGAGGAGCATATTCAGTCGCTTATCGGGTCGCTCACCGTTTTGTTCAGTGTTGAGATTGTTGATGGCGTCAACAATCATGATGAGGCGTACGTGTCGTATCATGATCAGTCGATGCGCATCGCGTCTGCCGCGATCATTGCCCACATTGAGGACCAGGGATCGTTTGCGCAGGAGAGCTACGAGGGTCTCAATGAGGTCGACAAGACAAGGATCGTCAAGGAGATCTCGATATATGCGATGACGCTGATCGCGGGTCTCAACGACGTCAAAGCAGAGCGTAACGACGCCAATCGAGCTCTCGACCAGGATGCGGTGCCCGTGATGCCCGCTCAGCTCGTGAAGATGCGTCCTGGTGTGTTCGTGAAGGACGTGCTGGCAGTGCGTCGCGTGCATGTTACGAAATTCTGGTCAGCATGGTTGAGGAGGAGCATCGCCAACTGGTCAAGCTCTACAAGGAGGACACGATCATTCACGACGCCATCAACAAGCACACCAACACGACGACATTCAACGACGCGTGGGATGTGCTGCCGAGTGGTTTCGACAACCTCCGCGCTTTCAGCGGCGGGTTGGCATCGGTGCTCGCCAACACGACGGCGGTCGAGTCGGACTTCTCGATACTCAAGTGGGAACTCGACGAGTTCCGCAGTTCTATGATGCATCTGTCCCTTGAGGGCATCTTCCAGACAAAGCAGCGTCGCCTCCTGGTGTCGTTGCTTCGTTAGCGAGCGTAAATCAATGAAACAATGGGGCTCTATAGATGATCTACATTTATTCTACAAACTAATCCTGGCGGTGTCTACAAACTAAGCTAGTCTGTATATTATTTGTTTCTTTCGGTTAAGTCACGTCTAAAGATAAAATAATAAATTAAATTAAATAATAGAATACGACGTTTCGATTGCAACACAAGCAATCATCATCAGGTATAATGAAATAGCGACATAAAATCTAACCAGAAAACTATAGACAGACATATTAGCAGACAGATCTCACCAAGATACATAGCGAGAGCAACACAGGTAACAGAGAGGGGTGATCGTCTCTGTGTGGTGGCCTTAAATAGACAGAGGGGGGGGCGGAGGCAGAGAGAGGGAGGAGGGTTAGAGAAAAAATTAGCATATCAATGAGTGGTCAACAGACGTGGTGCTGTGAATGCGATGGCACGGCAAGCAAGCCTGAAAATCAGGAGAAGGACACACTAAAATTAAATAACCTAGTAAAATATCGAAATGTAATGTAATACAACACAGAGGGTCGGTTGTATTACATTACATTTCGATATTTTACTAGGTTATTTAATTTTAGTGTGTCCTCCTGATTTTCAGGCTTGCTTGCCGTGCCATCGCATTCGCAGCACCACGTCTGTTGACCACTCATTGATATGCTAATTTTTTCTCTAACCCTCCTCCCTCTCTCTGCCTCCGCCCCCCCCTCTGTCTATTTAAGGCCACCACACAGAGACGATCACCCCTCTCTGTTACCTGTGTTGCTCTCGCTATGTATCTTGGTGAGATCTGTCTGCTAATATGTCTGTCTATAGTTTTCTGGTTAGATTTTATGTCGCTATTTCATTATACCTGATGATGATTGCTTGTGTTGCAATCGAAACGTCGTATTCTATTATTTAATTTAATTTATTATTTTATCTTTAGACGTGACTTAACCGAAAGAAACAAATAATAATTCCTGCAGTCACGAAAGTTCTAAAATTAAGACTAGTCTGTATAATTTGTAGATATGCACAGTTTTAGGAGGCCTGGGCTATACCCATCTCACACCTTTATAACATCCTGCCTCAGCAGCTCTCCCGCTATTTTTTCAACTGATGACGATTGCTTGTGTTGCGATCGAAATGTCGTGATATTTTCTTTTCTATCTATGTGGCTTTACCGAAAGACCCAAAGAATAAGGCAAAACAGTTAAAAAAAGCCTCGAATTATATCATATTTACAATAAAGTGCCGCATTACATGCACATCAATACTGGCTCTGCTAAATGCAAAGCGAGTATTATTCTAACTATTTGAATGACTACAAGTGATTAGTATGTAAAATACTTAACGATCATCGTAAAAACGTGATGCGTTTCACGAATTAACATGGGCAGCAAGCATGCCACCCTTTCAGCCCTAACCGCAATTATTATGATCCCACAATCAAACTGTCCTGTGAATAATTTTAGTATTTTATTATTTATCCTTTTCAAAAGTGACCGTCACTCCAAAACTACATTACAAACTGCTGCATAAAGGGGCGGAGGTTAGTCGGACTCAAGAGGTTTAACATTAGTACTGAACAAGCACTCGAGATTGCAGAATGCAAAGCTCCCTCTGCCCCGTACAAAGCGGTGCACATATGCAACACACAAATTGGACTTTCTACTTTATGGTGTTCCCGCTCGTCAAGGTAAGAGTTTTGATATGGAACATGACAACCCTCTAAAGGTATCGCAAAAGACAAAAACGCAACTGGAAAGGGCAAATTCCCACAGTTTGTGGTTATGATCTGGAAGTCACACGTCCATTCGAAATTCCAAACGTAGGGTAAATTATTTTACTTTTTATCGCCATCACAAAAAGGAAGCTTTCACACCAGGGGTGCAAGAATGTCATGTCACACTCAAACCCAGCCACAACTTTTCATCAGTGTAACGTTTTTGAATCACCTGCCTCCTGGTAAGTAAAAGTGGATGCTAATTCGTCTTATTGAAACACAGTCTCAGATCCAATTATACACGTGTTTATCCATCCATTTCCCTCTTATTCAAGGAGCAACTTGCGGATAAACACGTAAAATAGGATGAATGTGTTGCCACTTCAAGTCACTCCTCTTAACCACACGAAGGCTGGGATGATAATAGAAACATGTTAATTAAGTGCAACTTATTTCCTTCTGTTTTGCAACACAAGTCAAATTCAACTAAGTTCCATGTCCTCAAGAAACGAATCAAGGTAAAGGCATGGAGGTCTGTATCCCCCCACCTTGCTCGCTGGTTGCACAACCTGGCCCAGAGAGCCTAGCAGGGAATGGAGGCAAGGAAGGGCAATCGCTTGCCCGAAAGGTTCAAATAATGTACTCGCATATGTTATGCAAATTAAAAAAATAGAATTACAACTACTGTACCAATGTGTTATAGGAGTAACTCGTGTAGTGTTATAGTGGGACAGCGTAATTAATAGGAATACATCAATCGTTTATTATTAACAATAGGATCCCAAACTGACCCAATGCAATCGATAATCCGATGCTTCAAAATCTGTATCGGGTTTTATTTTCATCCAAACCCGAGCAATGGGATCGTATTTAAATCACTGCGTAATGTTTCAAGTTATTATGCAATGTGTTTACGCGTATCAGGAAGCTGCAGCCCCTTGAAAAAAAAACCACAAGTACAAGGGGATACCAGCTCAAACATGTGCTGTCATTTCCTGGCCACCTTGCATCCGAGTCGCATGAATCTCACAAGCCCCACCGCGCCAACAAAGCACTGGGTTACACAACCACCAACAAACACGACTTTACACCAGCATAGCAGTCCCTCGGCTAACGGTGACATCGGTTCACGGTTTTTCGGTTAACGTTTCACCTCCCACAGGACCCCGTTTTTGCTCAATGTTAAAATTTTGATTAACAGTAAAGTGTTTACGTCATGCACGCTGGCGCCAATTTTGGCCAAACCGTAAATGGGGCGTGCCCTCAGCCAATCAGCAACGGCTATTTATGAGCAGTTTGACTCTCATGGCTTTGTTTACATTCCAGATTAATGCTTTTAACGTGTTATTCCTATACTGTATTCGAGTAACAGTTATTTGCGTTCACAGTAGTTGTGAAACGGATTTAAAAAACGTTAACCGAGGGACTACTGTAATATAAGAATCTAACTCGTGAATTGACTCATCGAACTTGCAGACATGTAATGATTCAAGATTCACCCCAACGTGACTCAACTGTCATGACTGATTGTGATACGATTCCAGAATGTAGTCCCCCATGCTGCTATTTACTGTCTCGTTTGTAAGTAGAGAAGTCCCTGTATTGCCCAACATTAGCATATAATTTACGAGTCTCACAGGCACGATTCTATATGCAAACATTGCGAGCACAAAAACATCTATTTCAATGGAAGTGATGCACTGAACGTGTAAAATAAGGTAAATTGTACCTGTACAACAAATGAGATTGGTTATAAATATATGTTTAACAATGGACTCTGTCACCTGCCGGAGAAGACGCCAAGTAATACTTTCGTTACCAGGGCATACATAGTGCCCGATTCACTCATCGCACAAAGTCACCTGGAATTCTTGTAACGTCTATGTTTTATAGGTTTAGGATGCTATGTTACATGGTAGCATGTTATGTACCTTGATAAACAAACAGCTCATCACCATCACACTAGGTGAAAGCCAGCCATGTTTTTTTTAAACGTTGCCATAACAACCACAAGGGCACGTCCTATCGAATTGCATGTTGCTGATGCAAGGTACACATTCCAAAATCTTTTTTCACAATTCCGGATATCGCCTGATGAAGCTAGTTGTAGTAATCGCCAGCGAAATCTCATACTCGAATTGTGAATGTTGTGGGTTTACTCTCTAACACATTGGTGCCGAAGTGGCAAATAAATGGCACGTTTTGTTTAATTGACAACCCTTACTAATTGGCGGGTTTAATGACATTTATATTTCCGCGATATAACCCAAAAAACATTATTATGGATAATATTGGTCGCGAAAGCCTACATGCTAAACCTATTCCAAAAACCTCCGTCTAACAAACCCAAAAGGCAACAGACTTATTTCAGTTCTTTGAACAAACTAGTACTTATTTTGTAATTAACAAACACACTGTGCCTCTCCTGTTCTCTCCATTAATTGACTACAATTAAAGTAATAGTGGGTGATGACACCATGCACTTGGGGATCATTGCATTATGTCAGCAGCGAAGAGCACTATGCCCCGGGCCTTCGGGTGCCAGTTAAAAAATACGGCCTTAACCCGTAACTTTATACAGATATAAAAGTGTTGATGCGACAATTGACCAGCTCAGCGGTACTCCGAAATGAGCAAGTCGAATCATGCAAAAGCCAAAAACAGGTTGCAAATTGATTGCGGGTGAAATCCTGTTCCTCTCGATTCAGCCTCAAACCAGTTGGAAATAATAATAAAAACATAACTTTATCCTGTGCATTCATGCTTTTATTACAAACTAGTTCAATGCCGTAATAAAACATTAAAACTCAAACCGAGTTACTCACTATGCAGCCGAGTCATTGAGCTGATACTCGCGGGCTCGCCGAAAGCACGCCTGCACGCCCGGATCTGCCCACAGCCGCTTGATGACTTGCGCCAGCTCGGGTGTCATCAGCCCATCTTCCGCCGACCCCGCCAGCACAAACAGCTGCCGCGCATCATCCTGCACGCAGACCAAGTGTCAGACAATTACCTTGGTGCATCATCGAATTAACTGCATGAGCAACAGGCCATTTTGAATTATATCACCGCACACTTGTTACTCTATTTCTAAGCAGATATTTAGGTTGAATATTTGATATTAAATATTGTGTTGGCTGTTCCCAAGTCAGTGAGGTGAGTATACTTTCCTTACATATTAACATGTATTACACAAACAATGTATCACTTAAGGACACCTCAGATTTGTCCAATTACTTTAACTGGTAATTATTTTAGAAATGTATCTATGCTGGTAACAGACTGCTAAAACAACCCAGCTCACAAATTAAAATTAGGGCAACAAACTTTCACAAGCAATGGTAACAACTCTGCTAACTACCCAGCCATGTGTTACATTTTATTATTTTCATGAAGACACACCTACATGTGTAGGTTTATTTTAAGAGAGTTTCATAACACATGGTTAAAGCCTCTAACTCGCTATATCTCAAAGGGCTGTCCATTGCTTGTGGAGCACCATAATACATTTCCTTTCTGGATTGCAAACCTTATGAAGCCATTGACTTATTTTGAAACACTGTAAAGCAGAAACCAATGTCCATGTTTAAGTTAGTACCCAGCGGTAGCTTTGCAGCTTCACGAACACAAGGGCGAAATGTTTGTGTTCAATCAAAAAGGCTGGTTCAGCGGATGCATGGCAGGAAAAGCATTCAAATGCTAAACTTTTTTATAGTTCGGTCACTTTCCGTAAAAAAAAAACCCCAGCAATGCGATTAACAAAACCATGAACGAGAGGCAATGTTTCACATACAAGGTGGCTTCACATGGGCAACCTTACCACCTGATCGTGATTAGCAGGCAGGGGGAAGTGTATTGCAACAAGGATTAAGGCTGGTTACAATTACAAACCATGTTCGAATGACATTTCATGCAAAATAACCACTCGCACATCTCCTAATGCTTTCGAGAAACCAATCAAAATTTTTTGGTGCGTGTTTTGTTTCTCTATAAATGTTCATTCAGATATTATTCAGTGTGTTAAATGTCATTTCCCTCTGCCTAACCACACCCTTTTTTGTCTTGAATACATAAGAAATGTTCCACTACACGACAGGCACATGTTCGTTTTGAGTAAATCCGAGTAATATAGAAATAAAAACCTCTTGAGCATACGTAAAAACCTGTTTTAAATGTGTGCGTGAAAATGCAGAACCAATCTATACTGACATGCCACAGTTAAACCGAACACAAAGGCAGACAACAATTGTTTTTGACTGGTTATCTGTCTGACACCGCAATTTTCGGATCGTCTCAATGTAATAAAATGTGTAAAATATGAATTGAATTGTTATTTGATTCTACGTAGAAACAATGAAACTTGCAGACAATGATGATGTTTACTTACCGCCCGGCCAGCATCCCCAAAATCAATCCTCAGGTTTCCCATTGCCCTGATGATGGCGATGACTGACTGGATGGTGTTGCTGTACACCACAGCCTTGTACTGTTTACATTCCTCCTCTGTGTAGCCAGCCTCGTGAATAATTCTGAAAACACGGGACGGAATAGGTGAGAGGGAACACAAAATATTATCATGTTTAATATCAACGTCTCATTAAAACACGACAGGCCTCGTGGTTGGTTATGGGTGGTTGAGTACGGTGCGAAAGGAGTTCAACATAAACATATACGCATGTATGTTTCAGCTTAATGGAATTATTTGTAGTGATGAAGTTGGTCACGCCTTCTTCCAAAAGTTAGCAGCTCTTTTCCAAGAATGTTTAAGTATTACCTTGAAAGATAGGATAGTGGACACTAGGGGATGTTTACTGTTGAATAAGTGTGCTTCGGCAGGACCCGTTGATGTACGGGATGATTGCCAGTGGTTGAGACCAAAGATGGAATCGCAGCCAAAGCAGCGGACACGCACGAGTGTCCACCGCAATTTAGAGCGACATGTTCACGAACCTCATGGGTGCCAATAGACATGATGATTAAGCTCATGAGTGGGGCTTGTGGAGGGGGAGACCAGTCGCCTTCATTGGGTGGGGGGGGGCATATAAAAAAGGGTTGAGAACATGGGCTTCAAGTGTGACATCCAACCAACTTACTTCATCTGCTTCACTATGGTGCTCTTCCCCGATTCTCCAGCACCTGCAATAGAAACAACCACACAAGCCCCGGGATCAGCCCTCCACTCTCTGCACCTCTCATGTGAAGGTTCATTTGAATTCACTTCGAACACGAACGACAACAGTTCGTGTCTTGGGCTACTGCTGGGGGGACACGTTGTTAGGCTATTAGGAACAAGCGACTGCTCATCTGTAACAGGGCAGCCGCAGTGCTCATGGCCGAAGGCAGCGAAGTTTTTCGTGTGTTTGCGTGCCATGTTCTCGTGTGCACCACTGCCAACGCAGTCGCTTAATTTGTCACTTTAACTTGGAATAGATCACGTTACACGCTTGCTTGAAGATTCAGAAACGGTTACACACTTGCTTGAAGATTCAGAATCAGAACATGTATTTGTACTGGAGGAATCCGATGCGCTATAAGGCCCCTTTTCACAGATGTCCAGTACGTCGTGCTTGCTTAAAACAGAAGTGGGGGGGGGAGTGAAGAGAGGCAGACATCCCACGGCCTCTTCCTCCACGCCTTTGTTCTCTCGCCTCGCTTGCTCGATTCGCCTCGCAAGAGCCAGTAGCGACAACAGCCCTCTCACGAGTAACATTCAACTCGGCCTACCACAGTCGACGCGCTCTCGTCGCTCGTCTCTCTACGTCTGTGTGTGTGTGGATGGTGTTCATCGTGAAACGTGCGGGACACAGCATGCGGCGGGGTGGAGACGGCGGTGTGGACACAACACACGCGTGGCGGTGCTAAGGCGGCTGGGGGGGCACACGAACAGGCTCGACCACAGCCTGTGACGGACACAGCGAGCAACAGCATTCCACTTTTGAGTCGTTTCCACTGCGGCAAGCAGATTGTAATCATCACCACCAGCAGCAGCAGCAGAGGCGGCCAGCAGTGTGCTTTGCCTTCTGCGAAGGCGAGGAAATTCCAGGCTGATGGTGACGACGCTCTCCGCCACGCACACGTGGTTTTCTCACAAAATCTCTTGCCTGTTCAGCAAGAGGTTAGGGTACCCCGATTTGGGGGGTGATGTATAGAGGGGACGAAAATAGATGGCGTTTGACTGTGCCGCATTGTGGGTGCCCGAATAGCTGCGAAGGATAGCCAAGGTCTGTTTGTACCCGCGTGTCATTGTGCCCTGTGTACTTGCCCCAACAGTCTGTAGGCTACGTGGGGGATCTCTATCGTGAAACTGCGTCTGTGTGATGGGGGGGGCTACAGGGACGCACCGAGCGAGCAGCATGAGGTTGTGAATAATTGATGAGATAGTATGCGAGGTTTGCCGATATCGTTTAATTCTACCGTGTTATTGCTGTATTGTCCTGTTTGTGTGATGTGGAGAGCTGTGTTTGTGGAGTTTGTGTGGAGCGTACGCTGTTTAACAAGTCGACTTTCGCGACCAATATCATCTATAATGTAGGTTTTCTTGGGGGTTCGATCGCGTAAATATAAATGTGTCGTTAAACCCGACAACGAATTAGTGAGGTTTGTCACATGAATTGAACGTGGCCAATTCGTTACTCGGACAGCACACCGGTGTGTTGGAGAGTAAACCCACAACATTTACAATCTGATTACGTGACAAACCCGGTGCGATGTGTAAACATCGCCAATAAGGACACAAAGGCGGCCGGGCGTGGTTCTGGCAACCACCCCCGCGTGCGCAGAGCCAACCTCCCGATAAAGGATTCTGATGAAGATGCTCTCAAACACACACTGGCCCCAACAGTCTTGGGCCTCAATTTGGGCGATCTTTGCCCTCAATTTGGGCGATCTTTGTCCGTCTATGTCGTGGGGAGCGGCAGTGGAGCGGTTAGCGCGCTGCGCTACGAACCCGGCCGGCGTCCCCGAGTTAAGATTCACGGCCAACAAACAGTGACTATTTTAACCGGTCCTGGGTCTCCCCTAGGTCGACTCGGCCTTAAACGAGTACCCGGTGCGGTGTGTAAACATCGGCACTATGGACACAAAGGCGGCCAGGCGTGGTACTGGACACCCACCCCCCCCCCCATGTGCCGTCCCGGCCTTCATAACAGCACTTGCCCCAACAGTCTGTTACAGGCTACACGGGGGGTCTGTGTAGGCATGGCCATTCGTGTGAGTATACGCGACCGTCGGTACACATTTGTGTGTGGCGCGCGTGTGTGTGTCGAGTGTCCGGGACGCACCGAGTAGCAGCAGCTTGACCTCTCGGGACGCCTTCTCCCCGTCCTCTCGAAGGTTCCTGTCGATCATGCGCGACCTCTCCACGGCCGCCTTGTCCTCGGTGCTCAGCGTGCAGCCCATGCTGGAACGATCGCCTGTTTCTCGGCGGTTGTTACTGCTGCCGCTGTTGTTATTTGGTTGTCGCGGACTCCGCGAAGTCGGGCGAAGGCGCGGATGGGGAGGGGGGGGGCAGCGGTGAGAACGATAAAGTCTCAACAATGGCGAAGAGTTCGTTCGCGAAACGACAGCCGCGGCAGCAGCAGCAGGGAGAGAGAGAGCGCGACGGCACTCGGCGAGCCGTGGCCGCACGAGCGATGTGGTCGCGGTGGGACGAGAGAGCGCTAGGAGGTAACAATAGAGGGACAAGGGGGACGAGACGCAGCGGGCGGGGAGGGGGGAAGTAGCGAGGCGCCGCCGCAGCCACCGCTTGGGTGATGTCGCGCCCAGGAGGTGAACCTCCCGAGACTCCGCCCCGCTGCGGTCACTCGCGCCGAGACCGCGCGGCCGCCATCTTGGGTCAGGTTGGTTGCGACGGCGCGGTGGCGGTTACAGCAGGGCGCGCGGTGACGTCTCGCCCCCTCCCTCCCTCCCTGCGTGTCCCCGGGAGCGCGGGAGCCGCCCTCACCCAACATGGCGGCGCTAAGCCCACGCGAGCGGTGCGACGTCACATCCTGGCGGGTCGTCGCGTGGCGGCGAGGGGTCACTCCCCATTGGCTTGTCCGGCTTCCTGTTGAATTGCGGTTTGACCAATGGCGGCGCGCGAGACAACTGACGCAGCGCGAGGTGGCGGGGGAGGGGTGGGGGTGTGGTATGGTGCCAGAGGCGAGGTTTTCCCTCCAGATCCACGCACCTCCCCACTCCCCCTCTCATCCCCCTACTCCCCCCACTCCTTCCCCTCACTCCCTCATCCCTCCCACTCCCTCTCTCACCCCCCGACTCCCCCCCCACTCCCTCCCCTCACTCCCTCATCCCTCCCACTCCCTCTCTCACCCCCCGACTCCCCCCCCCCACTCCCTCCCCTCACTCCCTCATCCCTCCCACTCCCTCTCTCACCCCCCGACTCCCCACTCCCTCCCCTCACTCCCTCATCCCCCCCCACTCCCCCTCTCATCCCCCTACTACCCCCCCCACTCCCTCCCCTCACTCCCTCATCCCCCCACTCCCCCTCTCATCCCCCTACTCCCCCCCCCCACTCCCTCCCCTCACTCCCTCATCCCCCCCACTCCCCCTCTCATCCCCCTACTCCCCCCCCCCCACTCCCTCCCCTCACTCCCTCATCCCCCCACTCCCCCTCTCATCCCCCTACTCCCCCCACTCCCTCCCCTCACTCCCTCATCCCCCCACTCCCCCTCTCATCCCCCTACTCCCCCCACTCCCTCCCCTCACTCCCTCATCCCCCCCACTCCCCCTCTCATCCCCCTACTCCCCCCCCCCCACTCCCTCCCCTCACTCCCTCATCCCCCCACTCCCCCTCTCATCCCCCTACTCCCCCCACTCCCTCCCCTCACTCCCTCATCCCCCCACTTCCCCTCTCATCCCCCTACTCCCCCCCCACTCCCTCCCCTCAGTCCCTCCCACCCCCCCACTTCAATATGAGATCCACACTCAACATCTCGCATGGACAGTGGCGTTGTGCACAAGCAAGACAAACATTCAACAACGCCGCATTCCTAACGCTGGGCGTATAAAAGTACAAATATATCGGCGACGTTTCGAGCAATGGCCCTTCTTCAGGACACATGGTCAAACGATGACGATTAAACTCGGCGACGCTCCCTCCCGTGGATGGTTACTGGTAGAGCGGCGCAGTCTGCAGGAGGTTCACAGGATTCCATGGGGGTCACGGTTCACGTCTTTCTCAGCCAGGAGAGCACCCAAGAGACAAAGAGTGACCTGGGGTGACCACAATGACACAAACTAAACAAATCACAGAAAATAAATTAAGCCGGACAAAGATAAAACAAAACGCGACCACACGAGGTAAAAAAATATTTCAAACGTGTAAAAAAGCTGCATTTGATGCTGTGTGTATTCCCAAATGAATAAACTGCATTGTATTTGTTTTAATTATGCACATTTTGATCATGACGCAGGCACACAATGGTCTTACTTTTGCAAATTATGTCAGAGGATATTTTAACATCCACTGTGAAGCAGCCGAGGTGCGTATGTTATGATGAATACACCAGGGCGGCCTGCTGGAGCCGAACCGCGAGCGTCTGCACCAACAAGAGGCGAACGCGCCACCCACCGCCTCCCACTCGCTTCGCTTGATACCGAAGCAATCCGATGAGCTATAGAGCTGTTTCACAGATGTCCAGTCGAATAAAACAACCCCACTCACCCACGCTGATTTCACTTCACAGTTGTTTTTGCAGTGATTAATTTTTACTTTATTGTACAGTACTTAGCTTTGATCACATTTCTACATGTTGTGTGTGTGTATGTTATCCCCCTGTTTCTCATGGGTTTCCTTCCATAGCAAATTTTTTTTATGCAACTGGTATCGGCCAAACATCTCAATGCTGCATATTTCCAGAAAATTACTAAATTGGGATTACACAACATTGGCCCCGGCAGGACCCTCTTGAAAAATTGTCTTGAGACTCGGTGAGGCTTTCCTGGGTAAACAAGGGGAATAATACAACACACATTTGAACATGGGCATGTCCTCTGTATACGTGTAGCCCATGAGTTTGATGACTCAACCATCTATCTTGTTTTAAGTCGTGCCATAAACATGACACAATGGCTATACAATACTCCACTGTTTGTTAATTGTCCATCTGTCTCTGTCACATACTGTCCGCAACTGAAGCCCCTTCAGCCCACATATAGCAAGGCCTTCAGTTGTAATTACCTCATCCATAAAATTAACTTCACCTCATCTATCTTTGATCACGAACCACAACCATACCAGTCATACATTATCTGTGCTGGGCATGACCAATAATGTTTGAATAGATTGAGAGTTTTTATTATCGCTGTATGAGCTCCCCCATCGTGACTGGCGAACAGAAAAAAGAATGGAATCCAATGCAAATAAAGATGCCTGCTTCGTGTCAGCTGTACACCACTTACACTGTAGTGATATTGTTAAACGTATTAAGACCACAGGATCACTGCAGAAGATTCCACGGAAGATATTACAGGAGATATGTCCACCTAACTCTGGACGTTGCGTGCTGATTGTCCAGATAACCAACACCTGTATCAGCGTGTTGTTCATATGCAACCACTTGTCTAAAAATAGTCATCTTATAGTTATCCGTGAAAAACATTCAAATATCAGCTCAGTTATGCAGTATTTCCAATATATAAGTATTAAATCCAGGTTGCCTCGTCACATTTTAAGTGATACATGGAACAGAAAAATTGAATTGTTGTTTTCTGTCAAGAGCCATCACATGGCATTCAAAGTGTTTTACGTAGCAGGTTTCACAACCAATATGATTCATAAGTGATTTTTGGTTTCGGCCACATACTAATCTGGCCAAATCTTCGTCGTAATTTATTTAGCTATGATGGGTGGTGGAAGGTCTTACGACACATATTTAGCCAGACAATTACGGAGCCTAACCCAAAATAATTATTCTGAATGTTCAAGTGTGGAGAATAGAGCTTCAGCGAATTGTGTCTTCCTTTGCATTTGCCACATCCTGCCTGGATAATTAGCATCCATCTCAGAACCGCGGCCATGACGCTTGGTCATGTGGCAAGAGAAAAGCACTGGCCTCGTCGTGACAGGTTACGCTCGGCAACAACTATAAAAACAAAACGACTCGAACAATAATTTTAACTTGCAAAGTAAAAATGTTACCCCATCTTGTTTTTGCAGCATTTTAAGATACTTTATTTTTTTCACACGAGTGTATAATTTTGTATTTCAGACGTATTAAGTGCTGCAGTTATTTCTAGCGTGCTGTTGTGTTTTTAAGTGATGCCAATCAAGTTTTTGTGAAGGTGCCAGTTCACAGCAGGCGTTAAAACAGAAGGAAGTGTTGTTTCGTGCTATGTATTGCAGTGTTATAACTTTGCAATTACTGTAAATATTACAATGCCTTTCATGTGTGGCACGAACATCCAGAATACTTGGAATAGCAGCATCAGTGCTAACAGTACTCACCATTAATCACTGCCCCTGCCTGCGATACATAACGTTCTACTATCACGGCCAATAACTTCATTGGCGCACCACCACTTTAATTCCCGCACAACCATAACCACATGTGCATTTTCCAAGTGCACACATATCGACAAATTTCAAACAAAATCTTCCTTAAATGGACAGAGGTCTCACCAAGTGCTGCCAACTATAGAACTGTGCTGCTATATTCTAAGCGCACTAGAGGGCAGCATGCACAACACCACGAACGCAAGATCTGTCTGCACATTACCTGTATGGCCTCTCTCTCTATGGCAGGCGTTTCAGAATCATAAGCGTAAAGCCCATTGAACTGATAAGCTATTTTTTCAAGGGCAACTCGGTCCGCAAGACAACATCAAAGCATTCCACAATCAAATATTTTTGTTAAACAAACTTGTGGTGTGAGGGCCCATTGCCCGAGGCGTCGCCAATTATATGCTTTTTTTTGTGGCGACGTTGTTCAGCTTTTTTGTTGTCTGTGATCGTGCGCCACTGCCAATGCAGTATCACAAATAATCTGCACACACTTATTACACTCTGTGGACCAGAACAAACCACATGCACCTACATTACTTAAAACAGCACTTCACACCATTCACTGACCTGAATTTACGTGTTTTCTATCCAAATACTTCAATTAGAACATTTTAACTGCAACATTTGCTATACTTTTCGATAGTATATATTTGTCTGGAAAACCCATTAGGTTTACAAATAAGGGCATTGCAATCTATTGCAGCCACAACTGTTTCACACTTCTAACTTCGACGGCACAACACCATCACAATAACAGAATGTAAACATTAACTCTGGAGGTATTTAAACGTGCACGAACAGGTTCTAGCCTGTGTCACAATCGCACTTACAATCAGCCACTTCAAAGCACTGGAGGTAAATTGTCAGCTGCACACACTAAGATGCCAGTTTTACTTTTTTTAAATGATGAATGTCCACAAGCCACAGTGCGGGCAGTGTGTCCTGGCATACCACATCCTCAGTTTAGCTTAACTCGGGGCATTAAGAGGTCTTGGTGTATCGTGTCTGACCTTTCTTGTGCTTGACAGCGTGTAGTATGTATTGGAGGAGGATTTGTAGGTAATTTTCAGAAGAATTTTCATCAGTTGTAAAAAAAAAAGTGGCTGAAGATTGTTAAACCACACATGCTCGGAGGAAGCAGAAGCGTAATGGTTGTCGCACTGCCCTATAACCTGAGAAAACGGAGATATATTCTTGGCCAGGACTAACGTCAGTGGCGAGTGATAGTGGAACCAGTCCTGAGCCCCCGCCTCCACAATGACCAGTGTGGTGGAGTATAGTCATATACACACAATGGGAAGGCCTTCCTCCGGCAGTGGATTCACATTATTATTATTACTGACAAGCTACGTTATCCTCTCCACCATGGAACAATCTGGCCTCGTGTGAGTGAAACATGCCAGGAAACTGTTGGCTGGCGCAGCTCCGTGGGCCATGCTGAGACTATTTTGTTGTTGTGACTGGATCTTGGTCTCATGATGAATCCTCTGCAAGAGGCTTTTCGTCCTCTTTACAAGACAGTCTCCCCCCCCCCCTCAACACGTGTGACGTGAATGAGCCATTAGTAAAACGTAATGAAACTATATCAGGACAATATACATTTGCTTTGCACTTGAGATGATAAACCTCTTAATGTTTCTCCACATTATAAACTGAACACATTTTTTATTTTTACCAGGTAAGGCCCACTGAGCTAAATAGCTCTTTTTCAGAAGTGGCATGGCCACAAATGATAGCTCACCGAAGTGGTTTCTCATGTGGAAATTTATAGGAGCCAAATATTCTACACGCACGTTGATTCCAAATGCGGAGGGAAAAACCGGAGAACACACAAACTCCAAATTTCCAGCCGGCGTCCGGGTCGCGATCAAACCCACGACCTGCTGTATAACACTCCAGGTAGTTAACTTATCGCCATTGTTACAAGGCTGCAAGAACAATGGTTTAAAGGTGGCGGTGGGTGCGGATGCACCTGCCCTTTGTCATTTATATGTTTGGAATAAGTGCTTTCCTGGGGGAATTCTGTATCCTGTTGGCCAATGTCGACTGACCTCAAGCCCAAAAGCACAGCCAACCTAACAATGGAATACAAATTCTTTGTACACTGGGCTTATCGAATGTTAGAGCATTGTTAACTTTCACTAGATCAACCACCTCACACCCATTGTAGAAACTGTTAAAGCTACATGTGTGTGTTAAACGTCTTGCCCACAAATAAATCACACGAAAGCATCCACAATGCTCTCAATATATGTACTAAAAATATTAGAGGCTATGCAAAGCTGAGAACACGTAATGCTTTGATGGATAAATCAGCGGCTTTGCCAGATGTTGTTGGTGCAGAACTGAGAGATTAGCATAAGATGGCATTGCTGGCTGTGTCACCCTCTCGTATTGCATGGGCTTACTCCGAGTGCTCTGGTTTACCCCGACAAGCCAAACACTCATTAATAGTATGAGTCAAACATCCTAATAATGCAGGTCCCTGGATGGGGGAGCAACCTTGAGAATATAATGACAGAAAAAGAAACAAAAATCAATGTATACGAGGCCGTGAAATAAGGCGACATGGAAATCACTCCCGTGGATTGTGACAATTCATGGATTTACAGTACTATGGGGTGAAAAATGCCTCTTACACACATGCAGACACGGGGGAATACAGCTCTACACAATACACCGCTGTTGACTTCGCACCTCCGATAAGCACGGTTGGCTACGTACGGTGTGAAAGCAATTCAACATACATACCATTATAACCATTCTCATCACCATCATTATGACCAACGCTACCATCCTCCCATTATCGTTATACTGTATTTAATGCATAATATATCATAAAACCAGTAAATGACGTACGCTATTGAATATGAAACACATTTATCGTCATCATTATTGATACCAGTACTGGAGTCTCCTCCCCTCCCACCCCCAAAGGGATATTTTTTAAAGTTGGGTCCCTGAGTCATCTGCACGTGTAATCAATAATAACGAGCCTTTTGCAGTGAATCTGAAACTTGCAAGCGAAAAGCAGACCGTGACGTGATATCCATTGCATCAATGCGTGTGCAATTTGTAAGGGCGCGGTGAAAAAGACCTATTTAATTTTAAGGTTGGAATCCCTTGTTCACCATGACGTCCTTTTTACTTTGATGTCTCAACAGCGTCACGGAGACCACGTGACGTGAGGGTTCTGCCTTTGTAGTGAGGGCTGTGAGTTGACGCCGAGGGGGGGGAGGAGGTGCCCCGACCCCCATGTGGAGTGACGTCACCCGCTAATTATTATGAATGGAGGGGGTTGTCCATGTGGAGTGACGTCACCTGTTTATGATTATTAATGAGGGGGGCTGGTCGATGTGGAGTGGCGTCACGTGCGTTAAGGACATTCCTGGGTGATTATAGTTGGTCTGCTAATTTGTAACGCGCGTGATTTCCACTTGACCGAAGGCAGCCCCTTCAGGCACGGTCACTTGCCCCCCTCGTGGGCTCAGCTGCCAATGGTGGGCAGCAACGGAGGTCCCAGTCCTCAGACTGCCCTGGAGGTTCAACAAAGCCGAGGAGGCGTTTCTTGCAAGTGTCTGGGGTGGCACTTGCCGACACCGTGGCTATATCCGTAAGAGGCGTTTGGGTGAGATCACCATAGGTGGCGCCAGCGAGCTCCCTGGCTGCTGGCCTGTGGCAGATGGTGGTCAAGTAGCGTCCTTCCACTGTGCTGCAGAATAAATATTCACTTTGCAATTGTGGGTGCCACTTAGATGGCATTAATTCATTTTGAGGTGGTGCCAAAGGGCCACTTCCAATGTACCTGAAAGTGCACGCATGTGTATCCTGCTGCACACTTACAGAACTGCTTCAAAAAAATGTATCTGGTCATTTGCTTCTTCCCAAACGTAATCATGTTGACGAACACAGATACCTTGGTGTTAATCCCCTCCGCATAGAGGCGACAAAGCATCATATTTCTATTACTTAAAACACTTCTTACATATTGGCCTTGCCCACTGTGAAATTCACAAGAGTTCTCGATTGGTGCATTTGCTGTATACTTGATTGGAGGAATCGCCCATGATGGCTCAAACACACCCTGCGTGTCGCTACTTTCCCTCTGCTGAATGTTGAACAATGGAATACCCGGGTGGTCCACTGTATGGTGGTCTGTCAATACCCGAATATTTGCTTAGGGTCGATAGTGGTCCAGGGGTCCAGAAATGTTGGGAACCACAGCCAAAGGGCTGTCCTGTGAGTGTCAGTGTGGTCAATTGGGTTATTAGAATAACGCAGCAGCTGTCTTGCTGAGTTCAGTGCAGATTGTCTGGTTATCCAGGGCCAGCAGAGCTACAGGGCACTCAGGATGAGCTTCAAAGGAACATGTTTTTTTTCTCTCTTTCTCTGTTGGTGCTCAGTTGTCTGCAATTATTCCTGGGTCATTAGTTTGGACTCTGAACCTCGCATTTTATTGTCTGGAGCCAATTTTACTTTTCTTTGTGGCAGGTATATCGCCTGTCAGCTGTGCACGATAAAGTGCTTATCTTTTGTGGCTCCATAGATGCGGTTCTTTCTCTAAAACCAACAACAGCTGACTGTTTGCCTGCCCAAATATACAGTCCAGGACAACAATGCATGGCGATGCAGCGTTGGCAGTGGTGCTTTGCAGAAGAGGGGCCATTCCCTGAAACGTCGCCTTTATTACATTTTTATTTTAAACCCACACAACGTGTTATTAACTTATCTGTTGAGTTGTTCTTTTTGCTTTATACAGGACAGAACTTGTATGTTTACAACCCAGAATTTGGTTTGGTCGGGCACAGGTAACCCCCATTTGGGAAATAAATGCTCCTTATCCATGGGCCGGGGGGGGACCTGGTTCCACAATAGAAGCCTGGTCTCAGCAACAACAACACCACCACCACGACCAAACAACAGTGGTAGGTGGTCAAGTTCCAAAATGGCATCACCATGGTGTAATAAACCAGCACACACACAAGTGCAAAATAATGTATAAAAACATAATATACGTTAGCCCGAGATGAGTGAGAGTGTGAATGTTAGCAACAGCCAGGCCCCACCCACCACCACAACCAACCAATCAGAGCTGCCCGCGAGAGGCGAGGGCCCATAGCGACAGGGCTCCCATTCGCTGTGGCGGCGGCCAATGGCACGGCGGCCCGGGCCGTGTTTACGTTGCGAGTGAGTGGGACGAGAAGGAGGAGGATGATGAGGCGGAGGCGGCCGCCCGTGTGAGCCGTGGGACCTCGCTGGGGGATGGGTGGGCGATCCCTGTGTGTTTTTGGTGGAGGAGAGATGTCATCTTTGACCTCGGCCATAAGTAGGATTAGGCTGATTCTGGTGTCACACAGAAGAGGCGAAGGAGACTGTGGGGGTGGGGGGGACTGCGCACACAACACCGACTTTTCTTGCCAAATCTAGTTTAAGGCGGAACTTTCATTTTACAGTTCAGTCGCTGTTCACGTTTCTTTATTCTTCGGGCTCGGGCAGATGCCGTGAAGACACAAAAACACCCTCCTCCTCCTCCTGCTGCACCCCCAATGTGTGCAGACGGGGAGGTCGCTGCAGGGCGGACAACACCCCCAGTGTGTAAACACAGCAGGGCCAGGCCACACAACCTCACTGTGCCTGGAGTTGTCAGCTGTGCAATAACAGCCGCAGGAGTAAACATGTTCAATCCACTGCTGGGCCAAAGCCTGCCCTACTCCAATCTGTCATCATCTGTCACAACGCCGGAAACGTAGAGAGACATGCTGATACTAAACACTACAGCACATGTGGTTGCACCAGCACAATACCATCAAGTACAGTAGCAGTGATCACACCAGTACAATACCATCAAGTACAGTAGCAGTGATCACACCAGTACAATACCATCAAGTACAGTAACAGTGATCACACCAGTACAATACCATCAAGTACAGTAGCAGTGATCACACCAGTACAATACCATCAAGTACAGTAACATTGATCACACCAATACAATACCATCAAGTACAGTAACATTGATCACACCAATACAATACCATCAAGTACAGTAACATTGATCACACCAGCACAATACCATCAAGTACAGTGACAGTGATCACACCAGTACAATACCATCAAGTACAGTAACATTGATCACACCAGTGCAATACCATCAAGTACATTAACAGTGATCACACCAGTACAATACCATCAAGTACAGTGACATTGATCACACCAGTACAATACCATCAAGTACAGTAGCAGTGATCACACCAGTACAATACCATCAAGCATAGTAGCAGTGATCACACCAGTACAATACCATCAAGTACAGTAACAGTGATCACACCAGCACAATACCATCAAGTACAGTAACAGTGATCACACCAGTACAATACCATCAAGTACAGTAGCAGTGATCACACCAGTACAATACCATCAAGTACAGTAACAGTGATCACACCAGCACAATACCATCAAGTACAGTAACAGTGATCACACCAGTACAATACCATCAAGTACAGTAGCAGTGATCACACCAGTACAATACCATCAAGTACAGTAACAGTGATCACACCAGTACAATACCATCAAGTACAGTAGCAGTGATCACACCAGTACAATACCATCAAGTACAGTAGTGATCACACCAGTACAATACCATCAAGTACAGTGACAGTGATCACACCACTACAATAGCATCAAGTACAGTAACAGTGATCACACCAGTACAATACCATCAAGTACAGTAACAGTGATCACACCAGTACAATACCATGAAGTACAGTGACAGTGATCACACCAGTACAATACCATCAAGTACAGTAACAATGATCACACCAGCACAATACCATCAAGTACAGTAACAGTGATCACACCAGTACAATACCATCAAGTACAGTAGCAGTGATCACACCAGTACAATACCATCAAGTACAGTAGCAGTGATCACACCAGCCCAATACCATCAAGTATAGTGACAGTGATCACACCAGTACAATACCATCAGGTACAGTAGTAGTGATCACACCAGTACAATACCATCAAGTACAGCGACAGTGATCACACCAGCACAATACCATCAAGTACAGTGACAGTGATCACACCAGTACAATACCATCAAGTACAGTAGCAGTGATCACACCAGTACAATACCATCAAGTACAGTAGCAGTGATCACACCAGTACAATACCATCAGGTACAGTAGTAGTGATCACACCAGTACAATACCATCAAGTACAGTAGCAGTGATCACACCAGCACAATACCATCAAGTACAGTAGCAGTGATCACACCAGTACAATACTATCAAGTACAGTAGTGATCACACCAGTACAATACCATCAAGTACAGTAGCAGTGATCACACCAGTACAATACCATCAAGTACAGTGACAGTGATCACACCAGTACAATACCATCAAGTACAGTGACAGCGATCACACAAGTACAATACCATCAAGTACAGTAACATTGATCACACCAGTACAATACCATCAAGTACAGTAACATTGATCACACCAATACAATACCATCAAGTACAGTGACATTGATCACACCAGTACAATACCATCAAGTACAGTAGCAGTGATCACACCAGTACAATACCATCAAGCATAGTAGCAGTGATCACACCAGTACAATACCATCAAGTACAGTAACAGTGATCACACCAGCACAATACCATCAAGTACAGTAACAGTGATCACACCAGTACAATACCATCAAGTACAGTAGCAGTGATCACACCAGTACAATACCATCAAGTACAGTAACAGTGATCACACCAGCACAATACCATCAAGTACAGTAACAGTGATCACACCAGTACAATACCATCAAGTACAGTAGTGATCACACCAGTACAATACCATTAAGTACAGTGACAGTGATCACACCAGTACAATACCATCAAGTACAGTAACAGTGATCACACCAGTACAATACCATCAAGTACAGTAGTGATCACACCAGTACAATACCATCAAGTACAGTGACAGTGATCACACCAGTACAATACCATCAAGTACAGTAACAGTGATCACACCAGTACAATACCATCAAGTACAGTAACAGTGATCACACCAGTACAATACCATCAAGTACAGTAGCAGTGATCACACCAGTCCAATACCATCAAGTATAGTGACAGTGATCACACCAGTACAATACCATCAAGTACAGTAGTGATCACACCAGTACAATACCATCAAGTACAGTAGCAGTGATCACACCAGCCCAATACCATCAAGTACAGTGACAGTGATCACACCAGTACAATACCATCAAGTACAGTAGTGATCACACCAGTACAATACCATCAAGTACAGTAGCAGTGATCACACCAGTACAATAACATCAAGTACAGTAGTGATCACACCAGTACAATACCATCAAGTACAGTAGCAGTGATCACACCAGCACAATACCATCAAGTACAGTAGCAGTGATCACACCAGTACAATACTATCAAGTACAGTAGTGATCACACCAGTACAATACCATCAAGTACAGTAGCAGTGATCACACCAGTACAATACCATCAAGTACAGTGACAGTGATCACACCAGTACAATACCATCAGGTACAGTAGTAGTGATCACACCAGTACAATACCATCAAGTACAGCGACAGTGATCACACCAGCACAATACCATCAAGTACAGTGACAGTGATCACACCAGTACAATACCATCAAGTACAGTAGCAGTGATCACACCAGTACAATACCATCAAGTACAGTAGCAGTGATCACACCAGTACAATACCATCAGGTACAGTAGTAGTGATCACACCAGTACAATACCATCAAGTACAGTAGCAGTGATCACACCAGTACAATAGCATCAAGTACAGTATCAGTGATCACACCAGTACAATACCATCAAGTACAGTATCAGTGATCACACCAGTACAATACCATCAAGTACAGTAACAGTGATCACACCAGTACAATACCATCAAGTACAGTATCAGTGATCACACCAGTACAATACCATCAAGTACAGTAACTGTGATCACACCAGTGCAATACCATCAAGTACAGTAGCAGTGATCACACCAGTACAATAGCATCAAGTACAGTATCTGTGATCACACCAGTACAATACCATCAAGTACAGTAACAGTGATCACACCAGTACAATATCATCAAGTACAGTATCAGTGATCACACCAGTACAATACCATCAAGTACAGTAACAGTGATCACACCAGTACAATACCATCAAGTACAGTGACAGTGATCACACCAGTACAATACCATCAAGTACAGTAACATTGATCACACCAGCACAATACCATCAAGTACAGTGACAGTGATCACACGAGTACAATACCATCAAGTACAGTAGCAGTGATCACACCAGTCCAATACCAGCAAGTACAGTAACAGTGATCACACCAGCACAATACCATCAAGTACAGTAGCAGTGATCACACCAGTACAATATCATCAAGTACAGTGACAGTGATCACACCAGTACAATACCATCAAGTACAGCAGTGATCACATCAGTACAATACCATCAAATACAGTAGCAGTGATCACACCAGTACAATACCATCAAGTACAGTAACAGTGATCACACCAGTACAATACCATCAAGTACAGTAACAGTGATCACACCAGTACAATAAATACCATCTGACTCCCACAGTACATCCACTTTACACACAGCGGCAGTACTTATACCATTGCTAAAAGGGCGAGTAAGGTGAGAATGAGACCTTTAAAAACATTGCACAGGACTCATGTTGGGATTGAGCAATGTTGGGACGATGCAGTACAGTATCTTTTATATTTGGACATGGCATTACATGGGCTTAACGACAGTACTGTTTGTTGAAAATAAATGGAATTCGACATTTTTACATCCCGAGTAAAACAAGAAATAATCCGCGTACAGTACTGAAGTGTGTGTGTATACCAGCGGACACAAAGGCCCCTTGGGCACTGTAATAGCCACCAGGTCGCATCTTGTCACACACATCCCTCCTATTCACGCGAGATCTACGATGCGACCGTCATACGTGTCCATAAATGCTCCACTTCCATTACAGCGTGGACGTAATTCATAGTTGCACTCTGGTGACCCAATTTAAAATCGAGCTTACAAGCTCACCGTGCGGATTTGGAAACCAGAATAGCGCCTCGTTGTCATGCCCATGCAGCCGTGTTCTACTTGATTTTGCCTATCTGTCCAAGATTGCATTTCCATCCGATTATATTTCACATTTTACAAATATTGTTTACAGTTCTACATACAGATTGAACATTTTTCGCACTTCACTACCAGATTTCACATTTTCCCCAAATGCCGTGTGGTTTATTCATAAACAGTTTTGACTTTCAAATGCTTACCAACATTTCAAATACTTTCTGATATGCAACACGGCAATGACCTTCATTACCTAAATGTTAAAACATCTTTGAATGGCGCACATTTATGACTTTAATTTGCGTGTGATTTCAAAATCGAACCTTATTTAGACAGTATCACTTTCACATCTTTCCTAATTCTCCATCAATGTGTGTTTTGTGTAAAAACATTTCCGTCGCAAACATTTTCCCAGTTAAACTCCTCTCGTCAGTGTGGGGAACTGTTCACAGATCCCAGCCATGAATTAATTAGTCAAGTTAAGGATGCCATACCATCCCCATCGCAATTATCAACACCATAATTATCATCACCACCAAAACAACCATTTAAGTGTATTTTGTTTCATCCGGTTAGAAATAAAGTGACCAAGAGAGTCTCATTTGTAAAAAAAAATACCTGGTTCACCAAAATTACAAACCGATAGCATCACCATCAAACATGACCACAATCACCATCACGACCATCCTTATCATCATCACCATTATAACGAGGAACGCTAACTCCGTTAGCGTTCCTCGTGTGGTCATGCGATGCCACAATCCATCTCAGTCTACCCATGAGCTGATCTCATCGGCTCCATCTCCCCAGTGGTCGACCACAACGCAAACACTGCCCTCTGACACAACAGCCATAGACCGAGGCCACACAAGGAGCGAGATCTCACTTGAGCTGAACGGAAGTAAACATTCACTCATGTTCATGCCATACCAATGCATTTAGTTGTGTTGGCTAAAATACAGTATGCTGTGTACAATGTTTGGAAAATGTAAAAGTCCATGCTTGCAAGTTTGTTTGTCCCCCCCCCCTGTAAATGAAAACAGATTTCGGTTGAAAATCATTTCACTCGAACAATATATACGATAGATTCCAGGAATTTATTTCTGTATAGTGCATATCAATCACATGTGTTTTAAATCGATATGGAAGTTTTCTATTCGTCCCGCCCTCAATGCTGCATCTGAAGGAAAATACGTACAGTATTGCATTTGGTTATGCAATGAACTGGAATGAACTGGAATATATTATGTGCTGTAATGCTCTGTAATTAAGGTTAAGGAGTCGTGGCAAATGTCAGTGATACCACCACATCTCACATCATTATTTAGTGTTCTGTGCGCAGACCGATCCGAGGCACAGTCTTTATGTATGTACAGTATGTTGCACTTCTTTCGCACCGTACGTAGCCAACCGTGCTAATCGGTGGTGCGGGGAAAGGCCAACAAACTCAACACAAGAAGCAGTTTATGTTCTCTCCTCCATGTTGCTGTCATCCGCTGCTCTCTTCATATGTGTGTACGTCCCCCCTTGTGGAACTTTGTCGAGCATCGCCATTCTTTATTTTGTCATCTTGGTCTTTTCCCAAATAATCTTCTCCCAAGCAATTCTTTCAAGAAGCCATTTCCTCTCACTCCATGCCCAAATCTAGATTTTCATCAACACATCGCTTCGATGAAATGCCACGGCATTGTACTGTCACCTCACCTCCACGCTCCGCTTTTGCAGCATCCTTCCAACTGGGTTAAGATATTCCCCTCTGACCTCTAGGGCCATTTCAAGTGCCTGCCATGGTAACCTAACCCCTGTTCTGCACACTTGCTCAAGTGCTTCACTCACTGAAACCTCGTCTTCCAGATTACGTCCACATTTTATCCCGATCGATTCTAAACACACTGGTGGGAAAATGCCAGTCCTTGATATCTATCCACAATACATTAAAAACATTATGCACTTGTGGAACATTATTTTGGGGAGTAAAGATGAATTTTACGGGGAAAGGGTAAGGTCCATAATGCACCACAACAGTCGTAGGTTTCATGAGTTCTAATTTATTTTCTTTTTTTAAGCTGTGCAGGTGCAGCCCTATGGCAAAGGACATTTGGCAACTGAACAGCATTTTTTAAAGACGCTTAACTATTGTAATTTAGAAAGTATGTAAAGCCCATAGGCTGATGGAATAAATTGAATATATCATATCAAATAATATATAGCAGTACAGTCCAGTGTATATTGAGTTTGACTGACGTTGAGTTTTAAACAGTGTACTCACTAGGTGTAGGGTACCTGCACATCCAATTAGCACAGTTGGCTACGCACGGTGTGAAACAGGTTCAACACACATGTAAATAGTAATGGTTCGATAGAGGTGCACACACTATCATAGGGAGGCAACACTATTTATTAACACAACTTGTAATTACACTGCACATAGGGTGGTGACTACCGACCTATCCTCGCTTAACACTGACACTCTGACAACAACTGGCGTGGCCAAGCCAGGAGGGCTATGCTTGGCCACGTTTACTTGAGGCTTGGCTTCACTCTTCAGGAGGCGTCTTCATCCCGGACCCGAGCAGCCCCACACCAGGTACGGGGCCCCCTTATATGCGCCTCGGCGTAGCCAGGCCACACCCAGGCCACTCCCATCTTCTCGAACCCTCGAGAAGGCTCTGCTCCTGGCCACGTGAACCCCAATGTCCCCCTGGGGCCCCCGGCCCCCACCTTGATCCGGTCATGTGTCCGGCCGGGTTCATACACAGCAGATCAACTTACCATTGCTACAAGCTCACTGGACCGGAATGAAAATCAGATTGGGAAAAACATGTTTACAATGCTTAAAGTCCGATGTATTTAAACATATTTACAAACAGAGCTTTAAAGCATTCTTAAACAGGATTTAAAACAAACGTCTAAATGTTAATATTTTGATTAAATTGCGATATTTACACTTAAGCAATAAATCGTGTGAGGAATAGCAAACATATCTTAATCTTGTTTTGGCTTGCATAAGGTGCATCCTCTCACAGTGAAACGATTTGCCACGATTCACGACCACAAGTCGATGATCCATCAATGCACATTCCACAAACGTGTGTGTCATACACAGCTTCATCAAAATCACAATACACTCGTACTGAATGTTCACAGTATTCAAAGCGGCATATTTATATTCAAACCCGAATTTACGATTGGCTGTTCATTTGGAGACGCCACTGTAATCCCATATTTGTTGAAACATTAACTTAGAATTCCCACCACTGGCTCAAGACTGCGAAGAGGAGGATAGCGCCTTCCCATGATTACTTTTTTTACCTTGCATTTAATCATTTTCTTTAATGGTTTGTATCAGTGGGATTTTGTTGTTCAAATCATGCTGTCGATTGTATTTTCTTAATTGATAAAAACAAATGTAATTTTAAATAAGACTTGTTTACCTGCATGGCTACATTAGAAAACATGAGCAACTGTGGACATTTCTACACAGAAAAGAAGAGTCTGTATCATTATTATTTATCACGTGTAGGTGCGCTCCGTGCGGTTAGGCAGAGCGACATTTTGAGTTCTGTTAATAGAGCAGAATAATACAAAAACGTGTTTCACTGTCATTAGTCCGAAGTGTTGTGCAAGCAACCAGCACAGCTGCTATGGCTGCTTTGGCAAGACCGTGGTAATAGACAGATGGCATGTGGTCCTCAATGTTCGAACAATGTGCCGATTGTTTCTGTGCTCTGCGACGCACCGAAGGAATGTACATAGTATTCGCTAAATAAATGATCCAAAAGCAACAAAAGCACGGAAGGGATCGAGAAATATCACACCTACTAGCGAGTTTGACTCGGATAAAGGGGCCAGCATTTAATTGAAAAACTAAGGCAGTTGGGCAGACTCATGGGAACTAAAATATTGTTTTATTGTTCGTGATTTAAATAGCCGTGCGTATTGAAAAATCTAGATGCCACCAAAGCCATCTAAACTGTGTTGACCAGCAGTTTTTTTGCTTGTTGCCAAATCACTTGGAAGATTTTAGGCAATCCCACTCCTGCTAACATCGACTGAATCAGACAGCCAAGTTACAGTATGAATCCGAACCAAACTGTCTGGCTTGAGAAGATAACACTGCTAGTGTGGTGACGAAGCAAAGCGTGCCTCTGTTGTCTTTTGTATTTAAATATAGTCAGCTCAACCTTCATCGCGGTGTGAATATTTCGCACACATGCAGAACCTGCGCACGCAAATGCGCAAATCCCCGCCGCTGTTGCGTGTTGAACTTCTTCTTTCGCGCCGTGCGTAGCCAACCTTGCTAATCGGAGGCGCGGGGGAAGGACAACAAACACTAAAGGCAGTCCTGAAGACGTTCTTTTTTTTATTTAGATCTAAAAGTGCGTATCTCCAGAGCGTTCCAGACGGCCGCAGAAGTGCGTCTGAAAGCGCGCGACGCGGTGACCACCGTCTTTGTACGATGGTTAGCAGCCAAAAGCCGCTGCTGCTGATGATGATGTTCGGAGTTCGCGTGATTGGTCATGCCCCTCGACGAGATCCAAGGTGTTGTGCACAAGAAACACGTTTGCTGCATGGCATGGCCATTTGGGAACGTGGCACGCGAGATTTTCACGTGCGATTGTACCCGTGCACAGTCATGTACGCACACATGGGCAGTGTGCAATGGCACGCGGGTCTTATAACAGCACGGACTTATTTTAATAAAAGATGTGTTTGGCCAGTAAGGACGTGGATGAAATACCATCAAATATCATATTATCAACACTATTATCAATAGATTGGGTACATTATACGAGCAAGGTACTGTCAAAACGTCATTACATTACAGTTGCAACTCAATCTCCAAGCTCTGCTCCATGCAGCGTCCCACCATCTGGCGGGGCTTTGAGTAAAAAGCTTCTGGGCGGCTAATCCATTGCCTGCTTTGGTAAATGTCCTCCTCCACCGTGAACGTGTCCCACCCACGACACGCTCCTCCTCATATGATTATCTCTGCTGTGGTTTCTGGCCATGTTCTACTTCAAACGTTAAAACCCTGTTCAGTATACTGCCAATGAGTGTCTCTCATCACCCACAAGCATCGATATTCATTTGTCAGAGTTTATTTTCCGCTTTGTTAAAGTGCAGCTCACTGTCTGATTCGGTAATACAGACATTATTTCTGTTCTGACTCAAACATCCATCTCTAATTATCACTATGGTTGATCTCTGGCACTTATCCAAAATTAATGGCATGTCTCTGGATCTGTTTCTCACAACCACCTCGGACCCTGTGGCGTGCCACGACTGTTTAAGTGGGAATGAGTGGAATGGTGACAAAATTGACGCTAAGTGGAAGTGGGTAGAGAGAATTGGAAAGAAAGTGCAGTGCAATTTTTGGGGTTTTTTGGGCATGATATCAAATGAATCGTAACTTTCCATAACGTTATAGTGCCTCTATTTCAAGCATCCTACGCGTTGAATGTAACAAACTCATTCATTTGTAAAACAAAAAATGAAGGCTATAAAAATAAATATTAGTTCACACTTTTGTAACATGTCATGAACACTGGAAACATCTATACAGTACTGTAGTAGGCTAACGTTTTGGGTATTGGCCCTTTTTCAGAGGACACCACTGCCATCATAGTCTCATAATTCTCACCTTTTCATTCTAGAGTAAAGTTAATACAAAAATATCAAATTGACACACAGCAAAGAGAACATTAATTCACGGACAATGAACACACAGATTAGACTCTTAAACATTGCATGCATCTGCAAAACGTCAATAGATGGGGGGGTGAAAATCCCCAGCAGGTTTTAAAAACGTAAAAATGATTCCGTTTTTTTGTTCTAAGATGTGTCGGAAAGATTTGAATGTTTACTTTCATCCAAGTGTGCGTCACAGCGCTGCTCTTTTCCGCAAACACATTTCTAGCAAACATACTGCAGGGGGTAAAACATCATTCTCGCGTTGACCTTTGTGAATTGACAGATCATCAAAAGAATGTTCCATCGGCAAAGCACGTCGTTTTCCTTTTCAAACTGCTGACCCTTATACGTCATCCTAATCCAGACGTTTGTTTAAGGGATGCGTTGAAACAATGTTTGCTTGCGAGAACAAGCTTACAAGCTATTTAGTGCGATTAAATAATATAAGCCCCTTTTATAAGAAATATTTCAAGAATATAAACACAATCAGAATATTACATTTTAAGCTCAGAATATTTATTTATCCTGGAGAAATGCGATGAGCTATGAATCACTTTTTCACAGATATCCACAAAACCTAAGATTTTTTAATATGAAAAAAATAAAAATAAAAAAAATCAGAGCAGGCTGTAATTCAGTAAACTAATTTATGTAGCTCAGTAATACGCTTTGGTTCTTTCGGTAAAGTCACGTCGGTATAAAATAACTTTACCAAAAGAACCAAAAAGTATGGATTCCTGCAGTCACGAAAGCTTCAATTCAAGATAGCTCAGTAATATTCAACCTTAATTAACTACTGTTGTAGTCAAGGAGACAATAATACAATTCAGTTTAACAAGTAGGCTTTCGCGACCAATATCTTCCATAATAGAGGTTTTTGGGTTAGATCGCATAAACATGGATCTCACCATGCGCGATCTAACCCAAAAATCTATATTATGAATAATACAATCGTATATTTAATGGATTGGGATGTCTGATAGGATGTCCATGCTGGTTCACATGCTAACAGGAAGGCATCACACCAGGAAAAGCAGGAGCTGTGTCCTGTCCACAACACTTTTGGCAACGTATTTTTATCCGATTTCATATCCTCCAAGGAGACGCAGGGGTAATGAAAGGCAGGTTGCTTCTGTGCCCTGACAATATCGCCCATGGATGCAACACCTCCAGTCATAGTTATCACATAACTCATTGCGATGCAAATGACACCTGCACATCACGAGACTCAGACTCTGCAATGTGGGGGCTCTCTTTCCTTCATAGAAACCTCAGCTCCGTGTCTTCCTTCCCGTCGGGATAGGTGACCAGATGAGGCAGGCCGCCGTGCCTGTTTCCACGTCAACCCATCACAGGAGACATCCTCTGCCATGAGTGCAACTTGATTCGGAGATCACGGCAACATGGATCTCACCATGGTAAGGAAAGCACTTCGCACACTATGTGGCCACAGCGATGACATCGCAGTCACAGTAGAGTGTCACATTCGTGATGTGGATTCCTTTGTGAACTCTCAAGCGATCCACAACAGTAGCTTCTGCAGTTCCAAGGCCAGTCACAAAGTGCTTGTGCTGATCACAGCTCAAAGGAAGACCGAGGGAAAAATGTAGATAATAATTCCTTTTAAATATCCAGGAAAGCATCACTGAGTCTCAAGACCTGCTCAAGAGCATCCTGCTTGAGGTTGATGGGCCATTCCCATTTATGACCGTTTGGCACTTGTGAGGAAGCTGAGAAACCCCACAGATAGATGCAAATCTCTAACTCATGTGGGGATGGAAGCGGCTCCTATTCTGCCATCTGGCCACCTCACCGCCCCATGCCTAGAACCGGCACCGTCCATAGAGGGGGGTGGGGGGTTGAGGCAAATCCCACTGTGGCTTTTATTTTGGTGATTTCAAAAACATATGGTTAAGCCATGTTTATTGCGGAAGTGCGGAGTTGGCCTGATAACTTTAATCTAAATTGTCTTATGGTTGTTATTGTTTGACTTGCATCACACTGGGATTTTTGCACATAGCGTTGTAATACGGTGGGTTTTTTTTCTGGAAAATTTGCTGGTTTATCCAGGATCTTTCTGTTGCGCGTCGTCGCTTTAAGATGTTCTCTGTTCATATTTTGTTTGTTGCGGTTGCACCCGACTCAAGAGCCGCATGGCTCACAGGGCTATACCTCATACATGAAAATTGAAAACTTGAACTGTGGCCCCTCGACGCCTTCAACTAAACCGGGAGTATTACATCTGACAGCGTGACCTCGAAGCGCAGAGCCCCCCAAAGCGTGGGGCCCGGGTTCGCCGTGTGCCCTCGGGACGGTTCTGCCGGGAACACATTTTATAGACTGGTGGTCTCCCATACAAATACCAACCAGGGTCAACCCCGATCCGTTTCCGAGATGGTAAAGTGACCGCGTGAACACGGCACGTTTCCTCATTGCTGATGTTTACAAATCGCACGCAGGCCCCGTTTAAGGCTGAACTTACCGACGGGAGGATCAGGATATGTTCACATGCCACGTACCACTCACGTACATGGCTGAATATTGAACACACATGAAGCACACGCCAACATACAGAATAACAGACATGCGTGTCCAACCGTGTAGCCTTTCAGACTGTTTGAGCAAGTGCTGTGTGCGAGTGCCGATTACGGCCCGAACGTCACGCACGGAAGTGTTGTGGCCGAATTTGTTGACCCAATTCTGAAGTTTATCACCGTAACCTGGTATTCGTTTAAGGCCGAGTAGACCTAGGGGAAACCTAAGCACTGGTTCCGATATATGCCACTGATGTTGTCCATGCCCGGGAATCTAACTCGGCCACGTGGTTTGTATCGCATGCCCCCCACACCATACATCAACACACACCAAGACGAACAAAGAGATGCCCTGTGCAACCCCCTTGCACAACAAGGGGCCAGTGCAAGCGCCTATGGCGTATAGCCTGTAGAGACTGCATGGGCAAGTGCTGTTAGCGAGTCGCACTCTACGAAGGCCGCAAGGGCACACGAGGGGGCCGGTGGGTGGCCAGCACCACTGCCACCAATTCACGCACTTCAGTGAGTGTGGTGGTGAAGAAGGAACCCCCCACCCCCCAGTCCCCTCGTCTCATCCCGTCGTCACCCGGCATGCCACCCAGAGACGCGGCCCCTCCAGCTCTCCTTGCCCCCACCACGCGCCCTCTCTCTGCGCTGCCATTCTCGTTCGAGCGACCGAGCCTCGCTGGGATTCTTCCAAGAACGTCGCGGCCACTTTCATGTCTTCGTGGTGTCTACGTCCGGCGTTGTACTTCTTCTTTTGCAACGCACGTTAGCCAACCGTGCTGAAATCGGAGGTGCGGGGGAAGGACAACAAACGTAATCAAAACAAACGTAGAGACAAAAAGCAGTTCTTAAGAAATGAGTTTAAACGTTAAAAGAGACATGTGGCTACTTTATGGCTAACAGCTTCCAATTTTGTCTTAACAATGTTGAACGTCTCAAAAGTTTGGTGATGCTAACCCAAGAAAATATTTTCGCTTTGTAACTTTTTTGCTCACTAAATGATGGCCGTTAAAGTTGACATAAGCGAGGCGTCCCATTGTCAGCGCGTCTGTCTTTCGAGGTTGACTCAATGATATCACACTTGGTTATGGATTAAAGCCACTGCTCCCTGAGCAAAGCGAGAAACAGGCCCGCGATAAGAAGGCTACTTAGATCTGGTAAGTCTTGTCAATGAACACCCAGGTACAAGTCGAATTGCCCAGTCTAGGAATTTGGCCAGAACGCGCTTCATTGATCATGGGAATGTGGTTGAGGTCTGAATTAACTATTTAAATAGTATCAATCTTGATTTGTATCCTTCAGTATCCAATTCTTATCTACACATGTTTGCAATGTTCCATGCTCATATTTGGTTATAATCGTTGCAAATATTTTTCAGAGAGAAAAAAATGTACTCTGAATATGGGAAAAATGGGTTTTAAAGACACAGACGGACATGGAAATACTGAAACCGAATGAGACTGTGGGAGACACAACCAAAGAGAGACACAGACACTTAACACAAATGGAGACAGAGACAAAAATATTGACAGGGACACGGAGAGACGGAGCTACAAGAGTGACACAGATCAATATTATTTTAAAAGTTATTTTCTTTAACCAGGTGAGAACTCAAGAGAAGGATATAACCGTGGTCTCATTTGCAAGAGTGACCTGAATCACCAAAATGACAACGTCTGAAAAAGAGCCCTACGACCCAGCGTGTCTCTCCTGGATTAAAGAAGTAAAACAAAGTAGATAATCCATACTCAGGAGAGAGCCTGTGAGTTTCATGGGCCTCAGAAGCTGTGCTGCACCGGCCCTGGTGCTCAAGTTGCTCGCAAACTCTCCCGACCCCCATCGCCGTGTCCAGCCCAGCCTGTGGGGGTGCCTCTGCCCCCCACCCCCGTGGCGTCTGCAGAGGGGTGACCGCGCCCCCCACCCCGACAGCTGTAACCCGAGCCCCCCCCCCCCACGTCACGCACACATTTACTCGATGCACCTCCTCGTGTGCCGGTGTCGCCTTAAGCTGCTGAGTTATAGCTCGCAATCTCTCTCGTTACGCACTGGCTATAGATAGTACATCGTTGACGTAGCAGTTCGTAGCGAAATAGCGATGATCATCACCCTTTGGGCAACTGAAGCTTTCATTTGTGTTGCATCAGTACGATTGTGGCCATGCAACGCAAACTATGGACCATATAATAATAAACTTTTGTATTCTGCGCTCTAACAAACGGGAGGAGGAATAGCACCGCGACACAGACGCTCGTTCCTGAAGCCCACTCGTAGCGAGCACATCTCCACGTTGGCATTTAGCTTCTTGAAAATATTGATGCCACGCACAAGAAAAGAACACGCGCATTTAATCTTCCACTCTCAGCGACGAAGAGGGGGGTCGTTGCCCGAAACGTCGCCCTTTACAAATACGGTATGTTCCTTTTAAAGGGGCGCTGTTGTTGCCGCGTGTGTTGAGTCGTGGTTATTTGTGCTTGGGCATCACTGCCAACGCAGCATCACACAACAACAGCAACAAGAATGCCGATTGTACGCTTGCCGCACACAGCACCTGCACGATGATTGCGCAACAGGTGGCCTTTGAAATGTCGCGACAAACGGACCCGGCTGCTTGACTTTTGGTTCAGAAGAAGAGTTACGTCGACTGTCATCATGTGAACCTGACAAACACACACTCGTGTCGCCTGTGTGTAGCCTGAAGGAACTGGTGGTTCTGGTGGTGGTTAGCGAACTGCACAACAAACCAGCGAGCCGAGTGACTATTCCTGGTCACGGCAGCACCACATTGCGGCGACACGGACCTCCAGCCAGTGGTGGATTGACAAGGCTGCTGTTAATTACTGCCGTGTAATTACCTTTAGGGGGGGGGGGGCAACGCGTTATACAATGCATAATGAGGTAGAGAAATGTAGGATTTAAATAGTTCAAATACGTTTTACGAGGGTTGTCCGCTACGTGCGTCTTCGTTGCACGTGTACACAAGCGTCGTAACGCGTTCGTGCAGCTGGTGCACATAAATATTGCGGTGTGGGGTGGGGGGTATGCGGTGTGTGTGGGGGGTTTGTGTAGGGTGTGTGTGGGGTGTGTGTGTGGGATGTGTGTGGGGGGGTGTGTGCGTGGGGTGTGTGTGGGATGTGTGTGTGGGGTGTGTGTGTGGGTATGTGGGGGTGTGTGTGTGGGGTGTGTGTGGGGGGGGGGGTGTGTGGGGTGTGTGTGTGGTTATGTGGGGGTGTGTGTGTGGGGGTGTGTGTGGGGGGGGGGGTGCGTGGGGTGTGTGTGGGATGTGTGTGTGGGGTGTGTGTGTGGGTATGTGGGGGTGTGTGGGTGCGGTGTGTGGGGTGTGTGTGTGGGGTGTGTGTGGGGGGTGTGTGTGTGGGGTGTGTGTGGGGTGTGTGTGTATGGTGTGTGGGGTGTGTGGGGTGTGTGTGTGGGGGGGGGGGTGTGTGTGTGTGTGGGGTGTATGTGTGTGGGGTGTGTGTGTGGGGTGTGTGGGGGATGTGGGGTGTGTGTAGGGTGTGTGTGTGTGGGGTGTGTGTGGGGTGTGTGTGTGTGTAGGGTGTGTGGGGTGTGTGGGGGGTGTGTGGGGTGTGTGTGGAGGTGTGTGTGTGTGTGTGGAGTGTGTGTGTGGGGTGTGTGTGGGGTGTGTGTGTGGGGTGTGTGTGGGGTGTGTGTGTGGGGTGTGTGTGTGTGTGGGGGGTGTGTGTGGGGGGTGTGTGTGGGGGGGTGTGGGTGTGTGTGGGGTGTGTAAGGTGTGTGTGTGGGGGTTTGGGTGTGTGTGTGGGGTGTCTGTGGGGTGTGTGTGGGCGGGGGGTGAGGTGTGTGTGGGGGTGTGTGTGTGAGGTGTGTGTGTGGGGGAGTGTGTGTGGTGTGTGTGTGGGGTGTGTGTTGGGTGTGTGTGTGGTGTGTGTGTGTGGGGTGTGTGTGTGGGGGGTGTGTGTGTGGGTATGTGGGGGTGTGTGTGTGGGGTGTGTGGGATATGTGTGTGGGTTGTGTGTGTGTGGGGTGTGTGGAGTGTGTATGTGTGGGGGGGGGGGGGTGTGTGGGGGGTGTGTGTGTGTGGGGGGTGTGTGTGTGGGGTGTGTGGAGTGTGTATGTGGGGGGGGGGTGTGTGGGGGGTGTGTGTGTGGGGGGTGTGTGTGTGTGGGGTGTGTGTGTGTGTGGGGTGTGTGTGTTGGGTGTGTGTGGGGGTGTGTGTGTTGGGTGTGTGGGGGGTGTGTGTGGGGTGTGTGTGTGTGTGGGGTGTGTGTGGGGTGTATGTGGGGTGTGTGTGTGGGTATGTGGGTGTGAGGGGTGAGTGGGGTGTGTGTGTGTGGGGTGTGTGTGTGTGGGGTGTGTGTGAGGGGTATGTGTGGGGTGTGTTTGTGTGTGTGGGCTGTGTGTGTGTGGGGTGTGTGTGTGTGTGTGGGGCAGAGGTGTGGACTCGAGTCATGCGACTTGGACTCGAGTCAGACTCGAGTCATGATTTTGATGACTTCAGACTCGACTTGGACTTGCCTCATCTTTGACTCGACTTGACTCGGGACTCGAGAGCAAAGACTTGAGACTTACTTGTGACTTGCACAACAATGACTTTGTCCCACCTCAGAGGTGTGGACTCGAGTCATGCGACTTGGACTCGAGTCAGACTCGAGTCATGATTTTGATGACTTCAGACTCGACTTGGACTTGCCTCATCTTTGACTCGACTTGACTCGGGACTCGAGAGCAAAGACTTGAGACTTACTTGTGACTTGCACAACAATGACTTTGTCCCACCTCAGAGGTGTGGACTCGAGTCATGCGACTTGGACTCGAGTCAGACTCGAGTCATGATTTTGATGACTTCAGACTCGACTTGGACTTGCCTCATCTTTGACTCGACTTGACTCGGGACTCGAGAGCAAAGACTTGAGACTTACTTGTGACTTGCATAACAATGACTTTGTCCCACCTCTGGTGTGGGGTGCGTGTGTGTGTGTGGGGTGGGTATGTGTGTGGGGGGGGGGGGTGTGTGTGTGTGTGGGGTGTGTGTGTGGGGTGCGTGTGTGTGGGGTGTGTGTGTGTGTGTGGGGTGTGTGTGTGTGTGGGGTGTGTAGGGGTGTCCACGGGGTTTGTGTGGGTGTGGGGGGGGTGTGTGTGTGGGGGGAGTGTGTGTGGGGGGTGTGTGGGGTGTGTGTGTGTGTGGTGTGTGTGGGTGTGTGTGTGGGGGGGGGTGTGTGTGTGGGGTGTGTGTGGGTGTGGGGTGTGTGTGTGTGGGGTGTGTGTGTGTGGGGGTGTGTGTGTGTGGGGGGGGGGGGTGTGTGGGGGGGTGTGTGTGGGGGTGTGTAGGGTGTGTGTGTGTGGTGTGTGTGGGGGTGTGTGTGTGTGGGGTGTGTGTGTGGGCTGTGTGTGGGGTGTGTTTGTGTGTGTGGGGTGTGTGTGTGTGGGGTGTGTGTGTGGGGTGCGTGTGTGTGTGTGTGGTGTGTGTGTGTGGGCTGTGTGTGGGGTGTGTGTGTGTGGGGTGTGTGTGTGGGGGTGTGTGTGTAGGGGGGGTGTGTGGGGGTGTGTGGGGTGTGTGTGTGTGGTGTGTGTGGGGGTGTGTGTGTGTGGGGTGTGTGTGTGAGGGGTGTGTGTGTGGGGTGTGTGTGGGTGTGGGGGTGTGTGTGTATGGGGGGGTGTGTGTGGGGGGGGTGTGTGGGGGGGGTGTGTGGGGTGTGTGTGTGTGTGGTGTGTGTGGGGGTGTGTGTGTGTGGGGTGTGTGTGTGTGTGGGCTGTGTGTGGGGTGTGCTTGTGTGTGTGGGGTGTGTGTGTGTGTGTGGGGTGCGTGTGTGTGTGTGGGGTGTGTATGTGTGGGGGGGGGGTGTGGGGGACCTACCGTGGAGCTGATCTGCCCTCTGACCATCGACTAGTCATCTGTAAGATGCGCCTGCCATTCTTCCACTCCGGTGGTGGGTGTACACCCAGGATCCCATTCCAACCAAAAGTGGCCTGGTCTAAGTTAGCTGATGAAAGTTGCAAGCGAGAATTTCATCATCGCTTGCAGCTGGGGTTGGCATCGTCCCCCACTCCACCTGATGTCGAGGGTAAATGGGCGAGGTTTAAGACTGTGACTCATGCAGCTGCAATGGCTGCTTTGGGTACGCGGTCCAGACCTCCCCGGGAACACTGGCTGACGGAGGAGGTGTTCAGGTTAATTGAGAAAAAGCGACAGGCCCACTCTCATCGCCTACAGCATCCCACGTCAGAGAATGAGGAGGTTTACCGCAGTCTTCGCTCGGAGGTTCGGAGAGCCGTGAGGCGCTGTAAGGATGGGTGGTGGTCGCGGGTTGCTGAGGAGATGGAGTCTGCCTCAGTAGCCCGCGATCACAAATCACTATTTAACTCCATCAAAAAAGTAACCTGTAGCGCCACACCTATTGCCATCATTAGAGGAAAAAACGGTGATCCAATCTCCGACCCCCAGGAACAGGTTTGCAGATTTGCTGAGCATTTCTGTGAGGTCCTGGGGGAGGGAAAATCTCTCAGCCAGGAAAACATCATGGCACAAAGTGGGGATAACCCTGCTGAGGCTGCGGTGCCTCAAATATTGGAAGAGGTCACCCCCTGTGAGTGGCTGGCTGAGGGTACCGGCTGTTGAGGAAGTACTGAGGGCGATCCGGAGTCTGAGACCAGGGAAGGCACCGGGCAGAGATGATCTCCCAGGCGAAATGCTGAGGGAGGGTGGCGTTTGTGCACAGACTGCCCTATATGACATCATAACAACAGTCTGGACCACTGGACGGGTTCCGCAGGACTGGAAGGATGCCCTGGTGGTCCCCCTCTTTAAGAAGGGGGACCGTACCGACTGTAACAACTACAGGGGCATCTCACTCCTCAGTGTGCCGGGTAAGGTCCTGGCAAGGATTATTCAACATCGCCTTGCTAGGCATGCTGAGGAGAGGCTTGCGGAGCCCCAATGTGGTTTCAGGAAAGGGCGGTCCTGCACAGATGCCATATTTTCTGTCCGTCTGCTACAGCAGAGGTGTAGGGAATTCCAAAAAGACCTACATCTCTGCTTTATTGACCTGGTCAAGGCCTATGATACCATCAGTAGGACTGGGCTCTGGGTTGTTCTTCGTGCTTTCGGAGTCCCTGACCCTCTGCTCACGATCATTAAGGACCTTCATGATGGTGAGCGGGCCCGGGTAAAACTACGTGGCCGGGAGTCGGAGCCTTTCCCTGTACACCTTGGGGTGCGACAGGGATGTCCTCTGGCTCCCACATTATTTAATATCTATTTCGACTGCGTAGTTCGTGAAGCCTTCAATAGCTGTACCGGGGGAATTACCATTTGGTACAGATATAATGGGAGGCTGATCGACACCCGGGTGCGATCAAGGGATGGCTCCCTATTGGTCAACCACGTTATGTATGCCGATGATTTGGTAATAGCTGCTCATTCAGAAGAGGAGTTGGAGACGCTGCTGCTGAGACTGGAGTGTGCCACTAAGAGGTGGGGCCTTACCATCAGCCCCACCAAAACTAAGCACCTGCCTGGGTATTTTGTACCATCGGGCACTCCGCCCCCACAACTCCCAATCGGTGATGGGGCAGTTGTGGAGAGAGTAGAGAGTTTCCCATACCTGGGCAGTGTGCTCATGACCGGCTCCAGTTTATCAGCAGAGGTCTCACTCCGAATCAGTCGAGCGGCAATATCTTTTCATCGGTTGCGTAACGCTGTGTGGAAGCTACCTGGTCTGTCGCTCCGCACGAAGCTTCAGGTCTTCTCGGCCACGGTCATTCCCTCCCTTCTCTACGCTTGCGAAACGTGGACCCCCCTAGTGGAGCATCTTCGCCGGTTGGAAACATTTAGGCTGGCCTGCCTACGATCCATCCTGGGTTTAACCAGGCTGGATTGTGTGAGGAGCTCACAAGTCCTTGAAAGATCTGGGCAAAGTCCCATCAGTGAGCTCCTCCGGCAGGCAAGGCTGCGTTGGCTGGGTCATGTAGCCCGCATGCCCAGCCACCGCATGCCTAAACAGCTTTTGTTCGGCCGGATCGAGGGGGCTAAACGGGCGCGGCACGGGCTAGAGAAGAGATGGAGTGATGTGGTACAGGAGGACGTGGAGCTGAGTGGACTCTCCGATGACTGGTACCAGCGGTGTCAAGATCGGCCTCAGTGGAGGAGGCTCGTGAAGGACGCTACTGGGCAGTTGGAGGCAGTCGCCCTCCAACAACAACGGAGGGCGGAGGAGCGACGCTCACAACAACGAGCGGAGCGCCGGGTGGCTAAAGCACAGCAAGTTGGCACAGTAGGGGGCACAGGTGGTGCATCAGCCAGTCATCTCGGTCATCTCGGTCAGTCGACCCGTGGCACCTGGGTCTGCCCCGTGACCTCCTGCCAGCGGGCGTTCGACACTTCACGTGGCCTCAGGGTGCACATGGCCTGGCACAAGCGTCGTGGTGACGTCACCGCCACTTAGTGGCGAATGGCGGTTGTTGTTGTTGTGTGTGGGGGGTGTGTGGGGGCTGTCCACGGGCCACAGGACACGAGGCGTCCACATGGCGGAGGGTGCCGCGGCGAGTCCCACCACTGCGTGCGTGGGGCCCCCTTTGCCTCCAGCATGGCCAAGTGGCACTAAAACCACCACCACCACCAAACACCACACCGATGCTTCCTTCTGTCAGAGCCTGCAGCTGCTGCGATTTACCTCCTCCTGCCTTCTGAGGCTCCGCTCTGACAACAGCGACAATTCCTATTTGGTGGTCGGCAGCGAGAGAGAGGGGGGGAAGTCAAAAGAGGGATTTAGTGATGCAGTGTGTGTGTATGTGTGTATGTATATGTATGTGTGTCTGTGTGTATGTATGTGTTCGTGTCTGTGTGTGTATATGTGTGTGTGTGTCTGTGTGCATGTGTGTGTGCACGAACCGCGGTGTAGTGGTTAGTGCGCTGCGCTACGAACCCGGTGACCCAAGTTCGCACTCACCGCTCACGGCTAACACCCAGTGACAGCGAATATCTAAACCGGTCCTGGGCCTCGCCTAGGCCGACTCAGCCTCAAATGAGTACCTGGGGGCGGTGTGTAAACGTCACCACTGGGAAGACAAAGGCGGTCGGGCGTGGTGCTGGCCACCCATCCCTTCGTGTGCCGTGCCGGCCTTCATAGGTGCTCGCTAACAGCACTTGCCCCGACAGTCTGTTCAGGCTACACGGGGGATCTTTGTCTGTGTATGTTGACCTTCTTCCTCATCAACAACTACCTCGTCAATACGCCGTGGAGGAGGGTCCCGAACGAGGATTGTAGACAAAAGTGTAAAGTATATTGCTACCGTCAAATTATGCATATGTATCAATGTTTCGTCCTGAAGTTTCACAACATATTTGTTTTTATCCCATCGGACATGGAGCCATACCTGTTAACCCCTTATCAGTGCTGCCTACCTAATCGCAGACCAATTCAAGCCTTATTGGTCACCCTGTGCCCTTATAAATCTCAACATTCATCCTACAAAGTCCCATCACAAGGGAGAAAAACACAAATAATTTTTTTTTTGCCCGCTTTGAAACGGCTGTACGCCGTGTGGACCTGAAAACTCAATTTCCCTGTACAAGAATACGGGTGAGCCGTATGGGTTGACACGGTACGTGAAGCCTGCATCGATTTTCAACACCATTGCATTCACACAGGTCAACACAACCCTACGAATACAATGCTTAACCAACAATAATTATTAACACAGTCCGGAGTTCGCTAGTATTGAAACAATGCCATGAAATGATACACTCTCAGAAGGCCGTGTGGCGAATGGGATGTGTAAAAACAAGGTTTTATTGTCTATGTGGAGAGACACATGTGGGACGGAAGTGTTATCCGTAATTATATATTTTTGAATGTGGGTTAGATCGTGTAAATATGTGTCGTTAAACCCGCTATCACCTGACACGGTTATATTGTAAGGTTTGTCGCGTAAACAAAACGTGCCAATTAGTCAGCACACCGGAGTGTTGGAGAGTAAACCCACAACATTTACAATTCGGGTGCGAAGTTTCGCTGGTGGTTACAATAACCAGCTTCATTAGGCGATTGCTAGAATTGTGAAGCAGTCCTCCTGTTTCGGTCTTAAATAGAGTAAGGGTGATGTCATCACAGGTGCGAAGACCAGAGGGGGATTAATGTAGTCATATAAGTTACAATAGATCGTGTTGTATGTAGAACTTATTTTGCATCGTATGTAGCCAACCGTATGTTAATCTGACAATATGAAATGCAGTGAAGTGTTTGATGACATACTTTTGTGCAAGATTCACTGTCATTCAACTTACACAAGATACAAATATACTCTGCTCAATTGTTACGTAAATATTACAGCTTCCATCCTCAGGCAGGCAAACAAGCTAGTTTGATAAACTCTATTAGAACGGCTACAATTATTTTGATGTCTCAATTTCAATAGATTCTCTATTTAGTCTTGGCCGATCAACTGTTGTGATGTATTGTGAGGATTATAATAAAGTGAGAGACTTACTACCCTTGTTGATTAACTGTGAATAACCCAACCAATAATAGGTACTCAGATTGACATGATCCAAACTGGTGCTTTTGCAGAATGCGTAAGACTGAAAGATTGTGTACGTGCAGTTCACATCGCCTTTGTGTATTGTCTCACTTGTAAGAACGACATAGGTTACGCTCACACGAGTGCGTGTGTGGACTCCACGCGAACGTGAGCGCCGTTTCTCTCGGTGTCTCTCTCCCATCCAGCAATGGATGGGAGAGGATGGGACACCATGGATGGGGCTGACGATGAAGTGAACATGCGACCCGACACCCCGTGCGATGTCTTGAACCAAAAAAAACCGCTCGAGGCGGAGGAGGGGCACTGATGCCTAATCGAGAAAATGGTCTCGACACAACGCACGTCGCGCACGCACCCTGGGCAGAGGGAGGGTGGAGGGGGGTAGAGGGTGGGGGTAGAGAGGGTGGAGGGGGTAGAGAGGGCGAGGTGGGGGGGTAGAGGGTGGGGGGTAAAGAGGGCGAGGTGGGGGGGGTAGAGGGTGGGGGGTAGAGAGGGCGAGGTGGGGGGGGGGTAGAGGGTGGCGGTAGAGAGGGCGAGGTGGGGGGTAGAGGGTAGGGGGTAGAGACGGCGAGGTGGGGGGAGTAGAGGGTGGGGGGTAGAGAGGGCGAAGTGGGGGGGTAGAGGTGGGGGGTAGAAGATGGCGAGGTGGGGGAGGGGGGTAGAGGGTGGGGGGTAGAGTGGGCGAGGTGGGGTGTAGAGGGTGGAGGGGTTAGAGAGGGCGAGGTGGGGGGGTAGAGGGTGGGGGGTAGAAATGGCGAGGTGGGGGGGGGTAGAGGGTGGGGGTAGAGAGGGCGAGGTGGGGGGGTAGAGGGTGGGGGGTAGAGAGGGCGAGGTGGGGGGGTAGAGGGTGGGGGGGTAGAGAGGGCGAGGTGGGGGGATAGAGGGTGGGGGGTAGAGAGGGCGAGGTGGGGGGTAGAGGATGGGGGGTAGAGAGGGCGAGGTGGGGGGGGTAGAGGGTGGGGGTAGAGAGGGCGAGGTGGGGGGTAGAGGGTGGAGGGGTAGAGAGGGCGAGGTGGGGGGGTAGAGGGTGGGGGGTAGAGAGGGCGAGGTGGGGGGGTAGAGGGTGGGGGGTAGAGAGGGCGAAGTGGGGGGTAGAGGGTGGGGGGTAGAGAGGGCGAAGTGGGGGGTAGAGGTTTGGGGGATATAAGGCAAGGGGGGGGGGTAGAGAGGGGAAGGGGCGTAGAGGTTTGGGGGGTCAGAGGGTAAGGGGTAGAGAGGGCAAGGGGGGATAGAGGGGGTTAGAGGGTGGGGGGGGATCGAGGGTGGGGGGGGGTTAGAGCGTGGGGGTTAGAGGGTAGGGGGGGTTAGAGGGTGGGGGGGATAGAGGGTGGGGGGTTAGAGGGTAGGGGGGGGTTAGAGGGTGGGGGGGTGGTTAGAGGGTAGGGGGGGATAGAGGGTGGGGGGGATCGAGGGTAGGGGGGGTTAGAGGGTGGGGGGGATAGAGGGTGGGGGGTTAGAGGGTAGGGGGGGGTTAGAGGGTGGGGGGTTAGAGGGTAGGGGGGGATCGAGGGTAGGGGGGGTTAGAGGGTGGGGGGGATAGAGGGTGGGGGGTTAGAGGGTGGGGGGGATAGAGGGTGGGGGGTTAGAGGGTAGGGGGGGGTTAGAGGGTGGGGGGGGTGGTTAGAGGGTAGGGGGGGATCGAGGGTGGGGGGGTGTTTGTGTCGCTCGCTGACGTCGCACGCGGTATTTTTAGCGCCGCGTGACGTGCGCCGCCTCCCATTGGCTGTGCGGGTGGGACCCGCGCCCCGCTCCAGCACCGTGGCAGCAGCAGCAGTCGTGGCACCACCACGACGCATCCACGGCGCATTCCTCTCAACCCCTCGTGTATCAGTGCTGCACACCTTATTACACACCAGTTCACACATTACTGGTCACCCGTGCCCCTATAAATGTCGATGTTCATCCTACAAGGTCGCATCACGAGGGAGAAATACCAACGTAGTCGTGCCCCTATTGAAACGGCTGTGCGCCGTACGGACCTGAAAACTACAATTTTCCCTGAACAAGAACGCGGGGTAAACCGTCTGGGTTGACAGCTTCGAGCACTGCGGCTCAAGCACAGACACAAGCCACCATTCGCCACTAAGTTGCGGTGACATCATCCCAGGGCTGGTGCCAGGCTAGGTGCACTTTTGAGGCCGTCTTCGCGTGAAGTGTTTTAAAAACTAATTTTCTTTAGAACTGCTTTGTGTGTTTAGTTTGTTGTCCTTCCGCCGCACATCCGATTAGCGCGCATGACTACGTTGGCTGCGAAATAAGTCGCCATACAGTACGCACACGTGTGGGAGGCTCGCCTCCCATTCGTTGGACTTCTTTCGCACCCTACGTAGCCAAGCGCGCTAATCGGAGGAGCGGGGGAAGGCGGGTTGACATGAGATGGCGGTGACGATGACGAAGGGGCAAGGCCGAACTCCACACACTGCGAGCGATAACCACGGCGATATTCCTCGGACTTCGCGAGGACATTGGCGGTCGACGCCGCCTCCTCGTCGACTTGTGTCGCGGTATCGAGCGCGCACCCCGCCCGCCCTCTCCCTCCCTCCCTCTCTCTCCCTGCCGCCACTTTGTTTGGGTTTCTGCGCTACAGGTCCCGGCCGCCGCCGTCTTCTCTCTCTCGACTTCTTTGTGGTTCAGAGCCCCCACCGCCCTCTCAGCCCCGCCCCCTCCTTCACACCCCCTCAACCCCGCCCCCTTGTTACACCCCCCCCCCCGCCGTCCGTGACGCACCGCCACCGCGCTCTGATTGGCTGTCGTCGCCTCGCCTCGGACGTCACGGCCCCCCCCCGACTTCCGGCGTGGGGCCGCCTATTTAAGCGGCGCCCCCGCAGTGGCCGCTGACGTCAACGCGAGAGGCAGCGAGGAGACGGCGATCGCACTGCGGCTCCATCACCACCCACACCACCCACCACCACCCACACGGAGCGGCGGACCGAGAGGGAAGGGGCGGCTAACGACGTGACACGGTCACAGCTGCGGAGAAGGAGACGGGCGGGCGAGAGACGCCAGCTCGAGACGCGCGACTTAAGCGACGGAGGGGTGTGGTGGGGAAAGAGCCGCGGAGTTGGCGAAGCGTTCACGGCGAGGCGAGGAGGCCAGGAGGTGGCAGGGGGGCGACGCGGCGCGTGGTGGCGAAGCGCAGCGGCTGTCGTCGCCTTGGGTGGAACAAAGCGAGCGCAGCCGCCGCCGTCTCCTCTCCCTCCCGCCGCCTTCCTCCTGCTAGGGCCCGGGTCCCATGCGACTGCGAGCGAGCGGCGACGACGAAGACGACGTCGAGACGATGACGACGATGAAGCTGGAGATCGAGAGCGCGGTGTCGTTCCTGCGCGACCTCCTGCGGGGCGCCGGGGTGCGCGACGGGCAGCTGCAGACCTTTAGCCAGGCGCTGGGGGAGCTCCTCGCCGGTGAGTTTACCCCTCCCAGCCACCACCCACACGGGGTGGGGGGGGGGTGAAGAAATGACGAAGTAATAAACTACTACAGTAATAAAACACTACAGTAAAAACTACGACAGCCACGACGACGAATTAAAGTGACCTCGAGCGGTGTTGGTGACACGGGGACGCGCGTTGAGAGCCGTGGAGGGGGTCCCGCGCCGATGAAGCGCCTTGTAATATAATGTATTATATATATTTATTATCGCTGCTACAGCTATGAACTGGGATTGGCACGAGTCTCCCGGGGCCAGGCCGCGTGTGTGGGGGGGGGTGCGCGTCTCTTGACTCTGCTGCCAAACAATGGAGGGGGCGGCCGCGCTCTGCTGCTTCTGCGATGGCGATCGCGAGCCCCCCCCCCAGGGGTTATGAAGTAAAACATTCACTGCGATGCAGATGATTGTAGCCCGCCCACCCCTCAACGCGTGTTTAAATATAAATCTGTTTAAGCGCAATTGTGTTCAAGGTTGCCCAGAGATTGGCGGTCAACTCTGCTGAGACGGCACAGGCTGATGGGGCCACGGGGGGGGGGGGGGGGGGCGATGTCGCCAAGGGCACGGGGCCCCCTCCGGTATGGGGGGGGCCGGGCCCCCCTCCGGTATGGGGGGGCAGGCCCCCCTCATACAGTCGCCCGATATTGGGGGGGGGGGGGGGGTTCGTCAACACCACAAAGCCACACGGCGGTGTTGTACTGCACTTCGGTGGGCCCCAACCGGCTGGTGGAGGTGGCGGGCGAACTCCCTGCCAAGTGATTGACGCTTGGGGCTGATGGCGTCGTGTTCGTCTCGGCCGCCATCGCCACTTTGTTACTCGCAGCCCCGCCCCCCTCGGCCCCCACCCCCTTGCCCCCGCCGCCCTCAGCCCCCTCCCCGCGTGACGTCATGGGTTTAACCCGAGCCCCCTGCGGTTACAATTTAAGAAGGCACTCCGTGACCGTGGTATATTTATATTATTATTACTACACAACAGCGCTTATAAAGATATAATTTTTGTTTTATTAGACACAACCACAGCACTTTCAGCTTATTTATGTATGTTTTGAATGCACACAACAGCTTTATATACCTTTTTTTTTTTTACACAACACCATTGTGTGTGCGTCTAGAATCGTGGCGTTGTGCTTTTGACCTTGCCGAGAGATGATCGCCGGTGGACTTGGTGGTGTCCTCGTGCGAGGCGGTTCATGACGACGCCTCGGCGTACGCGACTTGATTGTGACGGCAGCGGCAGCAGCATCGTCGCATGCCGAAGAATTGTCGCTTGACTGCTAATCTGACATTTGTGAAATGGTTTGGCGGGTAGTGGTGGCGAACATTGAAAGCCATCCTTGCCGAGTCGTAGGTGTTGGGTGGGGGGAGGTCTTTGAGACCTCGTGGGTGGATGGCAGTGTGGGTTTGGGGGGGGGCACAGCAGGTGCTTGGGTTTTCCCTCCCCATTGTTCGTGAGCGCGACCCCCCGGAGCTGTCCATTCACACCGCGGCTCCACCAGAGCCCCCAGCAGCAGCAGCTGCTGTGAACAACGCGGACACGTGGCCACAGCTCGCGTCCACACCTCGAACGGCCGCTTTGTTGTCGACCAACACAGGCGCCCATTAGATCCCGAGCGAGTTTTTTTAGACTTAAAAAAAACCATGTGGCTCTGTGTCCATAATGTGCGCCTTTCGCCCACATGTATCGCCTTCCCCATCTGTGGTGTACCCGCTGAGGCTGTGGCGACGCATCCTATCCAGAGCAGCACCGGATTAGATTTGTAAAATATTTTCCATATGCTTGCGGTGGGGGGGGGGATTCAAGTTAATCGAGTCCAAGTTAACTTAATTTTGTTAGGAGTGTACTGTAGTGGGGACACTGACCATAGCCCCCTAGTCGGCATCTATAAATGAGTTTTTTTTATCAAATATTCACATGGTGCCTCCAAGGTGAAGACTCATAACTTGGTGGCCTTTAATTTGTCCATCTTAGCCATAAGACCTACATTGACAAGCGCGACGTCTAACAGTAATCTACCACTGCAGTGGAGGGTATTTTTAATAGCTTTTATAACTTTACATTAGCATTTGTTTTTTACCTGATATAAAATACAACCCCAGTGTAATGGGGTTGGTGGTGCTGTTTACCTTCGGGCAGCAGTAAGCAGGCTGGACTCTGGACGCACAAAACCTCTTGACCACACGACTGTTAATACACGACGGTGGGGGCGCTGAACAAACTCGCACTTTGTGACTTTTGACGGTAGCCCCCAAAAAACCCCCTCCAGGGCCAGCGAGGAAGCCAAAAGCTCCTCCCGCGCACTCCACATGGCGGGCCGAGGGTTTCTCGTGCACTGCGAGTTACAAAATGGCACCCAAAGCAGCTGTCTGTATGACGGTGGCGAAATCGAATCGCACCTTTTTTTGCCGTGATGTTATTTTTACACATTGATTTGGTTTTAGTAATTTATGGGGGGAAAAGTGCTTTGTTAGCTCGTGCTCGGCAATAAATAAGGTGGCTAAACAATAATTTGCAACCATTGGCTGAAAATAGATGACGATAAGTCAATGCTAACTGCCGATTATCGACACGGCTAGTAGCTGGTCAAGTTGACTAAAGCCAGTGTCTGGGGATTTCCCGAAGCGCTACGCCTGAGTTGGGATAGTATTTTGAGCAGTTTTTTCCCCCTTCCGTGGTCGTAATGGCCGTTATCATGTCGAGGTGGGTGGTTTTGCTGATAACAAAAATGACACCCCCCCCGCCTGCTGCTGCTGTTGTTCCTCTCGGGGTGGGTTTTTTTGCATCGTGGCACCATCTTGTTTCACAACCTGGGAAGGCTTCCATTTTGCCAAAATATTTCAACTTTGATTTATATCTCACAAACCATACAGACATAGGAAGTGTATGCAGGCTTATTGGATTCCGAGTTGGTAGAACAAAACATTTACATTTGAGAGGTAATAATCTGGAAGATGTGACCGATGGTGTTGGGTTTCTCTACAACTGGATTTTACTTTCCATCACTTTGCTTGTTCCAGAAATTAGTTTTTCAATCTATTTTAACTGAATAAACTGTAGCCCTGAATGTTTGCCATTTTTGAAGTTGTTCATGTTAGCACAAACAATCACCAATTAAACAACGTGTTTTGTCATACATTTTAATGCGAATCCTTTCCCCCTGCTGCAGAGCGCTACCAGCACCACTGGTTCCCGGACAAGCCGTGCAAAGGCTCCGGCTACCGCTGCATCCGCATCAACCACAAGATGGATCCCTTGCTGGGGCAGGCCGCCACCCGCATCGGACTCGACAAGGTGCAGCTCTTCCGACTGCTGCCGAGCGAGCTCACGCTCTGGATCGACCCCTTCGAGGTGTCGTACCGCATCGGAGAGGATGGCTCCATCTGCGTGCTCTACGAAGCGGAACCGCACACCTTCCACCCTGCTGCCACCCCAATCCTTGAGGCCCCGCACGGCCTGGGACTCCTCGGCAGGAGTAGCCCACCACGTGGATATGCCATGATGACTGTGTCCGGATAGTACTGTAGAGTTAACGGAGTCTCCAGAGAAAGCTTGGACTTTTAAAAAGGGTGGTGCGTTTTATTCTGGGGGTTTGGAAAGGGGAAATATGGGCTGCTTAACATAATTTCTCCTTTTTGGCTGCACTTAACTACATGCTAAAAGCATTGTTTGTGAGTGGTGTAAATCTGGGTAGTTGGCAAGATGTGAATTAATGTCTGGATAATGCTATGTAACTGCCAGTATTGAGCATTATGCGATTCATGCACTGTAATGAACTTGTGTATCTTAACTAAAGCAGCACAAACTACTTTAAACATATCAAAGGCAGTAATAGCCAACAATAGCAAGTGGTAATATGTAAAAATAAACTTAGTCCCTTTCCAGTGTGTGTGCCATATTCTGTGAATTTTAACTCAAACGTGGCTGGCCACAAGAAAATATATTTTTCTGGAAAAAAAACCCCTTAGGAGTTTTAAATTGTAAGCTGCCTTGGTCTTGAAGCAACTTTAGATATTTGCATTCAATGCTTTGCATTGTGGGTACCCCTAAAAACGCACCACCCTACCTCTATGGACTGCCACACAGTGCCAGTGTCGTTAAGATTTGGTTAGGTTTTTTGTGAAGCAAATTGTTATTTTGAAACTTAGTTATAACAATTTTAAATGGTAGAATTGTAATTAATGCTTAGTACAGTATTTGTTTTCTGGACTAGTTCTGTTTATTTTGTGTATGTAGCTTTATATTCTGGTTGAAAGTTGAACACATTTTCTGAAATTGTGTATATTTGTAAATTTCTGTACATTTGTTGCAGCAAGTTGTACAGATTTCTATTTTAAAATGAAATCGCCAAAGTTGGCTGTACTTTTTGTTTTGTAATAAAGTCGATGCCTTCTTAACGTATAAATATTGTCATCACTTTTTGCCAACTTGAGCTTGCAACTTCCCCTATTGTCTGGTTCTTTTGCAACGATTATGCACTTGTGCAATTACCACGGATGTGAGGTTGGGAGCATTCATCTCAAGTAAACATTGAGTTGGGTTTGCATACGTGCCATCCCACCAATGACTGAGCTCAGCCCGTTAAAGTGACAATGGGTCTGCTTCATGTCCACCCCTGAAGTATTTGCAAAAAAATAGTTGATGCCAAGTTTTACATAGCTGTTATGCTCATGGCTATATAAACTCCATACTCCATTGGAACCTCATTTGCCAGTAGAAAAATATGATAATTGGTTTCTTACCCTTTTATCTGGCAACAAAACTGACACCTTTTGGTGTCATCTGGTCCAACACCATGTGAGACTAGGCTTTAAGAAAAGCTGTCTCGGGTGTGGACCAATCAACTTCAAGGACCGTGCATACATTATCAGTTGTGTGTTTTGTTTGCATTCCGACCGCAGGTATTGTGGTCAATGCAAACATGACTCCTTGTAAAAAAGGTGTCAGTTTTGTTGCCAGATAAAAGGGTAAAAAAACAATTATCAAACTCCCATACTGTTGTATGACCTGAAGAATAAAAATTCTCCATGATGCTTATGGATAGTTTTTAACAAATCCGTGGCCTTGTATGCTTATGGATGGTTTTTGACTAGAAATCCGTGGCCAGAAACATTTCTCCAAGGGTTGTTGGTCCATTGTAGGTCGACTTGCATTGGACCTTGATCAGGAGACGCCCCTGCGTGTACAAGATGGGGATTCAGTGTGTCCAAGGGCTGAAAAGCATGTCGCCACATGCCCAACAGCCTGGCCCACGACCCACAATGTCAACAAAGGTCCGGCTGACATGGTAAACCAATCGGTGATGGTCGTGGAACACTCCCTTGCTGTTTGTAAGGTGAGCTCTTGTTGATTTCAGTTAAGTCCGGTTTTGGCGGATGTATTCTACACAAGCCACAGCTTGGCTGAGTACATGGCTTGTTGCACGTAATGCAGTCGGCCCTTAAGATGTTTACCGTGTTATGGATGCTGCTTTTGACTGCGATTGGTAACTTACAATGTGGTTCCACTTTTGGAGTGGAAGCATGCGGGTGACATGGAGGAATTCGCGTGTGGAGTTCGTCTGAGCACCGGTTAAATACCGCAACAATTAAGCGGCAATAAAAGTGATTCTTCATACGTTGAGGATTAAATCTTTAGATGCCACCGTTACGTGGAGTGCCAAGACAAAAAGTACAAATATGCTTGGATCGTGATTGGGTATGATTTAGGAGGCGGTGCAAGGGGCCCAAGCAAGACCTACATGGCGAAAGAGCCCACACTGACACGTCGCACTAATGCTAACGCTCTGTGTCACATCTAGCACATGCATGTTGACCCAGACGCTCCGGGTGCATGTATATTTGGCCGCGCCAAGTGCGGCCCGGCAGCTCCCACAATCGTCCGTGCAGTGCAGCCAGATCCCCTTTCCCCAACCAAATATGGATGAGGAACTAGGTCACGTAGCCCAGGAGCGAGCTTGGTATCAACAACGAGACTGCGCGAGAGGCAACCAAAACAACAAGAAGAGACATTTTTTATATTTCAAGACCCGCGCACTGCAGTCCTTCAAGAGCCGCAGGTTGCCGACCCCTGGGCACGAGTAAGGCGACCCCTCCTCAAGTGGGACAGCCGGACAGCCATTCTGTGGCAGAACATCTTCATATCGAATGGCGGGGCACACCAACACGCGTCGCGTTATGGACCCAACGCCCTTTTTCTCGCGTGCCCTGCATCGGGGCTGCTGACGTCTTGATGTAAATCGCCAGCAGCGCGTTCACCAGTTCTACCCATAATGCAATGTGCCAACAACATTTTAAAGTTTTACATTTAATACAAATGAGTGTATTTAGTCAAACAATTGATTATTGCAGGGGTTGTTACTCAATAGCTACTGATAGGTAACCATTCATACGCCAATAAAAAAAACTAAAATTTTACATGTGGATTTACTTTCCAACACACTAGTGTGCTGTACAAGTAACAAAATGGCATGTTCTGTTTACGTGACAAATCCTTACTAATTGGTGAGCAGCTACAACATGGGACCTTTTTGCCCATATCAAAGTATAAAAACATAAGAATAGTTTTTTTTCCACAAAAGGTTTCTATTTGGTGTTTGAACATCTGAACACCTGTTTTATTGCCAGAATGGGTAAACCCAATTATTATTTTTCATACTTATTAATGGGCTGTCAGATGGTGACGGGTTTAACGACACATTTATATTAACGCGATCTAACCCAAAAAAACCTCATGGATAAAAAAAGTTTATCCAGTCATACATTTTAAATGTAATTTTCACCATGCCCCATGGTGTAAAATGCAGTCCCCAACTCTTATCCACTCTGTCTCTCTGATCTCTCTAGGTATTATGAATAAATTAACCATTGCCCAAACGTCACCTATTATATACTTTTCCTTTCAAGTCAGCATGTAGTGTTGTTTTGTTACGCAGGCATGGCACGGACTAGTGCTGACGTTGAATGTGGGGTCACAGCTTCAGACAACTGGCCTCGGGGCAAGCTTTGCCTTAAACATTGGGAATTACATTTGAATATTGGGCAAAGCGATGAGAACTAAACTATAGCTTAATTTTTTTATTTCACCAGGTAAGGCCCACTGAGCAATGTAGCTCTTTTTCAGAAGCGACTTGGCTATCACAAATGATAGATAGCTCAACGAAGTGGCTTATCACGTGGACATGTATAGAAGCCAAAAACGCGTGATGTCGATTCTAAACGTGGAGGGAAAAACCGAGAGGACCCGAAGAAATATCCACGCGGCCATAGGGTAAACATGCAAACTCCAAAAATACAGGCCTCGAGGGCCGGGATTGATCCCACGAACTCCTGTATACCAAGTGAGGTAGTGAGCATCTCGCCACCGTGGCGCAGCCACAGGGAAACAAGACAAATGAGGTGAACGGTGCAGCGTGGGCTGTGAGGGTGACAGCCGACATGAAGCAAGGGTCGCCTTGCGGACATGAGGAGGGCCTTGTCAGGGAACGGGCTCGGGGAAACGAATACAAATGGATCTCGCTGTGGGGGGGGGGGGGGCTTTTAATATAACTGTTCAATTCGTTAAGTTATTTCGTGGTTTCTCCACCAATTATTGGTTCGCCAACTCAAGTCGTCGGATAACACGAATATTGCTCCAAAAGACGAGTTTCACCGCTGTTGCCGCTGCGGTGCCGCTGGTCTGGAGGTGATGGGAGGACCTTGGTGACGTCACTGCGGCCTGGTGGGGGTTTCCCGCCTTCGGGAGACATGATCTGTCAAAAGGAGGCTTGAGCAGTCTACCACGTACATTCAGGTGTGGTCGATTCCGATGGTTTCTTCGTTGACGTCATGTTTGACCTGCACGAGCTCTGCCTGACCAAAGACAGAGACAATTGTGGATCACATTCCTCCCCCGAGATATCAATGTTGACATGGGCCACCCCAAGAAACACGAGGCCCTCCGAGACACTTGTGCCAGATCAAAAAAGCACATTTTCAATCCCAGCCATCTGCAACAAAAGGCATTCTGGGCAGAACAAAAAAGGACGTGGGCCTCTGCCTGCTGCCCGCAGGTTGATGGCACGGGAGCGAGGTTCCACACGCGACTGTCTCGCTTTCGCATGGTTGGCATCATCCCTGAAATATGCATCATGGGGACTCGTCGCACATTGAACAAGCCACATGCGTAGTGTCACTGGCCGTGCACCCCAACACGCGTCTCTCAGTGCAGTTGCGTGGCGCTCCACTAGAGGGCAGCAACATATTGCACGTTCATGTTGGACCGAATGTCCCCCCCCCCCGTTCCTTTCATCTCTGGTATTATGGCTCCGCCAACTGGAGACTGAAAACCTGACTGGGCATTTTCGCGAACGCAATTGTCTGATAACCTCGCCTCCTCGTGGCCATACTCCGTATAACCGTGATTTGATACTGTATGTTGAACTTTTTTCGTACCGTACGTAGCCAACCATGCTAATCGGAGGTGCGGGGGAAGGACAACAAACTAAACACAGAAAGCAGTTTTTAAGAAATTAGTCTTCAGTCTTGATTCAGTTTTGGTTTTCAATCGTGATTTACGAGAGACAGCATTCACACATTTCCAGTTTTGAACGAATACGGTTCCATGACATTGACATGTGATTAAGGGCCTGTGTGGAATCAGCATACGATCTGAACAACGTGATTGGAACGTTAGGCCCGACCTGTGTTCCACTAAGCAACACCATACGAGCCATTGTGCAATACATACGCAGATTGTATATCACTAAATTACGTGGATATTTGTTTTTATTTCGTTAAATATTTGAGGCCCTTAACCTCCCACAGTCAATGTGATTTCTTCCTCAAATGAGCATTGAGGCAATGCTCATCTCTCCCGTTTACAGCCATGAGTCAGCTATGGAAACTCCTCAATTCTACGATGTGAGCGAGTCTTTCTAGAGGACAACCACTTTTGACTTCCCACAAAATGGTAAGAAATTGTATCAACCCTGACGAGATGATGGGCTGGAGTCAACTCCCAACCAAAATGTGAACTCCAAACCTTCCGATCGCGGGCTGCTTGCTCTACCCGTTGAGCCACCTGGCATGAATGAGCTCCCATTGCCTCCCAAATGAGAACTCTTTCAGAGATGAGGGAATGGGCTCCAAGTGGTACCGTGACAGTCGTGAGAGCAATGCAGTTATTCGGCATTCCTGAAATTGTGTTCAACAAATTAATTTAAGCTTTGCCTCTCGGGGTTTTTTAAAAGTTGTCCAGTGCCATATCTAGACCTCTCTCTCTTCATCAATGCATTTTCTGACATTCTATTGCAAGGTTGACACCAATGCTCCAAGGTCCACTCGTGTAGGTAAACATATTTGGGTTTTCGGTTGAGGAATTGCCTCTCATCGTCTCGTTTCTCAAGCTCTTATAACCCTGCTTAATTTAAATAACGCGTCAAATCTCATCTATTACAACTGTGACTGTGCTGTCCGGTAACGGCCGTATGACTTTTGGGTCTTTTTAGCCTTCGCTTGGCAAACCAAACTAAAACTTAAAACTATTTTTTATTTTACTCGGTGAGGCCCACTGAGCTATACAGCTCTTTTTTCAGAAGCAACCTGGCCACAAATGATAGCGCAACGAAGTGGCTTATCATGTGTTAATGTATGGCAGCCAGATACTCTAAATGCACGTTTCTAAACGAAGAGGGAAAACCCGGAGGACCCGGATAAAAATCCACGCGACCACGGGGAGAGAGAGAACATGCAAAACTCCAAATATACAGCAGGCGTCAGGGTCGGGGTCGAACCCACGACGTCCCGTATACCAGGCAATGTAGTTAATATCTCGATACAACGGTGTGAAACAAAGCTCTTCTGTCTTCTCGAGGTGCCACTCCAGTATCTGTCCTGGCAACCTTCCCACCGCTGTGCTGCAAGAGCATCCCACCCACAGCCACCCTCTCTCTCGCTCTCATCACACCTACTGTACCACACTCTGGTGCCATGACTTTACTCCACTCCGCCGAGCTGTTTACCACATTATTGTTACCTGAAAATGCCTAACATCCTCCACACGCATCTATAATAAAAAAAAAATCTCAAGTTTGCTTCTTTTACTTAACTATGATTCAAACAGTAACAAGACAAATGCCACTCTTGTCTCAAACACTCATCTTATACCAATACAGTTCACCATTTTTTTTACAAAGTGGCCAATGCTGTCATAGGATGTGGCACTCGAAACTCATTTTAAAACTTTTATACTTTTGGTACTCGGCCCAATCTCCGCTCTTCAATGCCAAACTCTTGTATCCACCCATCGCCTCCCCGCTGTCGCGTATGGCGCTTGCTGAGACGCATTTCCTAGGAATGCTGGTGAACCTCAGAGCTTCATCACCACCACACACCCACGGCAAAGATTTACCAGAGATTTACACTCACGAGCAAACAACGCAATGCACTCAGACGATGAGACGCTTAATTAGCTCTGCAATAGAAGTGGAAGCGAGGCAAAACAGCGGGCGCCGCGGTGGCGAGATGTGGACTGCCTCGCCTGGTATACCGGTGGTCGTGGCTTCGATCCCTGCGGTGACGCCTGCTGTATATTTGGAGTTTGAATGTCTCTCTCTCCGTGGTTGCGTAGATTTTTCTCCGGGTTTTCCCTCCACATTTAAAAACGTGCGTTGAAGAGTATTTGGCTGCTATACATTTCCACGTGACAATCCGCTTCATTGGGCTATCACTCGTGGCCAGGTCGCTTCTGAAAAATAGCTCAGTGGGCGTACCTCGATATAAAAATGCTAGTTTAGTTCACCTGCAGCAGCAGCCAGAAGAGATTGACTGCCGACCTTTCCCTTGTACTCAAGTCTGGTCAAGACGAACTTGTCATCTTCAATTCGCTAAAGGGCACACACTCTCGTCATTATCTCTACTAAGCCAGTGCAGAAGCGACTTTTTATACATAAGTTCCGATACATTTATCTTCCTAAAGACCCTGACCTCATTATCCTTGGCACCTGTTTCTTGTCCAAATGATCTTGGAACACCACACTTCATCTCCATTGATAACAGGACTGGCCACGAAACGTGGAGATCATTTTTTCTTGGAAGCAAGCTGTCCGTTCATCAGCAGAAGCGAACAGAGGAGGAAGAGTCGGAAAATGCCCACACGCACGAGTTAATAACAGAACATGTGTGCACAGACAGACACACGAACCCCTTTGCTCTACTGCCTTCTCGAGGCCAACTTGTATCCCACTGGGTTTCAGAGTTTCAAACTAAACTATAAAGTAAACTATTTCAAATTATATTTTCTATTTTACCAGGTAAGGCTCATATAGATTTCTTTTTTTCCGAAAGCGACCTGGCCACACATGATAGCTCAACGAAGTGGCTTACCGAGTAGATATTCATAGCAGAAACCAAATAAATACTCGAAATCAACATTTAGAAAATGTGGTGGGAAAAACGGTGAGAACCCGGAAAAAAATCCACGCAACCACTTGGCGAGAGACATGCAAAGTCCAAATATACAGCAGGTGTCAGGCTCAGGATCGAATCCACGACCTCCTGTATACCAGGCAAGATAGTTAACATTTCGCCACTGTCGCACTCGCACACATATACTGAATGATCCGCCAATCTTTGCTGGTTTACAAGTGTGCCACCGACGAGTCTGCAAGGTAGGAACGTTGAACGTCATTCGCACCGTACGTAGCAAACCATACTCATCCGAGACGCGGGTGAAAGGACGACAACAGTCCTAAGGAAAATAGTTTTTTAATCTCGATGTTAAGTCTCACCCCGAGACCGCGAGGCAGCAGGGCAGACAGACAGGAATCACAGGAGACAATTTCCACTGCAGGTCAGACAGCGCAGGTTTGCGAGCCCATCCCTTGCTGTGGCCAGAGGCATTGGAACAAAACGCTGTAGCTGATGGGACAGGCGCAGCGTGAGAGCGGGGACCGGGGTGGAGGAGGGGGGAGAAAAAGAGGGGGGTGGGGCGTGGGGGGGCTCTGGCTGGCTCAGACGGAGCTGCCACTGAACAGGACTAATAAGTGAAGCCTCGTGCGAGACAGAAGATACGGACTCAGAGAGACAGACCCGGGAGAGATACTGAGACCTAAAAAAAACGCCCAGACATATTAGCAGCACACTAAACAGCAAAGATAGATACAGAGGAGAAAATAGGCAGACATGGAGAGATAGCGACACATAGATGTGGAGAGAGAGGCACAGTCACAGAGAGATACACGCAGACACAATGATGCACAATAATGAATTCGTTAATTTTGAGGATGCCCCAGACCAGGCTTAAGTGGCCGTTCTGCTCCCTGTGTCTGCGAGCTCGAGACTTTTGGCAGTCTTAGCTCCACATGCCGCACATTTGGCAGAATCACTTCACGCGCACGGCTCCCGTTTCTTTTATCTCAAGTTCTTCCCACAACGCAGCACAACGCCCGCATCACGTATCCGCAACTCCTGCAGAATGCTCCACGTTCCATAGTCATTAACTTTCGCTCCTTGCCGCCCGGCACTTTCTACGTGTCCCAACTCACGCTCGGTAGATCTCGAGCGACGACAGCTGCTGGCCTGCAGCCACAGCCATCGATGAAGGTTGCGCGGATTACGAGGCAGGTTTCAACAGAGTCCGCACGCACGCAAGAATGTGGCTCTCTGCTTTCCAAACCCGCGCTTCTCGCCTGCAGGCAACATCGCCGCGCGCCCTGCTGAGATTGTCCAACGACTTCGGCATAACTCCACACCTGTGGACAGCCTCCCCAGTGCGCACAGACCAGGGAGTCATAATCGAGGTTTTTGGGATAGATTTATGTGAATGTGTCGTTAAACCCGCCGCCACCCGGCACAGCCAATTGGTAAAGGTTTGCCGCGTAAACAAAACGTGCCGATTGATTACTAGTTCCGCGCACCGCTTGTGTGTTGGAGAGTAAACCCACAGCCTTTACAATTCGAGTTTCGCTGGTAATTACAACCAGCATCATCAGGCGACAGCCAGAGTTGTCTCGGGTTGTTCACCAAAAAAACGGTAACCTTTTAAATAAACTATTGCAAGTTCTGAAAGTCGGTAAACCAGTTAGTGGTAATCATTTAGAGTGGAATGTAAACAATAATAATAACGAATGCACTGATTGGTACCGGGTGTGGGCAGTTTAATTGGCCAGGGCTGCTAAGTGACGGTTCAGATACGTGTGTATTACTGGATGACTTGTGTATGGGCGGGTTTCCTCTCATCACCTGCATTCGGGAGGCTGTTATACCGAAACGTCCGTAACTTGTGTTCAACTTGTGAGCGGCGTGTGTAAGCACCCCTGCTTTATTGCGGCGACTTTAAAAGCCCGTGTTGTTTCCATTTGCACAATTGTGCGGTAACTCTCAAACGCGCGAGGTGGATTCTGAAACTTGTAAAGACGTTGCTCTACTTCCCTGAAAGAGAAAAAACGCATCTCTCTGTATTAAATTTTGACCTAAAACTTTCGTGACTGCAGGGATTCATATTCTATGGTTCTTTCGGTAAAGTCACGTAGATACTTCTCCGTGACTTTACCGAAATAACCATAGAATATCTCTCTGTATTAATTGTCAACATTACAGTGCGCAATATAATCACAATGTAATCCTGGATCTCAATGCCATTGGAGCTGTCGAATGGGAAAACGCCTCCTCTGTGGTGATCGTGGCAAGTGCTGCGCCACGGTAGGCGATGGGAGACCCGCGTAAACCATCGGTTCATCCGGCCAGACAAACCACAGCCATTGCCAAACCATAGGAACCTGGCTGTCAATCGGGCAGGTGTCTGACAAGTCGTAGAAACTGCATCGCGGAATAAAAACAATGATAACATTTGGTATGCAGTCAAAAAGCGTGCTGAGCAGTCTCTATACTTACTTTCCAAAGCACTGCTAGCTACATTGCATGTCTACGATGCTATGCATGCGATGCCCTTGCATGGGAAGGTGTGTATGTGAATATGTTCACACTGTCAGAAATAACTGCAATCGCTCTGACTGCTACAGGCTTAGTGCGGCCTGGATGCGTATTATTAAATAAATACAATTACAATTCCTTATAAGGGAAACAAATACCAATGAATAACAATTGAATGATTACAAATCTATATAATTACAATACCCTCCCCCTCTTTGCCTCGAATCACTGCACCAGATTGAATTGAATTAAATGATGACGTCACCCTGATGCTGCTCTATTTAAGACCGGGAGCAACAGGAGAGCTTCACCATTCTTGCCCGATGAAGCTGATTGTAATTATCAGCGAAACGTCGTACTCAAATTTCAAAATGCTGTTGATTCTCTCTTCAGCACACCGGTGGGCTAAAGAAGTGAATTATTTTATCCTTTGAAGAACGTGACACATTTTTTACTGTTTGGCCGTGTCGGGTGGTGGAGGGTTATGACACATTTATAAATAACGCGATCTGACTCAAAAACCTATATTATGAATAATATTGGTCGCGAAAGCCTACGTGTTAAATTGACTGTCACACGTGTTTGTTTGTCTGGATTGTTTAGTGGATGTCTGCAGGTGCCACGTTGTGGGTAATGTTGGCTCTAAACACTGAGGTTGTTATAACCTTGCTGCGTCTATATTTTCATTTGCTGTCGATTGTATCTCCGATTAGCACGAGTGGCTACGTATGGTGCGTAATAAGTTCAACAGACACAGGTACATCTAGAATAATCCGGACATTGAAATCTTGACAACACTACTTTATCCATTAAAGCCTTCTTGAGTTTCAACACAATACTATTTTTATTTACAGGATTATATGGTCATTTTGAAAGCTACACCATAATTTTCAACAAATGTAAACCATTCGCAAAGCCAACATATGGATTGGTCAGTTTAACACGTAGGCTTTCGCGACCAATATCATCCATAATAAAGGTTTTTTTTGGGTTAGATTGCGTTAATGTGTCGTTAAAACCCGCCACCACCCGACACAGCCAACTAGTAAGGGTTGTCACGTAAACAGAACATGACAATTCGTCACTAGTACAGCACACCGGTGTGTTGGAGAGCCAAGCCACAACGACACATTTATATATTAACGCGATCTAACCAAAAAAACTGTATTACGGGCAAACATGGAATCTAAAATAACTTCCTCGATTTTGGGTTAACTTCTAAATGAGTTAACGTGAAGATGATTAAATGGGATTCGTGTAGACTTGTGAACATTGTTCAACCAAAACAACAAGGAAACATTTTTTTTAGAATTCGGTAAAAAAAACCTCAATATTTCACGAGCCTAAATGCCTCCCACTGTGTGGTTGTGAGTGCGAGACGGCGGTGGTCCTCAATAAATTACGTCACGAAGCGGCTCTTCATGAGACGCACGCGGCTCGGGAGCCGCAGGTTTGCCGACCCCTGTCCATGGTAAACTGGACTTCCATGGTGAACTGGACTTCCATGGTGAACTGGACTTCCACGGTGAACTGGACTTCCACGGTGAACTGGGCTTCCACGGTGAACTGGACTTCCACGGTGAACTGGACTTCCATGTTGAACTGGACTTCCACGGTGAACTGGACTTCCATGGTGAACTGGACTTCCACGGTGAACTGGGCTTCCACGGTGAACTGGACTGCCACGGTAAACTGGACTTCCACGGTGAACTGGGCTTCCACGGTGAACTGGACTTCCACGGTAAACTGGACTTCCATGGTAAACTGGACTTCCACGGTGAAATGGACTTCCATGGTGAATTGGACTTCCACGGTGAACTGGACTTCCATGGTGAACTAGAATCCCATAGTGATCTGGACTTCCATGGTGAAATGGACTTCCATGGTGAACTGGAATCCCATGGTGAGAGGTCGGCAACCAAAATAACAAGAAGAGCCATTTTTTCCCTTCAAATTTCTAGAGCCGCGCACTGCAGTCCTTAAACAGGCACCGCAGATTGCCCCCCCCCCCCGCCTTAGACGATACCCCCCCGCCATCTCCCTCACATTGGCGGTGTTGATGACGCGCCTGGAGGCAGCGCGTTGAAGCACAGCGGAGGAATTCCACCGCGAGTGGGGGGTAGGAGGTGGGTGGGTGGGGGGTAGGGGGTGGGTGGGTGGGGGGTCACGCTCCCCCTGTCAGGGGGACTGCGCGCCCGGGGTTGGGACACGGAAAGGAAGGGAGGGTGAGCAGCAGGTTGATGATGATGGTGGTGGGCGTTGCATCACGCGCCTCCTGCGGTCTAGGAACACTACCCAGCCAGCTAGGTAGCCACCATACCCCGCTCGCCATACACACAGCGGCGCGTGCCTGAGCTCATCTCAAAACACCAACAGCTCTCCAGTCCAGAAGGTGATGCTTCAACGCTCATTTCCTCTGCTTGTAATTCGCGTGATTGCGCGGGTGCTCTTCAATCAACCGTGAGTGGACTTGATACAACAATGATAACAATGCGAATAAATCGGTGCGTGGTTAAACGCTCGCACACCACGTGACTACTTCATTATTCCTTGGCTGTGTTTGGCGACGTTCGGGTGATGGAAAGTGTTGTGACGGAAATTTGGCCAAAAATCAATGACGAATCACGACGTGGGGTGCTCAAAATACATTTGGAATGTAAGAACCACAACGGAGGTGCTCCTTCTTCTTGTTTTAAAAGAGAAACGTCGATCACCGTCAGCGACACGGGACTAGAAAGCAGTGATTGATTGTAAACTTAAACGACTGCAAGTTGCAATCCGGCTGGGAAGTAGAAGAGAGGAGGGGTAATTCGTGAGTAAAATTACGTCTCGTTGGGACGTTTTCTAAAGAGGCGAACTTTGCGCAACGAGACGACCTCAAACGCAACGCACCTTGCGACGTGTGCGACAGGCGAGGGCATCCCTTGGGTGGACAAACAGGGCGGACGTTGGGTTTCAGGAGCAGCACAGACCAAGTTAACCGGGAGAAGCGACGCCGGGAGGCAAGGGGGAACGGAGAGATAGATCACAGGGCCGGGACATCGTTCTTTGACTCCATCACGCGCCGCCCGAAACTTTGGAGCAGAACTTTTTTCTGCGCCATTCCTGTGCCATGTGTCGAGTGTGAGACATTGCTGGTGTGCAACTGAGATTTTTGCATTACAAAGGGAAGCCCACGTTTCTTGGATTGGTTTCCGAGAGGCGATGGAGACGATGTGTGGCTTCCAAGATGATTCGGAAAGTTGTGCCGAGACTAATGAGGCTACGGTCATTGGTGAGTGGAGCGGATTCGAGAGGGATTAAAAGTACTTCTCGTAGCGGCTTTAATGGAGACGACGATGAAAATGCCCGTCTTGGCAGAATTAATGGTGACAGGATTATCATGGCAGGCGTTGGAAAATGGGGGAGGGTGGGGGTGAAGGTCAGATGAGAGAAAGGCACCAGAATCTATTCTGGATGTTGCGGCTTTGTGGGAGCTCCCAAGGTTGAGTTTTGAACGCGGGAACCACAATGGCGTCGAATATCGTTAGGGAAAGGCTGTGATCATTCTCAAACAAGAGACCACGGCGTGCCGGGCGAGACAAGAACCCTTGGGTACCTTTGATCTCCGATTAAATGAGTCAGGGCAAAGGCTCTTCAACCGCGGCAATAATATAAAGACTGGGGGGGGGGGGGGGTGTTGGGCAAGCGATCCAAGGGGCAGAGACGAGATCAAGCTCGTGTCAGCGGAGTTAGAGGGGGATGCAAACAAGGCCCCCAAGTGTCAGACGCGATCACCGCCACCTTCCGCGAAAGCGACAAAAGGGTCACGCCACCGTCGCAAAGGCGAGCGTTGTCCTCACCTGATGATACAAAGCACGTCTTGAATAAAATTAAAAACGTGCAGTGGTTTTGTTGTTGTTGTCGTTGATTAACCAAATTATACAGCGATATCGTTGTCGGTAGCGGTACACAGCACGAATAACGAAAACCGACTCAGCACGTTCATCAATAACACCGCGGCCTTGAACGTAAAAGTTCATGCCTGTAATCGGTGACGTTCCTAGCAAAGAGGTCCAGGTGTTTCCGTCACGGCACTGCACCTGCGGTGGAATGGTCAGCGCACCGGACAGAAACGAGGGTGTAAGTTTATTACATCTCTCCGCCACTGCCTCTGTCGGTAGCAACGGGTTCACCACAGCCGGGAGGTCGGTCGGCAGGCAAGTCGCGTGTGGTGGGGGTAAAGTGTGGGCATTCGCACCGCTTCCAGGACATTTGACCCATGTGGAAGAGTAGACAAAAATACCCCCCCGCCCCCCCCCTCTCTCTCTCTCTCGAGCTCCCTCGAGTGGAGACCCTTCCGCCAGTCGTGGTGCACGCAGGCTATTGCAGGGCTGCGCCTGGTGCACCATTTACTGTGTAAACACACCCTGCTTGACGTCTCTCCCTGTTACGCCGTTTCGCATAATACGTCGTCACGTTGTTACTATTATTATTCACACCGCTGCCCGATCTGTGTCGCCTGCAACCCACGCTTACGTCGCTGACAAAATCGTCACCCGCCCTGTCTCGTTATCCGTCGCCTCTCAAGCCTTCGCCTCCACGCACTTGTGTGCTGGACGCCGTTTCGATATTCGTCGTCGCACATTTTCAGGAACGCAACTCCCCCTCCCCCCTGACATAAACCGGGGGGAGTATTTACTGAAAATAGATTTACATCTGACAACCAACGTTCAACTCGTCGCTCTTTTGTGTGCGCCACGTGTCTCTCTCCTCCCAGCCCCGTGTGACTTGAAAGCTGCCGCTCAGGATGGCATCACCGCTCCTGGTCTTGCTTCTTGCCGGCGCGCTGGTCGCCTCCTCTTCCTCCGGCCGGGCGTCAGCCGCCGCCGCCGCTGCGGTGCCATTCCGGCAGTCCCAGATGTTTGACTTCATGGCCGGCGGCAGCGGTGCGGTGGACGGGGAGGGCTCGGGGGAAATCATCGACGTCGCGCACAGCGGGTCGGCTCGGCCCCTCCCGACTCCGCGTCCGCCGCCCCGCGCCGAGCACTCGTGCCCCTTCGGCTGCCAGTGCAACCACAAAGTTGTGCAGTGCTCCGACCTCGGTGAGAGCCCTTGAGCTATTGTCTCCAGACACCCTCGGTGTGGAACTCTCTATGTCCCTTGGCACATCCGCAACATCGAATGCGCACCGACTTTCAAGAAACGTCTGAAGGCCCCCTCTATCTGTCTGGGTCCGGGCTTTCGGGCAGCCCTAAGCTTGGCTCCGCACCTCCGAGTTGTTGATTTGTCTGCAAAATCTGGTGCATTATAAATAGAATTAATATTTTATTATTATCATTACCGACGGTGAGGTGTTCTAAGCTCTGTGTGACATCCTGTGCACTCTCCCGCATAGTCAGGCGGAAGGTTGGTTTCTTGACAGCCCGGCTGAGAGACGACAACTGTTGGTGGCTCTTTCCAAAGGGTCACAAAAATTGCCACACGACCAGAGTTGGTTCTGGCACAACCGCCTCCCATGCTGCGTGACTTTGTTATTTCAGACATATATTGTTGAGTCCAATGTGGCTTGAAATGGCCTGAAGAGGCACACCTGGAGAGGGTTAGGAGGGATGGGATGCATGGGATGCATCTACCCTCTACAGACATAAAATAAAAAGATAAAGAAACAAAAACAAAAATACTGCGCTGATCCGAGATGGCGGGGAATGCTTCCAGAAGAGACAAAGGTGACGAGATGGAAGACTGGCACGGCATTCGTGTCCCACGCTGTATGCACGTACGTTGAACTTCTTTCGCACCGTGCGTAGCCAACCGCGTTAATCAGAGGTGCGGGGGAAGGACAACAAATTAAGCACAAAAAGCAGCTCTAAAGATATTAGTTTATAGTCTCGACTTAAAAGTGCACAGCTCCAGTGGTTTCATAATATCGGAAGGAAGAGCGGTGACCACCGCCTTTGTTCAATGGCCAGCAGCCAAAAGCCACTGTGAGGATGACCGGAGTTCGCGCGATGGTTTATACTCCTTGACGAGATCAGCAAGGTATTGTGGTTAATTTGTGGCAAGGACTTTGCGTGTAATGAGTGCAGCCTTATAATTAAAGTGTTCTTTCCGCAACCGGACGCCAATGCAGCTCGGCGAGCACTGCACGGACACAGGCGGATCTTGCAGCAACCCGTCACGACACCCGCCAGGGAATTTTGTGTACGTGCTGTAGCTTGCTCATGTTTTTTTCTTTGCCGGACATCCCGTAGAGTAGCGAATTGCAATCATCGAGCCTTGTCGATATGCTACGCTACACGCGCCACCGCGTTGGCTGTGTCACGACTCAAGAGTGGTCGGATGTGTCATTAGAGCGCCGATGAGAACATCGCAGGACCTGACGCTCACCTTTCGGGGTTTTTTGTGGACGCGGCACGATTCCGAATTCGCCCCGGAGCGCGCGGCCCCCATCCCGCCCCTGCCTGCAGCGCACTTAACGACCCCCTTGCCCCCCCTCCCAAACCCACTTCCCTCTCCTCCCCGAGTGCAGGACTCCGCGACGTGCCCAGCAACATTCCGCTGGACACCACGCTGCTCGATCTGCAGGGCAACAAGCTGACCGAGATCAAAGACGACGCCTTCAAAAATCAGGCCAAGCTGCACGTACGTCTGCGCACGCACGCAGGCAGGCGCAGCCCTGCCGTTCCTGGAACCACGGCCGTCGTCCACGCCTGAGCCATGCCCCCGAGAGATCGATGGAGTTTGAGTTTGCACGGTGTCGTGAGAGAACGCTCATTGCGGGCGGTTGGGATCGAGGCTCAATATCGGAGACAGTCGTGGGTGAGGGGAGTTCCCCCTGGGCAGCAGTGATTTCAACATCCACACCGTCTCGATCAGACGAGGACAGCAGGCGCGTCGCGGAAGAGCTAGGGAACCGGGCGCGTGGACCTGGCAGGAATGAAAAGTCTCATGATCGGCTGTCGCACAACGTCCAGAGATGAAATCACTTCAGTTGGAGAATCACCTTGTCCATAATGGAGGCTCTCGCGACCAATATTATAGATAATGTTTGTCGAGAAAGCCTCATCCGTGTTAAACTCAGAATCATCTTGTCGGTGAGATCTCTCCGTACCACCAATTGTTTGGATAGGAAGAGGGCTGTGATGTACGCTGCAGTGTCCACGTCCAGGTACTAACCTGGCCTGGGGTCGCCGACCGGACACAAAGCCGTGCCGACACGAACGGCGTGGCCCGGTCACGCGTTGTCACCCTCGACCCCTCTGACCCCTCGCCTCCCCCGCGCTCGCTCGCTCCCCGCTCTCTTTAGCCCCCTGGTCTCGTGATCCATCCCAGCAGGCCGCATCCTGCTGGTTCAAGTCAGCGGAGTGGTGATCTCTGTTCTTCACGAACGTAATGTCGTTGAAGGCCCGTGCTCCTCTTCTCCTCCTCTGCTCCTTTTGAAGCGCGGAGCGGAGCTGCAATACCGGACACGGCAGAATGTACAAACATAATGTCCACGCGTGATGTACGTACATCATGTGTGTTCATTAACTGTGAATAACCCAACCAATAATAGATACCCATTGTAATGTTCATGAATACACTCACCTGGTCTTCGCACCTAATTGTCTCACAAGTGACGACATCACCTTCATCTGCTCTGTTTATCGGTGAAACATCACGGTACTGGAATTGTAAATATTGCGGTGGGTTTACTACAATATACACTACACTATACACTACACTATAATTGTAAATATTGTAGTGTATTCACTCTCCAACACACAACCGGTGTGTTGAACTAATAACGAGTTGGCACGTTTTGTTCACGCGACAAACCTTACAATGTAACTGTGTCGGATGGTGGCGGCTCTAACGACACATTTATCTTTACGTGATCTAACCCCATGCATTTGTGTAGTCTTCCCCACGCTGTGCTGTAACTGATTTACCAGTACGAACAAGCAGGCGAGCAGGGGGAGTGGACTCCCGACTTTCCAGCCCTGTGGCAACACTTGCCAGAGGCCTGGAAAAAGACTCGTACCCTCGCATTATAATATACTTGCACCCTACCCCACCCTTATAAGAGAGCGTGGCAACTAAAGACGCTTTGAAGTGTTTAAACGCTTCCAATTATCATTATGATGCAGATTCACATAGTGTCAGGCTGGGGCCATACGAGTGGACATTAAAATCCATCAATCACTCTGCTGGAAAGTAAATTACAGTCAGATATAATCAATTTCCGAGAGAGTAAAACTTATACACCCACAGGGTCTGAAATTTGCAAGCTTTCGTCTACTTTGCACGCGTACAACTTTAGACATCCTACCAATGGACATCTTAAACGACACATTCAGAGTTGTGTGAAAGAGTGCAGAATCAGTTTGTTATTCGTGAATAAAAAATGGGGGTTTCCTCAGCTTGCACAAATAACATTCATTTTTACCACGAACATTTCTGATGTAGATAACATTTGGATATTGCCCACAGCGCCTCTTCCACGGTGGTGTCATCAGTGGCCTTGTTCCAAGCTGTAATAGCGTAGCAAGGTCTGTGCCCGAGTGCCCATTTGGAGAACACCATTGCGGCATTTTATTGATAACACCATTCCCTGGATGAATTTGGAGTGGTCGTAAATTCCACCGAAGATGGACGTGGCAAACTTCCTCCTCCATTCGTGTGCACTCAAACTGACTCGGCTGATTTCTTCCCCTGGTCTCAGCTCAGACATTCGCTCTCACTCAAACCTCGCTGTCGAGTCTGTCCCGGGCCGCAGGGCTTTGCTTTCTCTCACCCGGCCCCATCTGCCTGGAAGCGGTCTGATGCCACCTCAGTATCAGGCTGATTGACTCGTGTCTTTTCATTTAAAAAATGTATCAGGAAATGTTGTCTCTACCCATTGATGCCACGTAACCTCTCTCTGCTAACTATTTATTTCTTACAAATTAATAATGAAAATTTTAATGTTTCATTTTTCTCGTCTGTGTTAATGTGTTATATTTGCACAGCTATATTAATCCAGTTTAACACGCAGGCTTTCGCGACCAATATCATCCAAAATACAGGTTTTTTGGGTTAGATCGCAAAAATATATAAATGTGTCGTTAAACCCGCTACCACCCGACACAGCCAACTAGTAAGGGTTGTCACGTAAACAGAACGTGACCAATTCGTCACTAGTACAGCACGCCGGTGTGTTGGAGAGCAAAGCCACAACATTTACAATCTGAGTACGACGTATCGCCAGTAATTACAACTAGCTTCATAAGGCGACAGCCAGATTTGTGTATATTTACGCGATCTAACCCAAAAACCGGTATTATGGATGATATTAATCCACACTTTCTGTGGAACTGGTGATCTGTCGCCGCCATCTTTCCAGAAGTCCCTTGAAATTGAGATGCGAATCTCATCCTGGTCAAATACATTTGACACGACTCTGTTACGATGATGATGATTATTTAAAGGCGTGAAGTTGCGGAGCATTCTAAAAGTAGGCGATCATGAGAGCCCAAATTAAAATGGGATAAAGCGGCACATCGAAGTGTTCCCGAGGGAGATAGTGTCGGCTTAGAGCACGAACGAGTTGCATTGATCAAAGGAACTTTACATAAACTTTGTAGACGCGAGAGAAGGGCGACAGCAGCCTCTAGGTTGCGTTTCATGCGGGATGTGTCGACTGCCTTCGAGCTTTGCATGAATATTCAATTGACGCGCAATGCGTGCCTCGAGTGGGGAGCGGCGGCGCAGCGGTTAGCGCGCTGCGCCGCGAACCCCAGCAACCCCTGGGTTCGATTCCCAACACCAGTGACAAATATCTGAACCGGTCCTGGGCCTGGGCCTCCCTTAGGTCGACTGAGCCTCAAATGAGCACCTTGTGCGGTGCGTAGTAAACATCGCCATTGGGGAGACAAAGGCGGTCGCGCATGGTGCTGGCCACCCACCCCCTCGTGCACCGTGCCGGCCTTTATTAGGTGCCACTCGCTACTCACGGCACTTTCCCCAACAGTCTGCTAAGGCTACACGGCGAGGTGTTGAAGGTGTTCAACAATGCAGCCCCTTGCGTGACGCCAGCGCCGTTGTGAAGGCGACGCAGGGGTCGCGTGGCGCGCTCGAGCGGAGCGCGGAGGTTCACGCTGTTGTTGGACTCCTTCGTCCCTCGCGCCACGCAGGTTCTCATCCTGGCGAACAACAAGATCTCCAAGATCCACCCGAAGGCGTTTCTGCCCCTGGTGAGCCTCGACCGCCTGTATCTGTCAAAGAACCAGCTCGAGGAGGTGCCGCCCAACTTGCCCAAATACCTCACCGAGCTGCGCCTCTACGAGAACCGCATTTCCAAGGTGCCGAGGGAGATCTTTTACGGACTCAAGCGTCTGAACGCGATAGGTGCGTATCCCAGAAGGGCGCTCATCACGCGGCGCCCCCCGTGCCCACGCAGTCGCATCGCCACCAGATTGGCGCAGAGTGGCCACAGCACAGGGGTATAATCACGTGCCGAGTCCGCTCTGACATCACCACACGAGTTAAATCATGGAACTGCGTATTACTTGTGACCCAATGACACAAACAGCTCCGCAACGCTAGCGACCCCACGACCCCACGACCCTAGCGACCCCACGACCCCGCGACCCTAACGACCCCACGACCCCATGACCCCGTGACCCCGCGACCCCACGACCCCGTGACCCCGCGACCCCACGATGCTAGCAACCCTGTGACCCTAGTGACCCTGTGACCCTAGTGACCCTGTGACGCGAGCGTCTCCATGACATTTGCGACCCTGTGTCATCATGATGCTGTTTTTTGTAAGACTTTGTCCAGACCCTTGCTCCCCAGTTGGTCTGCTGATGTATTTGGAATTGTGATCGATTGATTGCGATAAAACCTATGTTTGTTGGTGTGTGTTCACAATGGTCATAAAAGTATGACTTCATTCACTGTTAAGGCAAATATTAAACTGACCATCCTGTGAGTATTACAAATTCATTCTTTCTTGCCAATCGTGCAGAGATGGGAAACAATCCTCTGCAGAACAGCGGAATAGACGTCGGCTCCTTCAAGGGATTGGATCGCCTCACCTACATCCGTCTGTCTGACAGCGAGCTCAGCGCCATCCCCAAAGGTGCGTGCAGACCCCTCGGCGCGCTGGCGGAAAACTCCGTCAGCACGACGCGGCCTCGACACGCCGTGAGCGCGTCGGGTAGAGTGCACGTCCCGAACGTGCCCCCGGCCCCCCGATGTGATGCTGATGGGGGAGTGGCGGGTGAGCAGTGGACTCTGAGCGCCGTGTCGCCGTGCCGTGTCACCGTGTCGACCTGCCGTGTCACCTTCCCATGTCGCCGTGTCATGTCACCTTCCCATGTCGCCGTGCCGTGTCACCGTGTCGCCATGCCGTGTCACCTTCCCATGTGACCGTGCCGTGCTGTCGTCCCCAGGGCTACCGGCCTCCCTCAACGAGCTCCACTTGGACGGCAACAAGATCACCGCCATCGGGGACAGCGACCTCAAGGGCCTGGACCACCTCACCAGGTGACACCACCTGCACACCACACACCGGTATCACCAATTCAAGAAACGCATCAATTCTCACGAGTCACTGCTGTGACGGCGTTGTTTGTTGCATGCCCGCTTGGTGAGGTATGCCCATACAGTCCCCCTGTAGCATCTAAAACGTTTCAACCCTTCGCTAAAATCCGCCAGCAGCCGGCTCATGGGAAGAATCCGCGACTTGTTCCAGCACCGTGAGGCGCTCATCAGCGTTGTGTGCCCACAGGCTCGGTCTCAGCCACAACAAGATCAGCTCCGTCAAGGACGGGAGTCTCACCCACGCCAGCGGCCTCCTTGAACTGCACCTCGACTCAAATCAGCTGAGCCGTGTGCCGCCGGGCCTGGCCGATCTCAAGCTCATCATGGTAGGGTGACACTCACCCTGCCACTCACCCTCACCCTGCCACTCACCCTGACCCAGCCCCTCACCCTCACCCTGCCACTCACCCTCACCCAGCCACTCACCCTCACCCAGCCACTCACCCTCACCCTGCCGCTCACCCTCACCCAGCCGCTCACCCTCACCCTGCCACTCACCCTCACCCTGCCACTCACCCTCACCCAGCCGCTCACCCTTATCCTGCCACTCACCCTGCCACTCACCCTCACCCAGACGCTCACCCTCACCCAGCCACTCACCCTCACCCAGCCGCTCACCCTCACCCAGCCGATCACCCTCACCCTTCCACTCACCTTCACCCAGCCGCTCACCCTCACCCAGCCCCTCACCCTGCCACTCACCCTCACCCTGCCACTCACCCTCACCCTGCCACTCACCCTCACCCTGCCGCTCACCCAGCCGCTCACCCTCACCCAGCCACTCACACTCACCCTGCCACTCACCCTCACCCTGCCACTCACCCCCACCCTGCCACTCACCCTGCCACTCACCCTCACACAGCCACTCACCCCCACCCAGCCGCTCACCCTCACCCTGCCACTCACCCTTAACCAGCCACTCACCCTCACCCTGCCTCTCACCCTCACCCAGCCACTCACCCTCACCCTGCCGCTCACCCTCACCCAGCCACTCACCCTCACCCAGCCACTCACCCTCACCCAGCCACTCACCCTCACCCTGCCGCTCACCCTCACCCAGCCACTAACCCACACCCTGCCGCTCACCCTCACCCAGCCACTCACCCTCACCTAGCCACTCACCCTCACCCTGCCGCTCACCCTCACCCTGCCACTCACCCTCACCCAGCCCCTCACCCTCACCCAGCCACTCACCCTGCCACTCACCCTCACCCGGCCGCTCACCCTCACCCTGCTGCTCACCCTGCCACTCACCCTCACCCAGCCGCTCACCTTGCCGCTCACCCTCACCCTGCCACTCACCGTGCCACTCGCCCTGACCCTGCTGCTCACCCTGCCACTCACCCTCACCCAGCCACTCACCCTCACCCAGCCACTCACCCTCACCCAGCCACTCACCCTCACCCTGCCACTCACCCTCACCCAGCCACTCACCCTCACCCTGCCACTCACCCAGCCACTCACCCTGCCACTCACCCTCACCAAGCCACTCACCCAGCCACTCACCCTCACCCTGCCACTCACCCTCACCCTGCCGCTCACCCTCACCCAGCCACTCACCCTCACCCTGCCACTCACCCTCACCCTGCCGCTCACCCTCACCCAGCCACTCACCCTCACCCAGCCACTCACCCTCACCCAGCCGCTCAACCTCACCCAGCCGCTCACCCTCACCCTGCCACTCACACTCACCCAGCCACTCACCCTCACCCAGCCGCTCACCCTCACCCAGCCGATCAACCTCACCCTGCCACTCACCCTCACCCAGCCGCTCACCCTTATCCTGCCACTCACCCTGCCTCTCACCCTCACCCAGCCGCTCACCCTCACCCAGCCACTCACCCTCACCCTGCCGCTCACCCTCACCCAGCCGATCACCCTCACACTGCCACTCACCTTCACCCAGCTGCTCACCCTCACCCAGCCCCTCACCCTGCCACTCACCCTCACCCTGCCACTCACCCTCACCCTGCCACTCACCCTCACCCTGCCGCTCACCCAGCCGCTCACCCTCACCCAGCCACTCACACTCACCCTGCCACTCACCCTCACCCAGCCACTCACCCCCACCCTGCCACTCACCCTGCCACTCACCCTCACCCAGCCACTCACCCTCACCCAGCCCCTCACTCTGCCTCTCACCCTCACCCAGCCGCTCACCCTCACCCAGCCACTCACCTCCACCCAGCCGCTCACCCTCACCCTGCCACTCACCCTCACCCAGCCACTCACCCTCACCCTGCCACTCACCCTCACCCAGCCACTCACCCTCACCCAGCCACTCACCCTCACCCTGCCACTCACCCAGCCACTCACCCTGCCACTCACCCTCACCCTGCCACTCACTCTCACCCTGCCGCTCACCCTCACCCAGCCACTCACCCTCACCCTGCCACTCACCCTCACCCTGCCGCTCACCCTCACCCAGCCACTCACCCTCACCCAGCCACTCACCCTCACCCAGCCGCTCACCCTCACCCAGCCGCTCACCCTCACCCAGCCGCTCACCCTCACGCTGCCACTCACCCTCACCCAGCCACTCACCCTCACCCAGCCGCTCACCCTCACCCAGCCGCTCACCCTCACCCTGCCACTCACCCTCACCCAGCTGCTCACCCTTATCCTGCCACTCACCCTGCCAATCACACTCACCCAGCCGCTCACCCTCACCCAGCCACTCACCCTCACCCAGCCGCTTACCCTCACCCAGCCGATCACCCTCACCCTGCCACTCACCTTCACCCAGCCGCTCACCCTCACCCAGCCCCTCACCCTGCCACTCACCCTCACCCTGCCACTCACCCTCACCCTGCAACTCACCCTCACCCAGCCTCCTCACCCTGCCACTCACCCTCACCCTGCCACTCACCCTCACCCTGCCACTCACCCTCACCCAGCCGCTCACCCTCACCCAGCCACTCACCCTCACCCTGCCACTCACCCTCACCCTGCCACTCACCCTCACCCTGCCACTCACCCCCACCCTGCCACTCACCCTGCCACTCACCCTCACCCAGCCACTCACCCTCACCCAGCCCCTCACCCTGCCTCTCACCCTCACCCAGCCGCTCACCCTCACCCAGCCACTCACCCCCACCCAGCCGCTCACCCTCACCCTGCCACTCACCCTTAACCAGCCACTCACCCTCACCCTGCCTCTCACCCTCACCCAGCCACTCACCCTGCCGCTCACCCTCACCCAGCCACTCACCCTCACCCAGCCACTCACCCTCACCCAGCCACTCACCCTCACCCTGCCGCTCACCCTCACCCAGCTACTCACCCTGCCGCTCACCCTCACCCAGCCACTCACCCTCACCCAGCCACTCACCCTCACACTGCCGCTCACCCTCACCCTGCCACTCACCCTCACCCAGCCCATCACCATCACCCAGCCACTCACCCTGCCACTCACCCTCACCCGGCCGCTCACCCTCACCCTGCTGCTCACCCTGCCACTCACCCTCACCCAGCCACTCACCCTGCCGCTCACCCTCACCCTGCCACTCACCCTCACCCTGCCACTCACCCTCACCCTGCTGCTCACCCTCACCCAGCCACTCACCCTCACCCAGCCGTTCACCCTCACCCTGCCATTCACCCTCACCCAGCCGCTCACCCTCACCCTGCCACTCACCCTCACCCAGCCGCTCACCCTCACCCAGCCACTCACCCTCACCCAGCCGCTCACCCTCACCTAGCCGATCACCCTCACCCTGCCACTCACCTTCACCCAGCTGCTCACCCTCACCCAGCCCTTCACCCTGCCACTCACCCTCACCCTGCCACTCACCCTCACCCTGCCAATCACCCTCACCCTGCCGCTCACCCAGCCGCTCACCCTCACCCAGCCACTCACACTCACTCTGCCACTCACCCTCACCCTGCCACTCACCCCCACCCTGCCACTCACCCTGCCACTCACCCTCACCCAGCCGCTCACCCCCACCCAGCCGCTCACCCTCACCCTGCCACTCACCCTCACCCAGCCACTCACCCTCACCCTGCCACTCACCCTCACCCAGCCACTCACCCTCACCCTGCCACTCACCCTCACCCAGCCACTCACCCTCACACAGCCACTCACCCTCACCCTGCCACTCACCCAGCCACTCACCCAGCCACTCACCCTCACCCTGCCACTCACTCTCACCCTGCCGCTCACCCTCACCCAGCCACTCACCCTCACCCAGCCACTCACCCTCACCCTACCCCTCACCCTCACCCAGCCACTCACCCTCACCCTGCCACTCACCCTCACCCAGCCACTCACCCTCACCCTGCCGCTCACCCTCACCCAGCCACTCACCCTCACCCTGCCACTCACCCTCACCCAGCCACTCACCCTCACCCAGCCACTCACCCTCACCCAGCCACTCACCCTCACCCAGCCACTCACCCTCACCCTGCCACTCACCCTCACCCTGCCGCTCACCCTCACCCAGCCACTCACCCTCACCCAGCCACTCACCCTCACCCAGCCGCTCACCCTCACCCAGCCACTCACCCTCACCCAGCCGCTCACCCTCACCCAGCCGCTCACCCTCACCCTGCCACTCACCCTCACCCAGCTGCTCACCCTTATCCTGCCACTCACCCTGCCAATCACACTCACCCAGCCGCTCACCCTCACCCAGCCACTCACCCTCAACCAGCCGCTTACCCTCACCCAGCCGATCACCCTTATCCTGCCACTCACCCTGCCACTCACCTTCACCCAGCCGCTCACCCTCACCCAGCCCCTCACCCTGCCACTCACCCTCACCCTGCCACTCACCCTCACCCTGCCACTCACCCTCACCCTGCCACTCACCCTCACCCAGCCACTCACCCTCACCCAGCCACTCACACTCACCCTGCCACTCACCCTCACCCTGCCACTCACCCCCACCCTGCCACTCACCCTGCCACTCACCCTCACCCAGCCACTCACCCTCACCCAGCCCCTCACCCTGCCTCTCACCCTCACCCAGCCGCTCACCCTCACCCAGCCACTCACCCCCACCCAGCCGCTCACCCTCACCCTGCCACTCACCCTTAACCAGCCACTCACCCTCACCCTGCCTCTCACCCTCACCCAGCCACTCACCCTGCCGCTCACCCTCACCCAGCCACTCACCCTCACCCAGCCACTCACCCTCACCCAGCCACTCACCCTCACCCTGCCGCTCACCCTCACCCAGCTACTCACCCTGCCGCTCACCCTCACCCAGCCACTCACCCTCACCCAGCCACTCACCCTCACCCTGCCGCTCACCCTCACCCTGCCACTCACCCTCACCCAGCCCCTCACCATCACCCAGCCACTCACCCTGCCACTCACCCTCACCCGGCCGCTCACCCTCACCCTGCTGCTCACCCTGCCACTCACCCTCACCCAGCCACTCACCCTGCCGCTCACCCTCACCCAGCCACTCACCCTCACCCTGCCACTCACCCTCACCCTGCTGCTCACCCTCACCCAGCCACTCACCCTCACCCAGCCGTTCACCCTCACCCTGCCATTCACCCTCACCCAGCCGCTCACCCTCACCCTGCCACTCACCCTCACCCAGCCGCTCACCCTCACCCAGCCACTCACCCTCACCCAGCCGCTCACCCTCACCCAGCCGATCACCCTCACCCTGCCACTCACCTTCACCCAGCTGCTCACCCTCACCCAGCCCCTCACCCTGCCACTCACCCTCACCCTGCCACTCACCCTCACCCTGCCACTCACCCTCACCCTGCCGCTCACCCAGCCGCTCACCCTCACCCAGCCACTCACACTCACTCTGCCACTCACCCTCACCCTGCCACTCACCCCCACCCTGCCACTCACCCTGCCACTCACCCTCACCCAGCCGCTCACCCCCACCCAGCCGCTCACCCTCACCCTGCCACTCACCCTCACCCAGCCACTCACCCTCACCCTGCCAATCACCCTCACCCAGCCACTCACCCTCACCCTGCCACTCACCCTCACCCAGCCACTCACCCTCACCCAGCCACTCACCCTCACCCTGCCACTCACCCAGCCACTCACCCAGCCACTCACCCTCACCCTGCCACTCACCCTGCCGCTCACCCTCACCCAGCCACTCACCCTCACCCAGCCACTCACCCTCACCCTGCCGCTCACCCTCACCCAGCCACTCACCCTCACCCTGCCACTCACCCTCACCCAGCCACTCACCCTCACCCTGCCGCTCACCCTCACCCAGCCACTCACCCTCACCCTGCCACTCACCCTCACCCAGCCACTCACCCTCACCCAGCCACTCACCCTCACCCAGCCACTCACCCTCACCCAGCCACTCACCCTCACCCTGCCACTCACCCTCACCCTGCCGCTCACCCTCACCCAGCCACTCACCCTCACCCAGCCACTCACCCTCACCCAGCCGCTCACCCTCACCCAGCCGCTCACCCTCACCCAGCCACTCACCCTCACCCAGCCACTCACCCTCACCCTGCCGCTCACCCTCACCCAGCCACTCACCCTCACCCTGCCACTCACCCTCACCCTGCCGCTCACCCTCACCCTGCCGCTCACCCTCACCCAGCCACTCACCCTCACCCTGCCACTCACCCTCACCCAGCCACTCACCCTCACCCAGCCACTCACCCTCACCCAGCCACTCACCCTCACCCTGCCACTCACCCTCACCCTGCCGCTCACCCTCACCCAGCCACTCACCCTCACCCAGCCACTCACCCTTACCCAGCCGCTCACCCTCACCCAGCCGCTCACCCTCACCCAGCCGCTCACCCTCACGCTGCCACTCACCCTCACCCAGCCACTCACCCTCACCCAGCCGCTCACCCTCACCTAGCCGCTCACCCTCACCCTGCCACTCACCCTCACCCAGCCGCTCACCCTTATCCTGCCACTCACCCTGCCAATCACCCTCACCCAGCCGCTCACCCTCACCCAGCCACTCACCCTCACCCAGCCGCTTACCCTCACCCAGCCGATCACCCTCACCCTGCCACTCACCTTCACCCAGCCGCTCACCCTCACCCAGCCCCTCACCCTGCCACTCACCCTCACCCTGCCACTCACCCTCACCCTGCAACTCACCCTCACCCAGCCTCCTCACCCTGCCACTCACCCTGCCACTCACCCTCAACCTGCCACTCACCCTCACCCAGCCGCTCACCCTCACCCAGCCACTCACCCTCACCCTGCCACTCACCCTCACCCTGCCACTCACCCTCACCCTGCCACTCACCCCCACCCTGCCACTCACCCTGCCACTCACCCTCACCCAGCCACTCACCCTCACCCAGCCCCTCACCCTGCCTCTCACCCTCACCCAGCCACTCACCCTCACCCAGCCGTTCACCCTCACCCTGCCATTCACCCTCACCCAGCCGCTCACCCTCACCCTGCCACTCACCCTCACCCTGCTGCTCACCCTCACCTTGCCACTCAACCTCACCCAGCCATTCACCCTCACCCTGCCACTCACCCTCACCCGGCCGCTCACCCTCACCCTGCTGCTCACCCTGCCACTCACCCTCACCCTGCCACTCACCCAGCCGCTCACCCTCACCCAGCCGCTCACCCTCACCCTGCCACTCACCCTCACCCAGCCGCTCACTCTCACCCAGTCACTCACCCTCACCCAGCCACTCACCCTCACCCAGTCACTCACCCTCACCCAGTCACTCACCCTCTCCCTGCCACTCACCCTCACCCTGCCACTCACCCTCACCCTGCCACTCACCCTCACCCTGCCACTCACCCTCACCCTGCCACTCACCCTCACCCAGCCACTCACCCTCACCCAGCCACTCACCTTCACCCTGCCGCTCACCCTCACCCTGCCGCTCACCCTCACCCAGCCACTCACCCTCACCCTGCCACTCACCCTCACCCAGCCACTCACCCTCACCCAGCCGCTCACCCTCACCCAGCCACTCACCCTCACCCTGCCACTCACCCTCACCCAGCCACTCACCCTCACCCAGCCACTCACCCTCACCCAGCCACTCACCCTCACCCAGCCGCTCACCCTCACCCAGCCACTCACCCTCACCCAGCCACTCACCCTCACCCAGCCGCTCACCCTCACCCAGCCACTCACCCTCACCCAGCCACTCACCCTCACCCTGCCGCTCACCCTCACCCAGCCACTCACCCTCACCCAGCCACTCAACCTCACCCAGCCGCTCACCCTCACCCAGCCGCTCACCCTCACGCTGCCACTCACCCTCACCCAGCCACTCACCCTCACCCAGCCGCTCACCCTCACCCAGCCGCTCACCCTCACCCTGCCACTCACCCTCACCCAGCCGCTCACCCTTATCCTGCCACTCACCCTGCCAATCACCCTCACCCAGCCGCTCACCCTCACCCAGCCACTCACCCTCACCCAGCCGCTCACCCTCACCCAGCCGCTCACCCTCACCCTGCCACTCACCCTCACCCAGCCGCTCACCCTTATCCTGCCACTCACCCTGCCAATCACTCTCACCCAGCCGATCACCCTCACCCTGCCACTCACCTTCACCCAGCCGCTCACCCTCACCCAGCCCCTCACCCTGCCACTCACCCTCACCCTGCCACTCACCCTCACCCTGCCACTCACCCTCACCCAGCCTCCTCACCCTGCCACTCACCCTCACCCTGCCACTCACCCTCACTCAGCCGCTCACCCTCACCCTGCCACTCACCCTCACCCTGCCACTCACCCCCACCCTGCCACTCACCCTGCCACTCACCCTCACCCAGCCACTCACCCTCACCCAGCACCTCACCCTGCCTCTCACCCTCACCCAGCCGCTCACCCTCACCCAGCCACTCACCCCCACCCAGCCGCTCACCCTCACCCTGCCACTCACCCTTAACCAGCCACTCACCCTCACCATGCCTCTCACCCTCACCCAGCCACTCACCCTGCCGCTCACCCTCACCCAGCCACTCACCCTCACCCAGCCACTCACCCTCACCCAGCCACTCACCCTCACCCTGCCGCTCACCCTCACCCAGCCACTCACCCTCACCTGCCGCTCAACCTCACCCAGCCACTCACCCTCACCCAGCCACTCACCCTCACCCTGCCGCTCACCCTCACCCTGCCACTCACCCTCACCCAGCCCCTCACCATCACCCAGCCACTCACCCTGCCACTCACCCTCACCCGGCCGCTCACCCTCACCCTGCTGCTCACCCTGCCACTCACCCTCACCCAGCCACTCACCCTGCCGCTCACCCTCACCCTGCCACTCACCCTCACCCTGCCACTCACCCTCACCCTGCTGCTCACCCTCACCCAGCCACTCACCCTCACCCAGCCTTTCACCCTCACCCTGCCATTCACCCTCACCCAGCCACTCACCCTCACCCTGCCACTCACCCTCACCCAGCCACTCACCCTCACCCAGCCGCTCACCCTCACCCAGCCGCTCACCCTCACCCTGCCGCTCACCCTCACCCTGCCGCTCACCCTCACCCAGCCACTCACCCTCACCCTGCCACTCACCCTCACCCAGCCGCTCACCCTCACCCTGCCGCTCACCCTCACCCAGCCACTCACCCTCACCCTGCCACTCACCCTCACCCAGCCACTCACCCTCACCCAGCCACTCACCCTCACCCAGCCACTCACCCTCACCCAGCCGCTCACCCTCACCCAGCCACTCACCCCCACCCAGCCGCTCACCCTCACCCAGCCACTCACCCTCACCCTGCCCCTCACCCAGCCACTCACCCTCACCCAGCCCCTCACCCTCACCCAGCCGCTCACCCTCACCCAGCCACTCACCCTCACCCAGCCGCTCACCCTCACCCAGCCCCTCACCCTCACCCAGCCGCTCACCCTCACTCAGCCACTCACCCTCACCCAGCCGCTCACCCTCACCCTGCCGCTCACCCTCACCCTGCCACTCACCCTGCCACTCACCCTCACCCTGCCACTCACCCTCACCCAGCCACTCACCCAGCCGCTCACCCTCACCCTGCCGCTCACCCTCACCCTGCCACTCACCCTGCCACTCACCCTCACCCTGCCGCTCACCCTCACCCTGCCACTCACCCTGCCACTCACCCTCACCCTGCCACTCACCCTCACCCAGCCACTCACCCTCACCCAGCCACTCACCTTCACCCTGCCGCTCACCCTCACCCAGCCGCTCACCCTCACGCTGCCACTCACCCTCACCCAGCCACTCACCCTCACCCAGCCGCTCACCCTCACCCAGCCACTCACCCAGCCGCTCACCCTCACCCTGCCACTCACCCTCACCCTGCCGCTCACCCTCACCCTGCCACTCACCCTGCCAATCACCCTCACCCTGCCACTCACCCTCACCCAGCCACTCACCCTCACCCAGCCACTCACCCTCACCCTGCCGCTCACCCTCACCCAGCCACTCACCCTCACCCAGCCACTCACCCTCACCCAGCCGCTCACCCTCACCCAGCCGCTCACCCTCACGCTGCCACTCACCCTCACCCAGCCACTCACCCTCACCCAGCCGCTCACCCTCACCCAGCCGCTCACCCTCACCCTGCCACTCACCCTCACCCAGCCGCTCACCCTTATCCTGCCACTCACCCTGCCAATCACCCTCACCCAGCCACTCACCCTGCCGCTCAACCTCACCCAGCCACTCACCCTCACCCAGCCACTCACCCTCACCCAGCCACTCACCCTCACCCTGCCGCTCACCCTCACCCAGCCACTCACCCTCACCTGCCGCTCAACCTCACCCAGCCACTCACCCTCACCCAGCCACTCACCCTCACCCTGCCGCTCACCCTCACCCTGCCACTCACCCTCACCCAGCCCCTCACCATCACCCAGCCACTCACCCTGCCACTCACCCTCACCCGGCCGCTCACCCTCACCCTGCTGCTCACCCTGCCACTCACCCTCACCCAGCCACTCACCCTGCCGCTCACCCTCACCCTGCCACTCACCCTCACCCTGCCACTCACCCTCACCCTGCTGCTCACCCTCACCCAGCCACTCACCCTCACCCAGCCTTTCACCCTCACCCTGCCATTCACCCTCACCCAGCCACTCACCCTCACCCTGCCACTCACCCTCACCCAGCCACTCACCCTCACCCAGCCGCTCACCCTCACCCAGCCGCTCACCCTCACCCTGCCGCTCACCCTCACCCTGCCGCTCACCCTCACCCAGCCACTCACCCTCACCCTGCCACTCACCCTCACCCAGCCGCTCACCCTCACCCTGCCGCTCACCCTCACCCAGCCACTCACCCTCACCCTGCCACTCACCCTCATCCAGCCACTCACCCTCACCCAGCCACTCACCCTCACCCAGCCACTCACCCTCACCCAGCCGCTCACCCTCACCCAGCCACTCACCCCCACCCAGCCGCTCACCCTCACCCAGCCACTCACCCTCACCCTGCCCCTCACCCTCACCCAGCCACTCACCCTCACCCAGCCCCTCACCCTCACCCAGCCGCTCACCCTCACCCAGCCACTCACCCTCACCCAGCCGCTCACCCTCACCCAGCCCCTCACCCTCACCCAGCCGCTCACCCTCACTCAGCCACTCACCCTCACCCAGCCGCTCACCCTCACCCTTCCGCTCACCCTCACCCTGCCACTCACCCTGCCACTCACCCTCACCCTGCCACTCACCCTCACCCAGCCACTCACCCAGCCGCTCACCCTCACCCTGCCGCTCACCCTCACCCTGCCACTCACCCTGCCACTCACCCTCACCCTGCCGCTCACCCTCACCCTGCCACTCACCCTGCCACTCACCCTCACCCTGCCACTCACCCTCACCCAGCCACTCACCCTCACCCAGCCACTCACCTTCACCCTGCCGCTCACCCTCACCCAGCCGCTCACCCTCACGCTGCCACTCACCCTCACCCAGCCACTCACCCTCACCCAGCCGCTCACCCTCACCCAGCCACTCACCCAGCCGCTCACCCTCACCCTGCCACTCACCCTCACCCTGCCGCTCACCCTCACCCTGCCACTCACCCTGCCAATCACCTTCACCCTGCCACTCACCCTCACCCAGCCACTCACCCTCACCCAGCCACTCACCCTCACCCTGCCGCTCACCCTCACCCAGCCACTCACCCTCACCCAGCCACTCACCCTCACCCAGCCGCTCACCCTCACCCAGCCGCTCACCCTCACGCTGCCACTCACCCTCACCCAGCCACTCACCCTCACCCAGCCGCTCACCCTCACCCAGCCGCTCACCCTCACCCTGCCACTCACCCTCACCCAGCCGCTCACCCTTATCCTGCCACTCACCCTGCCAATCACCCTCACCCAGCCGCTCACCCTCACCCAGCCACTCACCCTCACCCAGCCGCTCACCCTCACCCAGCCGCTCACCCTCACCCTGCCACTCACCCTCACCCAGCCGCTCACCCTTATCCTGCCACTCACCCTGCCAATCACTCTCACCCAGCCGATCACCCTCACCCTGCCACTCACCTTCACCCAGCCGCTCACCCTCACCCAGCCCCTCACCATGCCACTCACCCTCACCCTGCCACTCACCCTCACCCTGCCACTCACCCTCACCCAGCCTCCTCACCCTGCCACTCACCCTCACCCTGCCACTCACCCTCACTCAGCCGCTCACCCTCACCCTGCCACTCACCCTCACCCTGCCACTCACCCCCACCCTGCCACTCACCCTCACCCAGCCACTCACACTCACCCTGCCACTCACCCTCACCCTGCCACTCACCCCCACCCTGCCACTCACCCTGCCACTCACCCTCACCCAGCCACTCACCCTCACCCAGCACCTCACCCTGCCTCTCACCCTCACCCAGCCGCTCACCCTCACCCAGCCACTCACCCTCACCCAGCCGCTCACCCTCACCCAGCCGCTCACCCTCACCCTGCCACTCACCCTCACCCAGCCGCTCACCCTTATCCTGCCACTCACCCTGCCAATCACTCTCACCCAGCCGATCACCCTCACCCTGCCACTCACCTTCACCCAGCCGCTCACCCTCACCCAGCCCCTCACCATGCCACTCACCCTCACCCTGCCACTCACCCTCACCCTGCCACTCACCCTCACCCAGCCTCCTCACCCTGCCACTCACCCTCACCCTGCCACTCACCCTCACTCAGCCGCTCACCCTCACCCTGCCACTCACCCTCACCCTGCCACTCACCCCCACCCTGCCACTCACCCTCACCCAGCCACTCACACTCACCCTGCCACTCACCCTCACCCTGCCACTCACCCCCACCCTGCCACTCACCCTGCCACTCACCCTCACCCAGCCACTCACCCTCACCCAGCACCTCACCCTGCCTCTCACCCTCACCCAGCCGCTCACCCTCACCCAGCCACTCACCCCCACCCAGCCGCTCACCCTCACCCTGCCACTCACCCTTAACCAGCCACTCACCCTCACCCTGCCTCTCACCCTCACCCAGCCACTCACCCTGCCGCTCACCCTCACCCAGCCACTCACCCTCACCCAGCCACTCACCCTCACCCAGCCACTCACCCTCACCCTGCCGCTCACCCTCACCCAGCCACTCACCCTCACCCAGCCACTCACCCTCACCCAGCCGCTCACCCTCACCCAGCCGCTCACCCTCACGCTGCCACTCACCCTCACCCAGCCACTCACCCTCACCCAGCCGCTCACCCTCACCCAGCCGCTCACCCTCACCCTGCCACTCACCCTCACCCAGCCGCTCACCCTTATCCTGCCACTCACCCTGCCAATCACCCTCACCCAGCCGCTCACCCTCACCCAGCCACTCACCCTCACCCAGCCGCTCACCCTCACCCAGCCGCTCACCCTCACCCTGCCACTCACCCTCACCCAGCCGCTCACCCTTATCCTGCCACTCACCCTGCCAATCACTCTCACCCAGCCGATCACCCTCACCCTGCCACTCACCTTCACCCAGCCGCTCACCCTCACCCAGCCCCTCACCATGCCACTCACCCTCACCCTGCCACTCACCCTCACCCTGCCACTCACCCTCACCCAGCCTCCTCACCCTGCCACTCACCCTCACCCTGCCACTCACCCTCACTCAGCCGCTCACCCTCACCCTGCCACTCACCCTCACCCTGCCACTCACCCCCACCCTGCCACTCACCCTCACCCAGCCACTCACACTCACCCTGCCACTCACCCTCACCCTGCCACTCACCCCCACCCTGCCACTCACCCTGCCACTCACCCTCACCCAGCCACTCACCCTCACCCAGCACCTCACCCTGCCTCTCACCCTCACCCAGCCGCTCACCCTCACCCAGCCACTCACCCCCACCCAGCCGCTCACCCTCACCCTGCCACTCACCCTTAACCAGCCACTCACCCTCACCCTGCCTCTCACCCTCACCCAGCCACTCACCCTGCCGCTCACCCTCACCCAGCCACTCACCCTCACCCAGCCACTCACCCTCACCCAGCCACTCACCCTCACCCTGCCGCTCACCCTCACCCAGCCACTCACCCTCACCTGCCGCTCACCCTCACCCAGCCACTCACCCTCACCCAGCCACTCACCCTCACCCTGCCGCTCACCCTCACCCTGCCACTCACCCTCACCCAGCCCCTCACCATCACCCAGCCACTCACCCTGCCACTCACCCTCACCCGGCCGCTCACCCTCACCCTGCTGCTCACCCTGCCACTCACCCTCACCCAGCCACTCACCCTGCCGCTCACCCTCACCCTGCCACTCACCCTCACCCTGCCACTCACCCTCACCCTGCTGCTCACCCTCACCCAGCCACTCACCCTCACCCAGCCTTTCACCCTCACCCTGCCATTCACCCTCACCCAGCCGCTCACCCTCACCCTGCCACTCACCCTCACCCTGCTGCTCACCCTCACCTAGCCACTCAACCTCACCCAGCCATTCACCCTCACCCTGCCACTCACCCTCACCCGGCCGCTCACCCTCACCCTGCTGCTCACCCTGCCACTCACCCTCACCCTGCCACTCACCCAGCCGCTCACCCTCACCCAGCCGCTCACCCTCACCCTGCCACTCACCCTCACCCAGCCGCTCACCCTCACCCAGTCACTCACCCTCACCCAGCCGCTCACCCTCACCCTGCCGCTCACCCTCACCCAGCCACTCACCCTCACCCTGCCACTCACCCTCACCCAGCCACTCACCCTCACCCAGCCACTCACCCTCACCCAGCCACTCACCCTCACCCAGCCGCTCACCCTCACCCAGCCACTCACCCTCACCCAGCCGCTCACCCTCACCCAGCCACTCACCCTCACCCTGCCACTCACCCTCACCCAGCCACTCACCCTCACCCAGCCCCTCACCCTCACCCAGCCGCTCACCCTCACCCAGCCACTCACCCTCACCCAGCCGCTCACCCTCACCCAGCCCCTCACCCTCACCCAGCGGCTCACCCTCACCCAGCCACTCACCCTCACCCAGCCGCTCACCCTCACCCTGCCGCTCACCCTCACCCTGCCACTCACCCTGCCACTCACCCTCACCCTGCCACTCACCCTCACCCAGCCACTCACCCAGCCGCTCACCCTCACCCTGCCGCTCACCCTCACCCTGCCACTCACCCTGCCACTCACCCTCACTCTGCCGCTCACCCTCACCCTGCCACTCACCCTGCCACTCACCCTCACCCTGCCACTCACCCTCACCCAGCCACTCACCCTCACCCAGCCACTCACCTTCACCCTGCCGCTCACCCTCACCCAGCCGCTCACCCTCACGCTGCCACTCACCCTCACCCAGCCACTCACCCTCACCCAGCCGCTCACCCTCACCCAGCCACTCACCCAGCCGTTCACCCTCACCCTGCCACTCACCCTCACCCTGCCGCTCACCCTCACCCTGCCACTCACCCTGCCACTCACCCTCACCCTGCCACTCACCCTCACCCAGCCACTCACCCTCACCCAGCCACTCACCCTCACCCTGCCGCTCACCCTCACCCAGCCACTCACCCTCACCCAGCCACTCACCCTCACCCAGCCGCTCACCCTCACCCAGCCGCTCACCCTCACGCTGCCACTCACCCTCACCCAGCCACTCACCCTCACCCAGCCGCTCACCCTCACCCAGCCGCTCACCCTCACCCTGCCACTCACCCTCACCCAGCCGCTCACTCTTATCCTGCCACTCACCCTGCCAATCACCCTCACCCAGCCGCTCACCCTCACCCAGCCACTCACCCTCACCCAGCCGCTCACCCTCACCCAGCCGCTCACCCTCACCCTGCCACTCACCCTCACCCAGCCGCTCACCCTTATCCTGCCACTCACCCTGCCAATCACTCTCACCCAGCCGATCACCCTCACCCTGCCA